>NW_017304758.1:73504-101968 GCF_001594115.1 Trachymyrmex septentrionalis
TCTTTTTCAAGAAAAATAATAGAAATTTTAGATTTGCTCAAGACAAGAATAATTTTATAATTTGTATAAACTAAAAATATGTTTTTTCATACATCTATCTTTTCCGTTGCTTTATAAAGATAGCGAAGCATTCCTCATTTGTACGATACATATGAATGTAATCGATAGGAATTGGATTCAATTATATAATCATGGTATCTATCTGAAGTGTCATGTATAGCATTTGCATATCATATTTCTTTATTAAATAGTTGGGGTTCCGATAAAGCTAAATAAGACATAAAATTACCGGTTTAATCGAGTTCTTTCTAAATCATACACGAACCTACTATAAAGTTACAGAGTGAGTAATGGACACTTGCGAAACCGATGCCATACGCAATATACAATTTTGCGAAGAGTTATACGTTTTCAATGCACACGCATTGTTATTATCGGTGATTTAGCGAATATGCCTAACACGCCCGATAATTGAGAGGGCAATTTAAACGGACAGACAAATGCGACAAGATTATAAAGATCCGTTCCGCATTGCGTATATACGCACTTTCGTGCATGTGCGAGGCGAGGGTCGCGATACGTGAACGTGCGGTTACGCGAATCGCAAGTGGAGCGTTCGTAATGCCCGTGAAAGTATATGAAGTCTCCTTTAAATTACGCCGCAAATTACCATCTCCCGCTGTTCGCCGTGCGCCGCGACCCCACGCGTGCCACGCAACAGCACGCAACACCCTCACGCATTAAGAGAGCTAATGAACTTCTCAGAGTATATTTCAGCTGACCGTACATTTTTCTTCGATGCGTTCCGCGTCGTTACGAAGACAACGGCGATGATGATTTTCACACCCGAGCGGCTTTTCATCGAACCGCGCGCAGTCGAGTACTCACGTAGGAGTACTCGCGCGTGTATGCACGCACGCGCGAAGAATATTAACGCTCGTGATTACGCCAGGACACGACGGACCTTTAATGCTTATCCTCCTCTCGCCAGTGAAATGCGATTTGCGAAGGCTCTTTAATCAAGTGACTTTATTATATGTTCGTGTCACTATATTTACCTTCTCCTACTTATTCACGCACGAAATGCTAATATAAGACACGTATTATTACTTAGGAAATTTAATAACTATGCTTGATGCATGCTAAATTATTTAATTATCTACTCGCGCGACTCAAGTTATTTATTTGCTTAAAATAGAAGACAGATTTTTCCTTTTATTAATTACTTCTAATCCTATAAACAGTTGAGCGCCTATAATAAATACATCATTACGTTCACATCAATTAAAAGAAAATATTTTATCTCTTATCGCATGTTTCTTATTAAATCAGTTTTGACTAACAATAAGTTTTTAATTTTGATCATTTTTCTTCCTTCTAACAATTTTTATATAATTGATTTCTTTTTCTTCGATGAGAGAGAGAGAGAGAGAGAGAGAGAGAGAGAGACTTGATGCGACAATATATTCAAATAAATACTTGTGATTTTTGTGAGAATATCTTTCATTGCAATTTTATTATTATACATCAGTTATTATCCCGAGGAGATTAGATTTGAATGTCTGATGTCTGAAATTAATTTCTGGTTTTATGACTCGAGATAGATAAAACTACAATCAACGTCGAAATCTATTTCGTTCGCTTCCTTGCCTTGAAGAAAGGTTGAAGCGAACGGACAAAAATGACTTGTCAAAAGATACTTTAATCCTTCCTAAGAACCGGGTGATCGATCTAAAACGGCCAACAGGATCTACAGGTTCTGTTGACTTCTCGCAGGGACGTACCTGTGGTTTTCCGAACCTGTTTCTACTAGTTCGTGCTTCTTCTTACCTTTCTTCTTCGTAGCGACTCGCGTTAAAATCTTGTTCTCATTTGGCTTGTATTGGGGACGAGATAAAATCCGGTGGCGGATTAGCCCCGGTAATAGCATCGATACTAAACCAGTCAGGACCGGCCTGATGTCATAATATTATGGTACGTGCTGATGTTAGCGGCGTTGTGTGACTCGAGAGCTTCCCTTTCATCGGATGAACAATGTTAAATCGTCATAGACTTTCACTGCCCGAGATAGAAAGAAAAAAAAAGATCTTTAAAAATAGAGATCAAAATAAAATTATTTGTTCTACAAATAAAATATTTATTGTGCCAAGAAGAAGACAATTGATTCAATGAGAGAAGCAGGAATTAATTGTAATAGGGACAATAGGCCCGAATGTAGAAGAACGGAAGATATGAAGGATATTCGCGCATGTGAATCTGCTGTCCCATTAATTTTCTGGGAGAGCGAGCACAGAACTTGCCGATAATGAGTTAACGTGGGATCGAGGATCTCGTTTATCTTCGTCTTTCGCTTCAAACTCTCTCGCGTGCATCCGCGATCGAACTTGATGAACGTTCTATGACTTATCTCTGTCCATCTGACCAAAGTCGATTGTAGAAGCAGAAATAGTCAGGAGAGGAAACGACGACGCTGAACTGAATGAGGAAAAGATACCGAGCAGTATATAGTAGACACCGCGACTACTTTGTCTGTCTGTACGCGTTGAATCATCCGGTCGGTTTCCTTTCACGAGTCGATGGCAGCCGTTCCCGCATCAAGGCCTGTGGTCTCCTCCGAGCAAGCATAATGACTCAATCCACGATCCACCTTGCCCCCACCCTCATCGTGACCACGAGGATCTCTCTCTCTCTCTCTCGCTCTCTCTCTCTCCTCCCAACTTCTCCTCCTGCTGTACCACCCTATCTCTCTTTATCTTGTGAAGATTATACGTCCGTTCGTCTCTCCGCGAACCCGAAGACAAGAGATCTGTGGTTTTTCTCGTGACCGCCTGCTTTACACAGTTTCCTTTGCCGCTGTATTCTTTAAACTCCTTCCAACTACTCTTTATCTTTGTCTTCTTGTTCTTCTTCTTCTTCGTCGTCCTCTTCTTCTTCTTCTTCTTCTCCGTTTTCTTTGTGATCGACCCTCACGGAGAGTAGACTTCAACGGCGTTAACTCGTGTGCTCGCGTGACGCTATGCTGTTTATAATGTTGGACGATCCCTCCTGTGATTATATCTCATGATCCTGAAGTCTGCTATGACGACGAGCTAGGACGACGGGGCGCGGACATCTTCAAATGACTAGTCCGAGTTCAGTAAGCGCGTAAGATCGGTGGCTGATTGAGCCCGTTGGCTATATTATCTGCGACAGGCGAGATGAAACACGCTAAAAATTATCGGCTGCTCGAATTAAGAGATTCAACCGAAACACATTTAGCGGCGGAATATTTCGGAATTATACCATTTGCTTTGCCAAAGTGTTATCGGCTTGAGGAATACGCATCAGTCAGGGAAGCCTGCTTCGAAGGGGGATTATGCGTCAGGCATGAATAAATTCTTTCGTATTCTTGAGTTATTCTATGATTTCGCTGAAAACGCTAGAATTCCGCGGTACTGCGTGACAAATTGATTTACGTACAGGCGCTTTTACTGGAATGTAAGGATGTATCGTATTCACTGGAGCCGCGTAATTTTAATTTCTTATACGGTATCTACCCGATTGGGAGATAGGATACAATATACACGTGCATGCGTACTGAGAGACGTGGTGTTTATCATGTGGAGGTTAAGGTCGGCAGTATATCCCTAGCTAGGAGTGGCGATCCAACGATCTGCGTTGTAGCATCCGAGCAACGATTACCATACGGAGTCGCAATCGTACCCGAGATGCGCGCGAGATTGCTACCGAGTTGCAAATAATTGCGGCTTGGAACAGACGCTGCAGTTTAGATATCAGATTTATATCCAGAATAGATACTTTGCTAATATTTAGATGTATTATAACTAGCCTGGGCGAAAATAAACAAATCGGAGCGTAAGTCGAATGTAAGGGAAGAGCAACAGAAACGCGTAAACGCCTCTCCCATTATAATACATTCGACTTACGCTATCCGATTTTTCTTTTTACCAGGGAAGATATTAGAAAAGTACTAGTTAACGATATCCGTTGTATCGGATTAAATCGACGAGAAGCAATTCACCTGGAGCGAAAAGCTTAGATGCACTGATCACATTATCTTCATACCTTGTAATCACTACCAATACATAAGAGCGCTTCCAGAGACTTTCTATTCGCATACATAATTGAATATATTGTATCGATCTTTCGAAAAATTGTGCGTGTCCAATCTCTGAGAAGCCTCTTCCTCTTCAGATAATTTAATATTTGTCGCACACACAAGAATGCATTCAAATGGCACAATGGCCGCTTAATTGACCGTAGGATATTGAAGTCGCGGACAAACACCGTCTCGTGCAGGTGGTTGGTTCTCTATCATCGTCGGAAATTGTGGTGTTTCGACGTTGACAGTGAACCGCTCCGAATGACTCTGCACTCTCGCGTGAAAGAAAAAGAGGTCCAGAATCGAGCCAAGCGCCAGCTTTTAGGATTACACGCAGGCACAACGCAGGCATTACGGCAATCTTCCGCACCAGGTGTTCTATTGGAATTTGATAATACAATTATCCTTTCTTTTGTTTTCGAATTTATCATATAATTTTATTTATTATTATTCTTATTTCTCCTGTAATGAATTCGTCCGCTACATGAGAATTTGAAATTCATAACTAAATATTTACAGTCAATATTGATTGACCACCTAAAAGTTTATGAGAGATTTTCGGTTACAGTTTTACATGATAAAATTGTGATTTTATCGATATTAAATGGTAAAATAATAAAATTTCTTTTAACAGTGTAATTCGCGGCGCGAGCACTTTAATATTGTAAAATATTTTTCTTCTCGCTCGTTTGTGTTCTGTACCGTTTCGTAATCGCGTGCACGCATGTGGAACGATGCAACGATTCGCATTTCCGAGGTTATAATGCCGGTTGGGGAGCGAGCCCAGCGCAGAAGAATGCTTAAAGACATCTTTATTCCATTCGGTGCGCGATAAGAATGGTCCAGCCTATTATTACGATTTCAATGCTGCGGACCGCCGATGCAAATCGTGATCGTGCAACGTTCTCCTATCGGCACCACCGATCGGCACGGTGATTGATTCTTTGGTATTCATGCGGATCGATGTGGCACGCGATATCATCGTCGTCATGGTGAAACCGCCGTTCTTGTAAGAGAGACAGTGTGAGAGAAAGAGCAATGACACACGCATATACAATACATATTTGAGATACAGTGTATATTTGTCTAATGTATATACAACGTCGCGGTGTTCGGTCATTTTAGTTTCCGGCGAGTCGCAATCGGCGGCCACAACCGGTTCAAAGCTACCGATATACTACCGGCCGCAGTCGGCCGGATAGTTTTGAGTCTGCCCCTCGACGGCGAAGTTAGCCGAGCGAAACGTCATTTTTCAAGCGGTCTCTCTTGGCGGATTTCTCTTGGGGATCGCCGGCGTGGTAGCGGTCGGTCGGTTCTGTTCGCATCGCGTTGGTTAAATGGAGAAATTGATTCATGAAATATGGGATCAATGCGCGTGGAACATTTAGCACCGCGTTTGCGGTCTTAATCAAAAGTTGCGCAACTCTTGTCCGTGCAGGTCCGCAAATGATAAATAATAACGTTGGTCGTGACTGTCATTACTTTCGCTATTTGCAATTGATTCTTAACGTATGTTCTTTTAAAATCCCCAGAGGAAATATTATATATTATGGTATGTATTCTTAATTCTACACGGAAAGAATGATCTTGCTGAAGTATCTAAATATTTAAATGCACTGAAAGAAATTTATTAAATTTTATTTAAATATTTGATTGAATAATACTAACGAAATATTTACGTACATTAAATAAACATTTATTTAAAGTGAGAAAATTGTACTTAAATTAAGTAAATATACATTTACATTTAGTAAATATTTCGTTGATATTAGTTCAAACAAATGTTTAATAAAATTCAGTGAATTTTTTTTTCAGTGTAGATACAGATCTGAAAATAATATTACTCAAACTGGTTGCTGGAATGTCAAAAGTTCTTGTAGCATTGCTCACCATGCTTGAGTTTCTTACATAATTGTTTTAATTATCCAGCAAAATTATTTTCAGATCCGTATCTGACTAAATTTCTACATACCTCAGCATCATTCTTTTCGTATGAAGTCATTTCATTAATTAATACAATGGAATTTTTAGATTTCTTTCAATACTTTATACATATATGAAAAAAAATCTTTTTATCAGAAACAATATTTATTTCATATTAATAATTAGCTTGGACAAAAACAGTATCTAACGATAGAATAACAGACACGATTTCTGTGTACCTTCTGTTTTATTTAATAAATAAAGCTGAAAGAACAGAGAGCAAGAAAAGGTCGAGTAGCGATATGAAAGTGTGATACGTAAGGATTAAAAATTATCACTTAGTTCATCGAACTGGACTTCGGCTGTGAACCGTTTACAAGCAACCACGTCGCCATGAGGGCTAACCCGCGAACACGAGCGTTATGAACTTCCAGGCGAACTTTTATAAACTCACTCGCACTGGCCGTATCTCCACGCGATCGTCGTTAGAGTCCCCTCGAGCGTCGCGTTTACATGTGCATGCGAGAACTTTCGAGATCCGGTTTCCCGACGCTCGATCTGGCGAACCACCTTCTCGCCGCAGCCTGTTTTGTACGACGACGTGTCGGTGTCAGCTTAATAATGTCCCCAACGCGAAACCGTAACTTTGTGCGTCGGGTACCGGATAAGAACGAGGTACATTGCAGGGCATTGCCTACGCCGAGTGTACGCTTGAGTGTACGCGGTCGCGTCGGAAAGCGAGGAAGAAGCAGGGAAGATCTTGAGCTGCGAACGAGTGAAAGAGGAACCTGTTATTTCGACGGGTACGAAGCCGAGGCGAGATTATACGCTGTCACACACCGTTCGTCGCGCGGCTCTTTTCGGACTCGCGGATCCTCTCCGACCGCGGTCGGCATGGGCTTTCTCCTCCGGTCTCTCTGGCCCTCGCTCGCGTTTCAGAAACGCTCGCACAGCCGAATATCCGACATCCAGACGTCTTATTCGCGTGATTATCATTGTCTGTTGATTTGCGTTTTCGTGCTCATCACTTGGCTCGTTCTTGATGACTGGATGCCATCTGAATTTCCGTGTCTGGAATAACCATCATAAGTTGCCAAATAATACGTACGTTAACTTAAGTGTCTGCCGTAATGCCACGAATTCAACAAATTACAGGGTAGCGAGTATCAAATTTTTTAGAACTTTAAACTGAAGATTATTTAATCCCGCCGCGGGAGTGGGAAATTATGTGGTGCCTCGTACTTTGGGATATAAAAACTGTCCGAGTATATTTACTTTTTTTCGCATCTGTCTTAAAAATTTAAAGATGTATTGTTATACATATTATTTACTTGTACTGTATAATATATATGAATAGCATGTATTTAATAATTTGTAAAAATAATCTTCTCTTAAATAATTTCCAGTTAATTGATACATGGAATTTCTTAGCAAATTGTTTTTCCGATCTTGAGATACAACTAATTGTATTTAACTGACAGTTTTAAAAACGATCGCTTATTAATTTAATTACATAGATAAGTATTAATCACGTCAGACGAGCAATAATTGTTTTGCGTTATTATCTTCTCCGATACGTCTTGAGAAAGATTCAAACGCGAACACCTGGCGCCTTATCCGCTACGTTTAATCCACGTGATTATCATCGTTGGCTGGTTGGCATCCGATGATCGCGCATCATGTGAGAGCGTATCTCTACCGGCTGGCAATTCACATTCTGAAACCTGATAGACAGGCAGTATCCAAAGAATTGAACGCGGAAGATGGCAAGGAAAGTTCGCGACTTAGATGACCATCGACAGATCCGTTGATCGATTAACACGAAGTGAAAATCGTGTGTAAAAAAATCCTTATGATTAATGGAAAACCATAGAAAAATAATTAAGCGCCTTTCTGTTACTTTATAAATCGAAAAAACCGAGTTTGCTGGAAGTATCAAAAAATTAAATAGATACAGATTTAATATTAATTTTGTTGGGTTATTAAAATAATGATATATAAAACGAGTAATGTTACAAAAGATTTTAATATTCTAACAACCAGCTTAAATAGCTGACAAAATTATTTGTATATCTATATCTAGCTAAATTCCGAAATATTTTAGCAAATCTCTTTTTTTTCTGCGTATCTTTACGTTTATTAGCAAATTCATTAATAAGCAATAACAGATAAATACTGACAATAACATTTGTGTATTTTTATACAAATATTTTTATAATGGTTTTCAGAATATTATAAACATCACGATACAATCGACCAGCTTGGTTTACTTTATATGAAAGTTGTATTTATCTGCTAATCAAAGAGGAATAATTGTGAGACATTATCGCGTTTAAATGATGACGAGACAAGAATGAATGGGAATTGATAAACTTGCAAGGAAAGTATTACGCGTAACATGTGCGTGAATACACCGAATGAAATGCACATTTTTCGCGCTTCATTCTTCCCGGTGAAGATTGCAAAATCGTGCCCTTCCCACTTCCTGTTTCGCTTCATCGCGGATATGGTTATAGCACTCTATCATTCGCTTATTTCAAATCTTGACGATCAGCAATCACGATTCATTACTCATAAACGTACGTTGGAAAATCCACTGGGCGGAAGGGAAGAAGGAGGTGTTAGGTTGATTTACATAATGATACATGCTACTTTCGTTGTGATGTTATGGAAACTGTACGTTATCCATACGTTATCGAATTTTATTTAGGAGAATTTTTATTTAATTATTTGACGTTTATTTTTTAATTGTGCAATTATTTCACAATAAGACTTGACATTCTTCCGTCTTGATTTGATATCTTTACGCTTGAAATGATGGAATATCATTTTACACATTATGACATGGGTATTGTGTCATTGCTGATCGTTTCCGGAATATAACAATGGCCATTATTTTCATGAACATATTGGCGGCTACCGCGGTGTTTCATATCGAAATAGATGAATAGATATGACTGAATAGACGAGCCAAATTTATCCGGTTTCGAATGTCTTGTATGTATTATTTTCTTTTCCGTATAGGTACTTTCGTGTTTGATCAAGATTAGAACGGTCATCAAGCCATACTCCTTGGAACATTTTTTCCTCCTCTTAATAAGGCCGTCTCTCTATAAACCTGTCTGAAAAATGATCACATTAACAGGGACACGGCTCGTTTTCCGTGGACCTAAATTTCACTCTCCGAATACACTGTCGTCGGATCTGGTTTTACAAACAGTCACTTGTGATAAATATTTAAGTATCTCTGCATTCTCCGTGTCATTATAAGTCGTTTAATTAAATATTAAATTTCATATATAAAAAATTCTCGGATTTTAGCCGCAATAATTAGGAGAAATATATAATTTTTTTTACAGAACCTTATTTATTTAGGGATCGTTTTACATTACAAGCTTGATTTTATTGTCAATAACAAGGCTCAAGTGTACAATGCTAAAGTAACGTAATCGTTTTATGCATGTTTGTATCGGCATCATTTTTTTCTAAGCGTCGCGAGGAAAAAATTCGGACGGGTGCGCCCTACGTTTCTCTCGTATGTAAAATCTGATTGTTCCTGGCGGGGGGGCTCCAGCCGAGTTCGAACGAAGTGTGGGCGAGTGGAAGGAAAGGGAAAGAGCAAGACTCGGAGGGAAGAAATGTCAGCTCATAAATAGATGAGCTGTCGGAGCGCCAGGATTACGTATGACGGGACATGAGATCGGCGGCGGCGGCGAGATGATATCTGGTGCGGGTAGAGAGGTCTACGGTGATAAATCTGTGGGCCCTCTGTCAGGTGGAGGCGCGGGAGTTGGACTATGCCGAGGCCCAAGGTTGCCTCCAACCAACCAAGGAGCTTCCAACCGTGCGCGACTCCTTTTGTCTCGTCGCTGCCGGAGATAAAGGGAATCGATCAAACCGTTACGAATTTCGCCACCGTGGAACGCGCCGCGGACGTGTGCGTCTTCGCGCGAGATGGTCGTCCTGGAACACATTCCTCGATAGTAATCGACAGATTGATCGATCGATAACTGATCGACGGCATGCTGATAACTCTATGCAGATAACATATTATGTTACGAGCGTTACGATAGTATAATTATTAGATTTTCAGATAAATATTAACAGATTCCACTAAGATGCCACTTGTTTTTACGAAAGAAAATAACGATAAGATTTATGTACACCTGTATATAAGTTGCGTGTAAAATATTATTAGCTACATTATTACAGCTAAAGAGCTCGTCCTTACTGAAGCTAATAGTGCGGATTGACATACTGGTATTTCCTTTTATTTTTACAAAAATAGAAGAAGAAGCAGCCACATGTTGATCCGCGCGATCAACTTTAGTAGGGACGAACCTTAAGAAAGAACTAATACGTCGCTTCCTCTTACATCTCTCCACATGATTCCGTTTAACGCAGACTTCGTTCTTTCGTCGGTATCTTTTTCCTTTTCCGACTATTTGTCACTTTGTGTTTTGAAAACGCTTCGCGATCATTTGCTTTCGAGCTCGCTCGGTCGTTGACAAGCTCAGGGGATGCTCTCTTTTCGTTTCTACTTCTTTTTTTGTGGCGGTGCCCTGTATACGGTGAAAGCCGTGTCTTCGATGGCTGATCCAAAGGGATTGGACGTTTGTCAGGAACGGACAATATAAGAAGTCCTGGCTATAACATCAGAATTCTCATAATCCCCCAAAGAGAAGGCCGGCGCTGTGCGAAGAGAGACACGATGTTTTAATCCGTAAACACGTCGTTTGGCCAACGACAACGAGGATGACGACAACGGCCGACGATCGAATCTCGTCGGCATTTTTACCAACGGTAATCTCTCGCCTTCGGCTTCACGCACACATTGGTTGGCCGGTAGCAACCCTATGAACACTTGAGATATTTCATAACGCGTACACGGTAGGGTGATCTCATTCGTTGCGGTCGCCATCGAAATTCTGAAACGGAGATTTAGCCCGAATTCACCAGACCCGAGAGAGGAAGAGAAAGAGCGAGAGAGAGAGAGAGAGAGAGAACAACGTTGGACAGGCTCCCGAAATTAATGGAAGGATTAAGAAGCACGCTTCGTAATATCCAGGCTCGGCAAAAAATAGAAGCGATTCTCACACGTTTACCTCGGTAAATCCGTTTTATAATTAATCGCAAATTAAACCCAGGCACAATTACTGTCGCGCGAACGATTATTCGAACGTGTTATCGCGCGAACACAGCACGATTGCGACAGCGCGAATGCAATCAGCCGGTTGCTTCATAACACGCGTTTCTTCTTCTGCATCGCGCGATCGTATCGTACCCGCATTAAGATCCAGTAATACTCGATTCGGTAAGATCGGATTAAGAAAATGTAGATGGTCGGCAGGTGCCTGATCCAGCAATTACCGGATGATCTCTCTCGAGAAAAAAAACAACGCGCAGTCACATGAGAGTCACGTTGAGAGAAACGTTGCGTAATACCGTTTGTTTGCGAGATACGCCACTCAGATATTTAATTGGTGCACTCGTGTAGCATGCAGTTGACTGCACACTAACATCCGTCTACCTTTCTTTCCACCTGATCTCGCGGCGCGATAATACGACTAGTATTATAGTTTATGAGCGTTAAGAAAGTCGCGCGATAACGAGATCCGCGCGATTCAAGCAAGCATTTAGAACGGCGCTGTTGCAGCGCGCGCGATTTACGTATATTACGATTACGGCGGGAGATCGCGAGGGAATAATTATCTGAAAATTATCCACATGGAAACGCTCACCGCGCTAGTTGTCTTTAGGCAGACGAAATAAAAGCGCGCACTCCACGTCCTCTTCCGTTTCTGTCAAGTTCCGATTTCAGATAAAAGAAAACAACTCGCGCACACCCACCGTCGATTCTATCAGTCGGTCGGCGCTCGTGTGTGCCCGATCGTGGTAAAGCAAACACACGTATCGTCTACCAGAGTGTACCGATGTATCGCAGGAGGAAAGGAAGAAGATTGGTAGTACTCGCAGCCTGGCAGGGTATAAAGGTTAATGAGCGCGCAGGCGCAACCTATTATTTCAGCCCGTTGGGTTTCTACGTCCCTCTCGCTTATGCGTTAGTAATCCCCCTGTTACCCTCCCGATTCTCTTGATCCTTGTCCATCTCCACGGATTGAACGCGTTGCCGATCTCCCTCTCGCCAAAATCGGACCGCCGGCGGCACGAGGGGGGAGGAGGAGGGGTGGAGGAGGGGAGGAAAAGGAAGAAAGCAGAGGAGGTCGCGTGGAAGAGGACGGAGGAAGAACAAAGTGCAGTGCGAGAGGAAGACAGTGCGCGAGGGAGGCAGGAGGGAGCGCAAAGGTTCTCTCTCGAGAGAAGGGAGAAGTGGCAGACCTTGAGCTGCCACGAAGCTCTGGACGTCTTCATCCTGCCTCAAGCTGTGCTCGAAGAGAGAAGTCTGCCGGTACGCCGTTCACCTCGACCGCGTGCACACGCGCGCACCGCACGGACAGGGGGGTTTCTCGCGAAATCCTTTAAATTCGTACGTAACGCGGGCCCGCGTTGCGCACGAAGGACGCCGGCTTCGATTGGCGGCAGGCTCGCCGGCCGGCCGCCGGCGGCGGCATCGCTGAGAAATTCGAGAAATCGAACTATGCTCGCACGATACCTCTCGCGCGTTCTCACGTAAAATCCGATCCGGCGAATATTTCTCGCTTCCGAGAATTTCCAACGAATATAATTTTCTCTCTCTTCGCCGCTCTTACGTGCATCAGTAAATGATTATCGACTAAATTTCACGAACGATTAATGTTACTTTTTATTAACAATTCTGAACATTTCTTTGTATATTTTCAACTTCTTTGTATATAATTGGATATGTGAAAATGTAAACTTCAACGAGTAAATTTTATGAGTAAATAAAAATCGAAAGTAAACACGGGAGAAACGAGAGAATAATATTTCCTGAGCAGAACAATTGTTTAATAATATTCTTTAACTGGTTATTTTCACCACTAGTTGTTCTGTCGTTTCACATAAATTTTCATCAATCATTGGCCGAAGATGAGCACTATAAGATTGCATTCTCGACGATGTAGTTTTTCATGATATCGATTACTTACACGTACTTTTCCAACATTCCGTGACATGCACGGTTTACTAATAAGAAACTGGCATTAGATATGTTAAATGTTTCACGTTAGCGTTTTTCAAAATGCAAACTTGCGGTAATCACTATGATTTGTTGAGAATTATTTGTTTATAAAATTCTTATGAAACTTCAAATATGGACATGTCACGCAGATGAAGATTATAACGATGGATTTGAATGGATATTCCTGTATACATAGCCTTATGTAAAAGTTTCCCTGGCGTTTATCTAAGATAAATTTTATCACAATGATTATTTTCAGTATGGATTATGAAGTGATAAAGTTCGTATCTCTCTCGAAAAAAAATGTGTACAATCATTCCGGCGTGGAAGCATGCATTTTTACATTCGACACGGACTACGCATCCAAAATTAAGCGATGACGATCGCTATTATGCGTCGTCACGATTTCGCTGCATTCTCGGTGCAGTTTTTCGCTTCTCCGCCGCGTTGTTGACTTTTCCCGATAGCTCTACATTCGTCACACCAGCGACCCTCTGCCTCCTGTTTGTCATCGCTATAATACGGATCCTTTTCTTCCTGTTTGTCACCGAGTACATGTTCAACGTCCGGCAATCCGAGAAGGGCGTGTATCGTTCCCAGCCAGAATGTATCGCGTGCATGTAGAACGTCCCTCAAAAACGACCGATTCCAGTAGTCGTTTTCGCAAAACAATCTCGATACTAGTAATTGCAAACCATGCGCGACTTATTATAATCAGAAAAAAGTAATTTGCTTCGTAAGCATGGATGTCATCAGGAGAGAATGCACTTGTATTTCTGGGTTTTCGAGATAGGAGAAGAAACTTCAATTAAGAAACATCGTTTTACTAAACTGGTCATAATTCAATGGCATCTCTCGAATGTTTGTAAATGGACGTATTAAAGAGTGATATCTTGTTTTGTACCTGTCTAAGAGAGAGAGAGAGAGAGAGAGAGAGAGAGAGAGAGAGAGAGAGAATGCACTTACGTTTCTGGGCCTTCTAAAGATAAAAGAAGAAACTTTCAAGTTTAAATGAGAAATTATTTTAAACAAATCGTAATTCAATGCTTTTTGTGCTATTCTTCTATAAATACAATAGACATTATATATAAAATATGAAAAGATGCTATCTTGTATTACGTGAAGAATCAGTTTAACAGGAAACACGTGTTTAACGTTTTCGAAATTATTGTCGCCTCGTATACACTATTATGTTACTCACGAAGCAAGACATCGGGCGACAAGCGTGGACCGCGACGGCTCGTCGACGTTACAAAAGATCGAGCCATGGTAGGTCAACTGCGAGAGCGGATTCTCGTCTTTCACCCTGCGTGCGCACACGCGTGTACACTGTACACACACGCGAGTATAGCTCAAGCCGCGTGCTCTCTTTTTCTTCTCTTCTCTCTCCGTTCCGTAGGTCGCAGATCAGGTCGGGGCCCTTTGTGAGCCCGATATACGTCACACGACGTGGTCCGTCGGGTGGGACGTGGTGGTGTCGGAAGAGGGTGAGATTTAATGCCGTTCTCCTTCTCCCTGCCTATAACATGCGTTCCCCTCCTATCGCTCTTCTCTCCTTTTGCTCTGCCCGCTCGCTACACGTATCGTGCTGCTCTCTCACTCGCTCCGATCCGCTTTTGTGGCAACCGTTAAATTGGCTCTTCGGGGTATGCATCTGTCGCTAATACCCGAGGCGAACTCACCGACCATGGATCGGCACTTCCATGCTCTGTGGCTTCACCACGGAGACGATATTCAGTGATGTCAAAGGTCGGTGATACTAATCCGCTCTGCCTTGAAATTCTATATATATGTATACTCGTATATATCCAAGTAATTGTCCAACTCTTGTTATAATATCCAACTGTTATAACATCGTCGCGTCATTGTTTACTTATTGGTACAATTAATATAATTCTTTAGAAGTTATAAATTTAAATTTCTCACTATTCGCGTTCAAATGCCAGTTTGTTAGGATTTCTAATTACATAGTGATGCGAATCTTTAGATCAGCATAATATAATTATATATTTTCATGTAATACACGATCTCGTAGTTTTTATCGGTATGCAAAACTTCATATCACATGTAATCACCGTTAATTAACATTTTCCGCTTTGCTTGTCAACGACTCGTATGTCAGTTGCGTGCAAAGTCTTACATTTCGCGCCACTCGAAAACGTCGGTACGTCGGGCGAAAGAAGGGAAGGACTAATTAGTCGTCCGGAGTACGGCAGCCGAGATTTAATTACAGACGAGCAGACCGAAAGCAGCCGAAGCCAGTGGTCCGTGGCGACGCATCCGGTGTATCCTCGTACACGAGCGATTCGAATGTATGTTAATGATTGCGCGCGCGCGTAACGACTCTCTCGCGGACGATTTTTCTTCTTCTTTCGCGTTCGAAGAAGCTGCTCCACACTGCGCATTCAACGGGGATGGAACCGACGACGGCGGCACTCGCGACGCGCTTCTCCGCGGAGTAACCGTCGCGATTTTGCTATTTAATTAACCGGCCGAATATCAATGGTAGGCATCTCAATTCCTCGGTACGTACGAGTCACGCGGAGCCAAAAGTCACGAAGCTGAAAGTCAGTAGCTTGTAGCGCCAACCGCAGGCGCTATCACGATCGAGTCCCTTTTCTTTTTTCTAGAGTTCATCTCCCAGACTCATCGCGGTGATTCTCCTCACGATCGTATAGCAATCATCGTTATCTCAATCTCGTTTCCACGCATGGAAACCTTTCTCTATTAAGTCCGCATTGCGGGTGAGAGGGCAGTGGGGCCGCGCCGGTGGTAGGTAAAATCATCGGATAAATTACGCTCATCGCTATCCGCGATGCGTGAGCACCGGAACCTGTCGTACACAACACGAGCGTCGTTCGTTTTTCCCCGATTTCACAGAGATTACAATCTTCCCGTCCACATCCACTGCGGCCAGATCGGACCACAGTGACGCCGAATCGCAGTGGTGGATCATTGATCGAGTCTCATTAGGATTTAGTAATTATAGTTAGTAGAACGTTTACTCATCAGTAAACGTGCGGTTCTTATATAACGAGATACCGTACTCCAGCCAGATCACACATGGCGATATATCACAGTTTTAATCATCCTCCCCTTGTCTCGATATCAATAAAAGATAAACGAATGTAGAAATCATCCTGAATGATTCCGAGTTGCCTCGGGATTACTTCTTTGCTTCTTTTACTGTGGCTCGGATATATCTATTTTTGTACAGGTCAGATAATTTACTGTACTTCTCATTCACAGTATAAAACGAATGCATAGCTGGATTTTTATTTTTATCAGATGGATTTCAGAATTTATCAGGTAGATTTCAAAATAATTTTATTAGATTTAGATCTAATGTCAATATTAATATCCTTTTTTTTTTCAAAGTCTGGAATGAAAATAAATCGATTTACAAAGAATGTGCTTTTTGTCGTATATAAATAAAAGTTAATTTTATTTTCATATATGATAGTTAAGGTCAGGATTAACAATATTTGTATTTTTATGGATAAAGTTATGATTGAAGTAGATATATTTATACACAGAAAGGGATTTTTGCTGAAAAATCTAAAAATTTAGCTAGACACATCTGAAAATTTTGTTTGGACTATTAAAATAATTATGTAGGATATTCAGAAACTAGAATATTAAAATTTTTTACAGCATCGTTGATGTTCACGCTTGAGATTCTCTTTCTCTCTCTCTCTCTCTCTCTAACGTAATTATTTTAATACATTTCTAACAAAATTATTTTCAGATCTGTACTTAGCTAAATTCTTAGATTCTTCAGTAAAATGATTCTTTTCGTCTCAACACCTAAATTTGGAACATACTTTTATTTGGCTATAATAGATTTTAGATAATTACTAATCTTTTTGTTTCTACAATATGCCTTATAAGGATTTCAAGTTCTTTTTGCGTAATCAGTGACCAGAGCGTTGGTCCCAAATTTTCTGCAGAGTGTTTCGCGATCCAAGTATCGAATATGCGATCGAGTGTGTAAGTGCGAGAGCAGGCCACCAGCAGAGCTTGGACCACCTCGACCGTCAGTGCAGTCAGGGTATAACCGTTTTCTCTCCTTCTCCTTCTCCCTTTCTTTGCCTCTCCCTCCCTTTGAGCGTTCTCTCTCTCTCTCTCTCTCACAACATCTCCCATCTCAGACCGACAGCACGATCAAAAAGAGAAGCTGAGACCAGGCCAGGACCGCCGCGGAAAGAATGCGTGGGCTGGACATAATGATTTGGACTTTGTCGGCCGGTGGCACGGACGACGAGCGTTCGTGAAACTAGATTAGGATGCGATTATAAATATTCAACGCTTTAAGATTACAAGAATGCCTATACTCGTATATTCATCGTATAGGATAATGACAACACGTCATCTCTCTTTCGAACAGAATAACGTTGAACAATATTTGTTAAATTAATTTATCTAATTAATTACTAGGCTCCTAGTCTCTCTCTATTTCATATTTATTTTATACATCTTTTGTCTTTAATGAAAAATGAGTTTTTCAGTTGGACAATTAAAAATGCAATCGTCTGTAGATATACAGTTATGAATATGACCGTGTTCTCCCACGTATATGAACGTATATCAAGGAATCCGGAATAATTTAATTACTCAATTAAATAACTTCAGGTAATATCGAGTTCGTGCGGTTGGCGTCGATAATTCACGCCCGCCAAATGGCTTCATATGAGCTTGCCAGTCTCTGCGAGACGCGAGAAAATCAAGTTCTTAAGACTGCTCTTTGCCGCTTGAGTAATTGCACGGCGATTTCCCGGAGGCGAAAAACATTTGCGGCCTGTGATCAAGCGGTGATTGCGAAGATTTCCTGCGATTTACGGTCGAAACGACTGTTAATCGGAATGAGACCACCAGCGCCTGGCTCCGTGTCGGAAGGAGAGTCGCGAATTAAAGCCGCAGTTGGGGACACGACTTTACGAGCGTCGAACGTTCTCCAGAAATGCGAGTCCAGTGCGGGGGGAGGGGGGCGAAGCGATATTAGTCTAATCGTTTGAAGTCGGCTCACCAAAATAAATTGGCTTATTTGCATGGGAATTAGGAATCCCCCATGGACTTCAACGGGATTCTATCTACGTTGCCCAGCCATCCTCGAAATGTCACCGATAACGGGATTCTCTGTAAACCTGCTATCTTCTTCTCTTCTTCCTGCTTTTCTTTCTCGAGTACTTTCATCCCGCCGCGATTCTGGAATGCGATCGCGATTTTACGTACTCAACAAAACTTTAAAATCGCTATTTAAATTAGAATCTCCCTATCCAACCGCAAAACCTCCGTTTCACGGAAGAATATCTCCTCGTTTGAGGGATCCTCGTTTGAGAGATATCTATGAGAGATAAGAATATCTTTATTATTCCATGACGTCGACAAATCGCCGAATATCGACTACATCGATTTCTGTGAAAAATTTATAATCCGATGAAATACGATCGAGCTGGTACACACGTTAAATATCGGTCAACTTCAATGCACGTTATAGGCTCTGTGTGGTAACACTTTCTAAAAAACATGTAAAGATTGCAGCAATATCAATTAATTAGCATCGCAGTAAACGCCAATTAAAAGTATAACATAATATCAATGCTATAATTTCACATTCAACAATGTAAATGTTATGTACCTAATAAATAAATCACATTTTATTTATATTGTTGAATGTGAAATTATAATTATAATAACATTGATATTATATGTTATTTTTAATTGGTGTTTGCTTTAGCACAATAACAGTATCACAGTTCTATTAACAGTAAAAGGTTCATATACTTCTTTTTTAAGAAAGCTTCTTAGAAACTAAATGATTCATATTATACAGATTGATCTAAATTAATGAAAAATTCTTCCATTGATACTCTTTAAATCTGAATCAGTGGATAATCACTGATATCAGTGCCACTGGTAATCAGTGAATTAAATGTAAGATCCCTAGCCTAACTAATTTTTACGATGCGATCTAACAAACCTTGTTTTAGTGCTTAAATTCAATGAATATTGGGAGATTGAAATTAACATGCAAAAATCAGTATTTTATTAATGCTCAGACATTCTTCGTTTTTTTAGTTGAACTTCACTGATTATTATCAACGCCAAGTATGCCACTGGGTAATTAGTGACTATCCACTGATTCAGATTTAGAAAGTACTGAGCGAGAAAATCGGGGGAGAAAATGATGTGTAGATTTATATCATTGTATCGCAATTGGTGCCAAAATTATTTGCGTAATGAGCGTATCTGACAAGGACGCTAATTAAGCTCCCGGTATCACTAAAATTCACCGCCGACAGGATATTACCGATATAACTCGCAACACATGGTACACAGACATATACATATATTCTTACTTATTCAACAGCGGTCGAGAGACCGTACACGGGCAATTAACATAATATTACCTATAACGCAGCGTTTCTAATGGGATATTTATTGCGGTCCGGCTGCTGAGCGGGTCTTCGCACAGATCGTGCGAACAGATCTCTCTCTCTCTCTCTCTCTCTCTCTCTCTCTCTCTCTCTCTCTCTCTCTCTCTCTCCGCCGTTCCTTCGATGAACCCTCTCTTCACCGTGACCATCGTTGATTTTTATTTTCTATCCCCATATGTTACGCATGTATACGCATCCCATGACGCGGCAGGGAAGAAGAGAGAAGAAGGACGCATCTGCGTTGCGTTGCAGAGCGCGTCGGCGTGCTCGATGTTGCATTCTGGCACGAGCTCACCGTTATCTGCGTAACTAAATGACCGCGTAGTCCCGCAACCTGGTCGCTTCCGGCTGATGCGAGGGAAGTCCGTGTATGCTGACGCATTTCTCCAGGATAACGTTAGACTCTACAGACTGTAAGGATAACAATTTCTCGTGTTTACGACTCTACAGTGAAAAGTCGGTGGCCGCGACGATTGACATTTCACTGCTGTTTTATAGCGACCGTTATCGCGCGATGGATTTCCGAAATTAGAAGGAAAGTGAGCTCGCGGTGTAAGGATGATAAGGAGAAAACTCTTGTTAGAATCAAGGATCGCGCAAAGGGAGAAAGGAACGGAAAGGCAGGAAGAAAGATGGGGGCATGTTCCGTGCTCCACTTGGATCGGAACGATTGGGATAATACTCGAGAAGCCACGTTGCCTTCGATATCTGTTCTTTACAAGTGGAAAGGAAGCTTTCTCCATCGTTGATAACACTAACTAGACACGAAGATATTGTCCCGTGATACCCTTCGAATTGATTAACTTTACGAGCGTATTTCCGTATTAAAAAGTACTTTTAACGACGCTATGAACACGCATTAACTTCGAGGAAACGTCTTCATTCGATAATGTCTCTATTACGTGTGTATTCTTGACGCGTTGAAAATATTTTGATGTTTGTTTGAAAGATTCAATTGTCAAGACATCTGTGGAAAATAAAATCGACACGGTAATCAGTTAGGCTTTTTATGAGCGGTCGACGCGCATGATGGACGTTGCTTATGTTACGGCAGCTGTCTCCGATATCTTAACTGGCTTTCTTCGCACATGTTTTTCGGGTGACGTGCACTGTCTAAAAAAGGATTCCTGCTGGTATAAATGTAAATATCGAAACGACGATGTTTACCACGATAAAAATTTCACGGCATTCCACGTATATTCTATACATTATCGATACTTGTAATATCTTAAACATCTTCATATTATTTCACGAATAATTTATCTCGTTATTGTAAAATATCTTTGAATATAATATAGAGAGAGATATTTAAATTCACGTTTTATTTCAAGGAGAAATTTCAAATGTCGAAAAAAGATGAATAACTTTTTAATGAATATTAATTAATAACAATATAATAGTTATTATAGTAATAATAAAGAAAACGACTTAATATGATAATATGCTAAATTTTAATGTAATGTTTAACAGTTAATTAATTTTTATACTAGTGGATCGTATATATATATATATAAAATATATATACATGTACAAATATATGTAATTAGGTAAAATAGGTATATAGATGATGTTTATCTTGTAGGAAAAATTTAAACTCATATTAAATCAGGGTAAAACATATATATCGGTAATTCTGTGATCGCGAGTTAATATTATGAATTTCTTTTTTTAATTCTGATATGAGATCAACCAAGCATGAGATTTGATCGATTCAACGATCGTAATTGGCGATCACTGAGATAATACATGAGAAAATTGAGTTCCTTTGCGAACGGTATTATTCACATCCTACATTAAATTGGATTGAGAATTTTTCGATATTTTCTAGCAATAGGTCTTGACCGCTTTCGTAACCTGTATGCATCTAAGACAACGTGTACATTGTTTCTCAGAGAGAAAGGCGGAAGTGGCATCTCTCTTTATCTCTCGTTGTAGGATTTACAAGGAAGCGAGCACGTTACATATGGGAATACAAATAGAAAGCAACAACTGCGAAAGTGCGTTTCGATCGTGAAAGAATCTGCGAAATGTGAACGTAGCACGCGAAGGAGCTACAAAATTCGTAAAATATTTTGCCTGATATATCGTTATACAGGAGACTTAAAAATGTTGATATAAAGGTACAATATTCTATTAATGAGATGGAATATGTTTCTCTTTCTCGAGAAATATATCTTTAGCGGTATTTTTTGCGTTCGTTTATTTCAATCCCTTTGCCGCGCAGAGTGAGCTGTTAGTCTGTCGGAACCTTAACGATGTTCGATAAATCGTAAAAAGGTCCCTCCGCACCTTTTCTGGATCGATTATCGAGCCGGACTCAAAAAGAGTAGCCTTCTTCCAAGAGAAGAGAAATAAAGAGAGAGAAAGAGCGTTTGCTCACGCACATATATCCGGAGCGGTAACTTGCGAGAGAGAGAGAGAGAGAGAGAGAGAGAGAGAGAGGGAGAGAGAGAGAGAGAGACACCGTCTAAATACAGGTTCGAAAAGGAGAAACGAATTACCTACGAATCAGTCCCCACCACCTCTCGTCCTATCGGTCTTCTGCGAGCGGTCTCTTTTATCCCCGTCTTCCACTTCGCTTGGGAAAACGATCGCGGTCCTCTCGCCCGCAGGGACTACCTTGTGTATTCCCTCTTCTTTTTCCCTCCCCCTTCTCTCGTGTCCTCTCTCTCCTCTCTGTCCACCTGCTTCCCCTCTCTGCGTCTCTACAATTCCCCCCCTCACCTCTAGAACGTCTCCATTAGAAGCCGTCGCACCTTCGGGGTCCGCGCGGTCTCCTAATTTGCCTACCGATCCGCACGATTTCGCTCCAGGTATCATGGTTCCTCTGCCCCGAAGATCGAGCATGCGAGACACGAAGCACCAAGCAATTTATTTTGAGCCTTTGGTACTCGTGGATTGCAGGCGCTTTGTTGGTCGTCCCTTCCTCTGCTTTCGTGGTCCTCCTGGTCCCTTCCCCTCCCCCAAACCGTCCTCCCCCTCGCACACCTTCCACCATCTTCACCGACCGCAATCTTCTCGCCCGAGGTGAACCTGGTATTCATCGTTCTCGTTAGTCGTCGAACATCTTCATCGGGAGCCAATGGATACCGCGACGTCTTAATAACGCGCCTGCCGATCGCCGGACTTTCCTTCCCCTTAATCATTCCGATTCTCACGACTCGCGGACCAATATTTTGTTTTGCTTGCATCCCCTCCCCCTCGGTCTTAACTCTCGGTTGGTGCACGATGAGTCTTTATGGAAGACTCCCATCCGTAGTAGCTGTTTACCAAATTTATCATATTGTTGACAACTGATATTTTCTTGCTTTGTACTTCATACTTTTAGTTTTGCTTTAGATAAGATCTAAAGCAAAACGCATTAAATGCATATAGCTTTTATTTTTACATTTTTTTAATTTTATCATTTATCAATTTTCAATGAATCTATATATTATATAATGCACATTCACATTTTATGGTAACTATTTGGAATTACACTCTTTTATCAAAATTATTCGACATAATAAATTACAATACGTTTTTTTTTACGCGAATTACTTATATGTACAATGTATGACAATGTTTGTAATTTATATAACGATGTATGAAATTGAAGAAGTTCAAAGGTTAACAAGTGACTCGTCAGTAATATATGAAGTGAATTAATTTTTAGTTAACTTCTAGAAATCTCTAGTGATGCTTATCAAGTTATCGAACTCGACTTCAATTGACGAGAGGTCGACTTAAGCAAACGCTATTTTCTACGCGAAACGCTATTTATCTTCCCCACTACGAATGCTTAACGTAATCTATACGCTTTTTCTGCAAGCAGAGCTTCTTGTCGTATCTTCAGGCAAATGCGAAATGTATTCATACATTGCATCAAGTTTTGCAATGTATTCGCGAATACGATATTTATTTCGAGCGTATCGCCGTACGGTCGACGTACATGATTTCACCTTTCCTCGGGGATATTCGCAGGTAAACGCGCATGAAAATCGGTAATCACAGCTCGCATATCGCGCGCGCGCTCTTTCGCTTTTGTCCCGCGTTTCGCCATTTCTTCCCCGCACAATTTGATAAATATTCCGCGCCCGTTAATCCCGCAGAGATTGGCCAGTCGATCCTCGGAAATAACACGCTCTCGTAATTTGCAACAAATAATGATATTAACGTCGTCTATCACCTGTGTAAGAGAATACTCGTGCGGCTGCGCGTTACCAGACTTAAATCAGATTACATTTAACTTATCCTCCGGCGCGGAGGAAGAGAGAGAGAGAGAGAGAGAGAGAGAGAGAGAGAGAGAGAGAGAGAGACAAAGCCCCCGCACGCGACATAAATCACATCCGGACGTACGCGTTATGTGCGCGCAACGCGTGCAATAGAGAATGGATGTAATTAGAGCGCGCGTGTCATCTACGTTAAAACGCGGTCCGAGGCTCATTACCGAGATGCACGGTAAAAAAGCGGCCGATCATCAATCTTTGTGAGTCTTCCATGGTCTTCCACGCGAAGATAATGCCCTACTTATCAAGCTGCCAGCTCGACGATAAACTCATCCTGTTCTCGCAACTTTACATTCGCCGCCGCCGCCGCTGCCAAAAACTCTGTAATCATCCGCCGTAATTACTAAATAATCGTTAGCGTGGCTTGATAATACATCGCAAGGGTCGATTCACGACGCCCGATATCAGCGAAATTGTGCAGTGCCTGTAAAAATAATCCTTCAGTATAATATTCCTATCATGATGTTTGAATTATAATTTTGAATAGAATTATTTCTCGGAGATACCTGCGGTAAATAATTTTAACGAAAGTTTAAAGTTTTCCCTAGAAAAAATCATTTTTCCAAAGTGTCCTTAAGATTTTTGATTATCGCGGAAATGAAGTAAATAAAAGGAACACTTTTAACTTTAATTGCTCATAACTCAGTTAAAAATCAAAAGTAATCGAATAGTATAATTGCTAAGATTTTTTTAATATACCTGTCGACCCGATACAAATGTAACGAAATACCGCTACAAACTTTTGTTCCAATCCAATATAAATCGAAATTATTTCTGCAACTCGCAGGTATCTTATTTCGAATTCATTAAAACTCTTCTTAAAGCGCTCGCTCGCTGTAATTTAACCACGCCGTAAAGTCAGTGCCGCGGATCGACCTCGCATCCGTGCCGATCTCCGTTTATATAGGTATCCAATGTATATCAATCTTCGACAATGAGTCCGCCGACTCACCGCCGGTGCGTTTCAGCCTCTCCTTTTTAAAGCCGCACTTGACACACAGCCTTGACTCTACCGGCCATTACGCACGTGGGCGTCCCGCCCGGGGCGTTCGCGAGCCGCGATTCACCCGGCTCTCGCAATTGCACTAACGAGTTTCGCAACACGGCGGCAACAGCCCCGTGGAATGCATCGAACTGTAATGAGGGGAAAATTAGCGGCACCGAAGAACGGCGCTGGTTGCACCAGCCGCTTGATTTCTTCGTGCAAGCGATTAGCGTAGCAGCAACGCACCGTCCGGCACCGTCTCGAGAGAGACGGACTTCCTTATGTCAGGGGCGAGGCGCAACCAAACCGTCTGCCTGCACTTATGCGAGCCGGCTCGTACTTAAGTCGAGTTAGGCGTTAGTTAAGCTGGGCCAAGGGCGAACCTCGAGCGAGGGGAACACCGGCCACCCTGCGGCCACCAAGCCAGTGCTGAGTGCAGCGCTCTGCGGCTTCGCTTCGCGGATACGACCGTGGAGTGCCGCGCAGTTTTTCTCTTTCTCTCCTGATTGATGCCGCGAGCCACGCCAACTATCGTATACGACGTACTTACGGTGGAGGAAGATCTAGCTTCGTGAGGAAGGAACGGCTCCAAAGCGCTCTGGATGTACTGGTGGGATATTCTTGTATCATCGTGATCGTAAAATGCTCGGGTCTCGCAACGTGTGATTTCAGATGCGCAAAGAATGCGCAGAAAAAGTTTCTGCTTCTTATCAATAATTTCTTGACAGAACGTGTCTTAAATCGCTTGTTCGGATGAAGCTGAAATCACACGTCTATAATCCTGTACCGCGTAGTATCTCAAAAACACTTATAATTTTGCTGCTAATTCTGTGCTTTGAATATGCATTAGTTTATATAAGTTTTTCAATTACAGTTGGATTAAAAGGATTTTTTGATAGACAGTTAGAGCAGTGGAATCTAGATTGGAACGACAAATTAGCGTATAAGGAGCACTAATCCATTGGGACCTGATTCCGCTTATGTTGACGTGCAACCTGATCTACGTCTATTAAGATAGTGTGTCGATATAAACTGCTTCGGAATCTTTCAATAATAATTTTGCACACGGTTACTAATTTTTTACTGTATTACTATTGAAGCGTAGAAGTGTTGTGCGTTTATAACAATGTATGATCAGTTTATATCGTAACTTTGCGTACACGCGTATTAAAACTTAGAACGTGTTTAAAACATTGAAATATTATTCTTCGTTGACGACATAGTTATCGTTCCCGTTGCGTCTTACTTGCTCGCCTCAGCTAATACTTGTGCCAGAGGTTAACGAAGTAAAGGGCAGGGTCTTTGCCAGGGCATTTATCGTCATGACGGTGAGGCAAGGGTTGAATCACGAAGTTGGCGTATCCACGAGCGTACGTACGTGTGCGAGAGGAAAAGGCGGGGAAGCGAATCAAGTTGGAGGGGGAGGGGGGGGGGAGCGGGAAAGCGAAGTTACTTCTTATTTATGCCGCGTGCTTACCGTGACTTCAGGGTCTGCCGACTTCGGCGAGTCGTATATCGAGATTATGAGAGAAAGAGAGAAAGAGAATTTATGCACGTAACGGCCCTAATACAGGGTTACGCATGTACCGAGAATTATAGTAAAGAAAGAGAATGAAAGAAAAAGAAGGGAGAAAGGGAGGAAAGAGAGTGAGCTCGGTCTACGTCTTAATTTTATACTCGATACAGCTAATAATTCCGCGTCGTTTTGATGCCGATCGCATATCGTGCTCGTGACGGTCAATTAACGTTTAACCTTGACGAGTATCGCCTTGCATGTGCACTCAATCTAGTGCGTGCACGTCCTGAATCATGTTGTAGACTTGATTGACCGATGTGGAATAGTCGATGGAAAATTGGATATCTGATAACGTTACAGTATGATTTGCGACAGATTGTTAATTAATCGTCACTTCAGTATTATCTTTATCAACACTCAATCAACGAGGCAATGTTGTATTAAATAAAATGAAATATAAACAAGTAAAATATAAAATTTATTCAGTTAAGAACATGGAAAAAAAAACAATTTTGCTGAAATACGTAAAAGTTTAAATACAAAGAGATTGTTCGTTCGATTAAATTAATTTGGTATATCTTTATTTCTTTCGATGAAGAGTGTATGTGGTATATTAATATATTATATTTAATTTTTAAATACATATATTCTCTCAACGAAAGAAATAAAGACGAACTAAAATAATTTAGTTAAGTGAACAATTTTTTTTTCAGTGTTGATGCAGATCTGAAAGTATTTTTGTTGAACCATCAAATTACGCAAGAATCTTAGGCAATGTTGCAAAAAATTTTGACATTCTTGCAATCCCATAATTTGAGCATCCTATATAATTATTTTCAAATCTGTATCTAATAGCTAAACTTTTAGATACATCAATACTATCCTTTTCCTTTGTGTGAATAATAGATTTTTAACTCTATAATAATGATGTCTCTACAGTTTTATATCGATCATTCAATTGTCTTTAATCGCAATAGATATTTTTGGAGATAACGGAAAACATATTACTCAAACTGTTTTTTACATAAATTTATTTATATAACGCAAAAATGTTACATTACACGCAATGCTCTATAATAATAACATTCATATGATAATAAATCATATTATTATTATATAATTAGATAGCAAACCACACACTGCTGCTTTGCTTTCGTATTTCGTACCATTACATTATCTACATACGCGATGCATTCAAATGTGTTTATTATACATATGTGTTGCCAGAGATACAATAAAACATCACCATGTGAGAAACACTCAAGTACGCAGTGAATATTCACGGATGTTACTCAATGCGTGAGAAATTATGATCTGCTAGCTGAATAGACTGAAGTAGGTTTCGCCCGCCAGTGAAACAATAACAATGGAGTCCTATTTCGCAATTTTTCCAAAATCTTCCATAAATTTATCACCGTTTGTGTTCACGATAATAATTCGCGCTTACTATAAACAGTTAACTTTCAATGGTACATCAATGCTATATTATATTTCATGGGACGACGTTAACAGAAGGGTTGCTATAACAGAATTCGATATATCCATTTATATAAAGAATTTATGTTGCAAGAAGAGTCGCTCATCCCGGAAAATACGGCCGATGAAATCGATTGCGTATCAGATAGAATGTTGTGTCATGCATAAAAGTTTTCTTTATCTTTATTACATACATAGCCGCTGAATGAAAAAATTTCCATAAATGGATCATTACTGAAGACTGAAGTATAAATGATCTGGTGATTATAAGAACTTTTCGTGCAAGATTTTCGAATGGCTATATTTTTCTGATGGAAGAAACGAGAACGTGCTTTCTTTTCTTTTTGGTCCGGACTGCTGCATTGTAACACGCGATACATGTTACGAAATTATTCAACCTTGTTTCATTCGCCCAATTTAAAATCCAGTTAATATTTCTTTGGCGCCAGTGTATATTATGACTTTACCTCGCGTGACGTTACGTACAAATTAATGTGTAAATACTAGTTTTAAAATACACGCAACATATGATGCATGTATATAATTACATTATATGCGATAATATAATATCTTATCTATTCGATAAGAGTTGATTAGCTGCTATTAATCCACGTATATAGTGGAAATAATTATGGTATAAATGTCTCTACTCGAGAAT
>NW_017304758.1:102068-109796 GCF_001594115.1 Trachymyrmex septentrionalis
GCACTTGATTAGCTGCTATTAATCTACGTATATAGTGGAAATAATTATGGTATAAATGTCTCTACTCGAGAATGCTGATTTAGTTTAAACATATTAACATATTTTGTTATTGATTTAGTTATTGATCATTTGGAAAATATTTAATTCTCATTGTTCAATCGTCAAGTATTTTATTAAAATATATATCTGTTATTAATTTGATCTACAAATTATATAAGTAAAGTTTGTAAACACTTTTTCTGATACATTATGCCAATAACGCTAACAAAATTGCCAATTATTTCTGAAAACGTATAATATCAATATTTTACTTTTTTCCAGAAAATAGAGATATATCGTTCCTCGATATAAATAGAATAAGAGAGATATAAAATTAATCTAATCGGAAAGCTCGTAATATACTAAATGCGAAGCTTCTTAATAATTAATAATTACATGATATCGCGGGGAAAATCATAAGTGTAACGTCGAGATTAGCGCTTCTACGATTCTCTTGTTCACGCACTCTCAACGATCCGCGATTATAATTATTCGGCCGAGGGGGAGATTATTTCGCCACGGGAGATGCAAGAGCGCAGCAAGCCGATTTCACGACGACGGCTTACATATTCCGCGCCGACGAGGCATTTGCGTTGCTTCGACGCGGCGGTTGCAACCAATTTGCGTACCTCTATAAATACAGGTACCGACGTTGCGCGGCGCGTTACTTGAGTCAAGGAAATATACCTAGGCATTCGGTGTGTACCCGTACACCCGAGTATACGTCCGCATTATACATAATGCATGATTCGCTGCGCATCTCGCCTCCTGTGAGTTCAAGAGAGGGTGAAGAGAGGGGAGAGAGAGAGAATCCTGGATAGCACCCTTTCGCTAGCTCTTCCTTTCCTCGTCGTGTCGCTCGAACGCGCAGTGGATCCTCCTAATTAAGGTACGAGAGATGCTCGACGTCGAATTCTTGTGAGAGGGTCTCGATAAACGGTGCGTTTCCAGTCGGCGAGATTCAGTAAAGTCACCCGCGATTGCCATCGTCGAGGTGGGCAAAAGGCGCGGGCATTTGCTGTTTTTCCGCCGATGATTAAGTACCGATAATGACGCGAATAAGTATTCGCACGTAATACGCCGGACGATCCAGCCGTGTCGACCGCGCTGTCTCGTACGAGGAAGATAAATTTCGAGAAGAAGGTAATGAGACTTCTTGCCTCCGGATTCGTCTTTAGGGATATTCTTTTTGCGATGATCAGCAACCGTGTAGCGCCATCAACCGCGCGTAAAGAATTTACGAACGGTACCGCGTGATGGATATGAATATGCAGCGCGTTTGCAAAATTTATTGCTCGCGCCTAATGTTTACGATCCTGTCAGTTTTACAAGTCCCGACGAGTGATCGGTTACGTACGATTCGATTAACGATATTAAAATGACAGTTTGAATAAGTACGCTAGTTTATGTTTCTTTTAACCTCGGCATACTAATTTAGTCTGGGTAAACAGTGGTAAATGAAAATTGACGTGAAATGTTCAATACAAATAAGCGAGTATTAACACAAATAATAAAATTATGTATGTTAGCGTTGTACTTTGCTTTGAAGTAACGTAAGCAGGCATTATCCAGAAATAAATAAAGAAGGTTATATTCGATCAAAGCGAGTTTTGCTGCCTAATAATATTTTTTGTGTGAATTCCAGCTTCCAGTTTAGGACCGCGTATCAAGACTAACATTAACCGGCGCGCAGTTTGCTTAAATCAAAGTTTATAAAAATTAACACAAAAATATTAGATACCAAAATTCGCTTTGACCTTTGCTTCTATTAAAAAAAAAAAAAAAAAAAAAAAAATGAGTCTGGATAAATTTGATATTTTGTTGTATTTACTCCGGTTAAAACGAGGTGTAATAGTAACACAATTTTATTACTGTCATGCACTTACCGTTGAAAGTAATTTCGATAGAATACGGTATGCCTTCGTTACGTTCTACGCTGCACAAACTTACGGTCTCAAACGCAGGATAATTTTCGTCCTCGGTAAGACCTGAGCACTCACGATCATTTACGCAACGAAACGGGGTGTAAACTGTAAATACTTTGCCGTTCTTACTCTCCCCCGTCGAACAGTATCCCGCTGTTAAGAACCCAGAACAAGGTCTCTCGCGCCGTGCTTCGCCTTTCTCGTCGTTGCTAACCCAGGGTCGCAGGGGCATCCTATCGCGTAAATCCGCGTACCGAGAATTTCCAGGGAAGCTACGTCGCGATACATACATATGCATGCGCGCCTACTGCGTATAACGCCAACGCTAGACTTCGGGATGGAAAGTAACTGCCAATTAGCTGGAGTCCCCGAGGGAGGAAACTTGAGTACACGTCGGGTCGAGTCGCACATTTTACCGATGACTCACTTTTCATTGTCCCTGTCTCTCCCGCAGTGTCGATAGTTTCCCAAACTAGACATCGCTCCGCCTGCTAACAGGAAAACGCAGCAGCTGACAACGTAAAAACGTCTTGCAAGCGTGGCACGAGGATGAAATATGTCTGCGGTTCCCAGGCTTCCGTTCGATGTGGTATTCAGTGTTTTGCAGGAAAACAACAGATGTGTGAAAAGTCCTCGAACGAGAACAGTGTTTTATGATTGACACCGTCGCAGAGGAGCTGTGCGTCTTTCATTTCGTGATATTATTATAGTAATTTAACGATAATAAATAAAATATAACGCTCGAAAGTTCGCACAGCAAAACAATATATAATAAATGACCAGTAGCGAGCACATTCAGATCTTAGATTAAAATATATTAAAAATAAGGACTATATAATAAAAACGTTCCGAGCTCTACGGAGCTTTCATCAGTTTATAATTTACGTCTGAATGTGCTCGTTACTGGTCGTTCATTATGTATGGATGTTCATTATTGTTTTTCAGTAGTTTAATTGCGTTTATAAGTCCGGAAAGCCAATTCGGCGCACAGTTCGAATGGCTTTGAATATGATACATATGCATGCGCATATATAGTATACCTATATATATATATATAATTCATATATATAATTCATATTGAATTATTTAAGGCTCCTGAGTACTCACTCCAGCCATATTGAATCGTCACGTATTCATAAGCGAGAAATGTGTCAAGCGACACGTTGCTTTTTCTTGCATGCTATTTGTAAATAAAGAGAATTTGGATGAAATGAAATGAGATTCCTTTAAAACACTTGTAAAAGTGGACTTCACGTCACGAACCTTTTTCGATTCTTTACCGACTATCAGAGGAGATAAGGAGAGTCTTCGACCATTTTTACAAGTGTTTTAAAGTGATCTCATCATTCCGTTTCATCCAAATTTTCTCTTTATTTATCACGAATGGTATGCAAGATAAATCAACGTGTCATTTCTCGCTTATGACGTTACGATTTAATATGGCTGAAATGACTACTCAGGAGCCTTAAACACTAAAGATCCAGCTTCTATGATCGTTAATAGGCATTTAATTTTTAATATCGAAATTAATTTTTAATATCGTGTTTCTCACATATGCGGTCTAAAATAAGTTCTTATCTTATATTTTCGAATATTTCAGGAAGCACACGACACGTCCGAAGCTTTGTAAGCTTCTGGATAAGCAATACTTTTATTTTTCAACTGTAAAATCCACTAACGCGAGAAACAGTTTTGCAATTTACAAGGCCTCAACGACCGTAATGAGATGCGATACGTGTGCTCAAGAACATGTAGTCACGTAGTCTCGACGGCATTAGATAAGCAGGTGATTCGTGTAATACTCGTTCAACGATAGACTACGGGAAGCGGTAGGGTAGGTACCCGGTTGAGTTTCCGACTTCGTTGATTTACTCGTGTGACTCAATTCGACGCAAAAGTTACCTTGTCGGCATACATACATATTTCTCGACGATCATGCAGAAATCCGGTTCTTACGGTAATCGAATCGGATGACAGGAGTAGGTAAACCGCGCAACGAGTTTTGCGCGTACACAGGTGCATCGATTACGCATCTGTGTCAGAAAATGCATTATTTATGAAAGCTACTCCCGACGAAAGCGACTTACACGTCACTCGTATTTCTACTTTCGCTGCTGCTGCAACCTATATGTGTCAATAGTCATCTATCCGTTCTCAGAAAGAACGGTTTTGCTGAAGTATCCGAAGTAGCTGCTAAAAATTTGACTAAATATAGCACATCTGAAAATAACTTTGTCTGACTTAACAAATAATAATGGAGGACGCACAAGCTGGTTGGTAAAATGTCAAAATTTCTTGCGGCATCGTCCACCGTGTTTAAGTTTCCCACAAAACTATTTTGATGGTTTAACGACGATTATTTTGAAGTATATTACTAAATTTGTACATACTTAAAAATCATTCTTTTCATATCGAAGTGGGATATAATATCTTGCACCTGTAATATATGCGTTATTTTTAAACGATAACTTATAATTCGTGATTTCCGATAGACCAATTACAGTATCATGCATTCAGTCGTGAAATATCGCTTTCGTTTCTTTAATGCACACAACGTAAAAACTTGTATTCAGTATAATTGTAACACTCGAATACGAGTCGGTTAATATCGGCCGCTAGATTCATCTGGATAAAATACCATCTCTTTCGCCAGCGGTGTAGGCCCACATTATAAACCGTGCCATAATTCATCGACTCATTTTCGCCGTGACAAACAAAACTCGAGTTAGGGTGATATCAGTAACAGCCGGTCCATATGCCTCTTCCGATCGTTAAGTCCGACGTACCTTCGGAAACCTCCATCGCGATGGACGATACAACTCGCTCCTGTACAACCGGACACGCACATGCGAAGCCTGCAGGTGCGAGCGCGTGTATACACGCGCAGATAACGACGTTCTTGAACGCAGATCGCGACGTAGATTTATCTGGCTAAGCGAAGACCGCTGACGCTGTTTCCTCGCGCCACCGACTCCTCCCCTTTGATAATCGTGAGAGGGCCCTTCTCTCTCCCTACCTGAATTCCGAATGTGGCGAGACACGGAGGTAAAGGGAGTACAAGAAGAAAGAAGCTGCGGCATTATGCCTATAAGATTCTTGGAATCCAAAATGCAGTAATAAGCCCATTTTGATTTATCGGTTTATAGATGTTTCAAAAAGCCATGTATACCATTAGAAAGAGACAAATCAATATTTTTTTTGTCTATACAAGCGTCTGTATCGTTTTGTTAGCTCCATTCTTTATCGACGGCTCTTAATTAGAGTGGAAGCTTAATTAGAGTGGAATGTTGTTTGTGAGCTCAGAGAAAGAGATATACTGGTATCCGGAAAGGTAGAGGGAAGACATAATCGTATATAGCGCTAAGAATTTATGTATTTGCATCAGATTCTCCATGACTATCCATCTTCGGGCATCATCCCGAAGGGCTCATGTATGTACACTCTAAGGTGTTTGTATAGGCAGCAGGTAATCGAAGCCATACGATACGCCACAATTTTCTTCGGGAGAAACGAGAAGATTACGTGGTGTATAGAGTCTCAAGTAACCGGTTGTAGCAGAATCGTCTAACTGTTTAAAGCATAGCGTTGATAGATCTGGTCAAATATGCCAATCTCTAAGAACGCACTGCCTGCCATTTAACGATATTTTAATAGCCGTATCCTCTTTTGAAGTTGCGAATATCACCGGATAGAATCACATTAATTTGTATTTCAATGCAATTCATGTTACTTTGCGGAAAAAGCTACAGCATCGAATATTTCTATCGCTGCTTTATTAAAGAATCGTACGATCGCGTTCGTACGTTTCTGTTATCTGCGGCACGCCAGGATTGCCGACATTACGACAGTTTATAATCGGCATGTATTATTGGCCATTTATGTCACATTCTTAATTCAACATGCTCGATAAAGTAACATAATCGTAAACTTTTAACGAGGTGATTACGATCGCGTCTTCGTCTCTTGAAACGCGTGTTCTTCTTTAATTGATAACAATAGCTGAGCTACAGATCGAGCCGATTTAACGGCGTAAATTACCTGCATTGAAATCGCGTCTGTCAATCGCATTGAAAAATGTCGGACTTACGTGTGACTTACGCTGACGTTGCAGCGTGATTTCGATCCACGATCGATTCGCTAGGTCCGCATCTCGGCACCTCACCGTGCCATTACTCGCACGAAGAATTAATGTTCGCACGGGGAATAAATTCCCCTTTACACGGCAAAATAATTCTCGTAAAACGCGCACGCCGCTACATTCATAATTTAATGGCCATAATTTACCGATAGCCGTATATCCCGAGCGATGCTCGTGCCTAGGCAAAATATTATGTACGTCCGTACTTCTCGGCCGCTATAGCGGAGCTATAAATGCTCCGAGGATGGGCGGTCTTGATCGCGGCACGTATAAGCAGGTAGGTCAGTTAGTCGGTGAAAATTGCTTCGGAGGGAACGCGAACCGAAGGTAGTCATCACAGCCCGTCTCTCTCTCTCTCTCTCTCTTTCGCGCACGCATAGACAATCCCGAAAGCGGCACGCCGTCATTACTATACACCGAATGCCACGCGATGTAAGTGTATCTCGCAAATAATGTCTTAATCTCGGAAGCATTATTCGCTGTACGGAGATACGGTGATAGGGAGGGCCATTGTCTCGGTCGAAAGTGTGGTTGTGCTTCATTAATACGTTGAATACCAAGCCGGATGAAACACGCTGTATTATGTACGTGATATCAACGTTCGCTAATATTGAGCGATTCAAACATTGTTTCGCTACGACTTACTTATACTATTTTATACGGTAAATTATTAATCAACTTTTTGATACATGTGTGTATAGATTGATAAATTAAATTAATAATTATTATGCCGTACTTTCTAATTATTATTAAATTATTCAGTCTATTGAAATATTGCTATTTATAAAAAAAACAAAAAAAACCGTAAAAACATCTGGCGGAAAATAATTACAGATCTACATCGGTTTTTGATGAAAAAATTTACTTCCCGTTGCGCAATATTTGTCAATTTTTCTATAAATACGTATAATATATTCTACGTCATTTTCAAGTTCCAAAGCAATCTTAAAATTTTATCTCGCGTAAATAATTGATAAATTTTACAAAAGTTGATAAACCAATTTATGTCGCACTTGCTCCTACATTACGGAAACAAGTTGTAAAAGAAAAGATGATACAAATAAACGTCGAATAGTGTTGTCTAGCGATTCACTTCGTTCATCAACCAAAAGCGATAATCACCTAGCAGCGGGCTGCGACCGTTAGAACGACGTTGTTTCACGCGAGTAACGATCCTCGAGATCTCATTTACAGTACAAATTAGTCGTAGGCCGGTCCTGCGTCCTTAATGGCCGGTCGGCACGCAAAGAAGTTGAGTTTAATGAAGACCGCGCGTTGTCCGTGACGAACCATACGCGCGCGTTCGCGTTCGCGTTCGCAGCCGGCTGTGTGTGCGAATGTGTACGCGGCCGTGCTCTCAGCGTACGTCGGCTGAATGCGAGTTAAACGAAGATTTATGCCGCGACGCGTAAATATAAACAACAATGTGCAATCCCCGCGCCATTGTCCCGCATGGTGGAGACGCGTGAGAGTCGGCCAATGCGAACTAATAAGCTCTCGCCGTTCGACGCGCGCTCGGCGCATCGTCTTCGCGTGCACGCACGGGGCACGCGTGTGTACACGATGGGGAGCATCCCCCAGCACCGGCTACCGTGTCTCCCGAGACTAATCGAGACCGGGGGGGGG
>NW_017304758.1:109896-115650 GCF_001594115.1 Trachymyrmex septentrionalis
ACGTACAACGAGCGACCGAATCCATCCTCGTCTCCGCGAGAAGGCCGCTTTTTTGCGCCCCGCCCGGCGGAAATTTGTCTGTCGCTGCCTTAATACACCGGCTGTCAGGCGCGTCGACGGTGATCCATCTCGGGATACTTTTCGGGCGAAGTAGTCTCGGACGAACTCGTTTCTCATACTTCAGTTCGTTGTTTTGCGATTTTTACTACGGCGCCTTTGGCGTGGCAAAGGCGAGCGATAGCTCGACATGAATTTCTATTAGAACGCATATCGCATGTCATTCCTTTTCTGTTCGTCGATCTTCTTATCTCGATAAGTGAATTAGTTAGGATTAAAGTTAAATGAGAGATTTAATTAAGATTTGTTAAACTCTCACGACCATGTAAATAAAAACGAAAGAATTGTTCCAAAACACTAGTGGTATGAAAATGAAATAATAACAGGCAAGAAATTACTCGCATTGTATCTGAACGAGTGATTTTTATATATTTCACTTATGCAATCGTATATTTGAAAATACAAAGAACGAGCGAGATGCTTGGTCAGTATTTTCGCGATATATTCAAAGTTCGATAGAACTTCAATCCTCGCGTTTACGGTATCGCGAAGCGTCGATATTGAATCATATCGAACGAAATGGTGCAATTAATTATCGCGACGGATATGGGAGAGTGGCGGGAAAAGCTTACAAGTTTCCATTTCCGCTTTTACGCAGAACGTAGAACAGAAGTGACACGTAATACTCACGCTTATGTCCTCCATGCTGCAATTTCCAACATGCATTAATCCGTGATTAGCACAAATTTCCATGGGCGTCGTGCGAGGACGTGGATAAGGAGGCAACGCACATCGAACGCTTACTGTAAAAAGTCTACACTCGTAGAAAACACGTTACGTGCGCGCAATATTCGCGCGGTATTCTTCCTCGGATAAATCACACGCTGGTTGATTGAACAACAACAACATCGAGATTTCTTCCTTCCGCGCGAATATCGCTCGAAAAAACCGGTGAATCTCGCTGCGAAGAATCACGTCGGCTGCGCCTCGCTGCGATCGTTCCACGTCTCTCGAGCCTCTCATTGGCTCTCCAATGACACTCACCGAGAGTCACAACACCACGTCGCTCTTCTATATCGCTCCACGTCGATACGCTCTACAGAATGATGAGGGCAGAATTGTGAGGGGTACACGCACACGCGAGACGTTCATCGCAAGATCGCCGGCAGGGTCGTCGCCACCGCGACACGGCGACGGCCGCGGCAGCCGGGGTGGTCCACGGAGCGTGACATCCTCTCCGTATCGGTCGTCGAAGTCTCCACACGCGCTTTCGGCGGGATCCGCAGGCGGATGACAGCCCGGCCAAGATTACAAGAGTGCACGAGCGTTGTTGAAATTAGGATCGCGTCGATAAGATTTGAAGGCTTATCTTACGTCGACCTTACATCACCCGCAAGCCATCCGACTACAAGGCGCCTGCGAAATCGGAATCGGTTTCACTTTAGCCTCGTCTGAATGAAGTCACTCTAAAAGCTGTCGATAATCGTAGATGACTGTCGCGTCGTTCTGTTATCGGGCCGCACAGAACCCTCCACCGGGTAAGAAAAAAGGACCGGGACCACACACACAGCCGGCAAGAAGTTGGTGTTCGGGGATCGTCACGGGGACGTTCTCGGGGAATACGGGACGATACGGGCGAGCGTACCGTGAGAGAGAAAGCCACAAACGTTCGCCGGCTCGGGCTGAAGCTCACTGAGTCGACTCTTCTGGTGCCCGGCAGGTCTGCCGAGTCTGCCCGCGACGCGTCGTGGTGAGGGCAGACGGAGAGGGAGTAAGACAGAGACGGGGAGAGAAGGAGAGAGAGAGAGAGAGAGAGAGAGATGGAGGGTTGGAGGGGCCCTAGCCCAACGTGTCCCCACCAATCGGCCCATTGGGTGCCCAGGGCTCCGACCATTATCTCTTCTCTTGAGCAGTTTCTCTACCTTGCGCGAGACACTACGTGGGTACGGGGCAAGGGTACGGGGAGGGGTTGGAGAGCTTTATTATATTTACGAGGCGTTATCGAAGCAATCCAACAATATTGATTCCGCGCCGCGAAGCGATCAACCATCTCAAAGAACGCCCAGCCACGGACCCTTCTATGCCTCGCTACGTTTATACGCTACCGGAGGGCTCACACGGCGCCCTTATTCTTTTCACTCTCGCGCGCTCTCTCGACTCCGAGAGACTTTTTTTATTTCGCTCGCCTTTTCGCCTTTAATGCCCGCCGAATGCGATCGAATCGCTCGCGCGCACGTTTTTTCTCTCGCGTGAATTACGCGGTGACCGTGGGCCCTCCGTTGCTGCCGTTGCTTCTGTTGTTCCGCTGCTGCGGGAATTAAGATAAGGGTGGGGTGCTTCATAAATTCGACCAGTGATCTTGATCGGGATCGAGCCGGTTTAGGGACGGGCAAGGATAATACATTAATTTCATTATGATTCTCTCATTTATAGCTAGTTCGCGTGCAAGGCCGCAGAACGGAAGGTAGAAACATTGTAAAGGGGAGAAGAAACCAAAGAATATTTATTATTCTTTCAACATTTTCCACAATTTCTTATGCTTTAATAATACCTCTGATATCAAATATATTACTGATATATTTTAGAAATTAAAATATTTCTTGTAATCTACTGTATTTCTTGTAATCTGTTTGCGTGAAAATATTCCTTACTATTGCAAAGTATTACTATTGACACTTGGCATATTTGTTAAGATGAAATCGAATTAAAAAAAAAAAAATTGTCATTAAAATTCATAGCATTGGATATTTTCTTATTTTAAAGATGTAATATTCTTTTATTGAGCCTTTCTGTTGGAACTTTAATGGCACGAAAAGTTCAACGTAGATATATTTTATGAGTACGCTATACGAGAAGTAGGTCGCGATTTCTTGGTCTCTATAATTTTATTTCCATCGCTGCAGGACTCGATACTTTTATGATAATATTTAAGTTTCAAATTCTATCCCGACACCATGCAGCTTTGCGCATATAAATTATCTCATTAAAACCAAGAGTAAAGGACCTTATATTTTTCGATTCGCGCCAACTGCTTCGTGTCGTCATAAACATTACGAAACAGTACTGTCCATGTTTTCGCACAGTTACAACAGAAAGGTGTTACATCTTATTTTTACGGTAACCACTATAAAAGGTATGTCTTCAGATGTTTATCACATTACGCATCCCGATGTTGTGCACACAGTTGCATCGCTTAATCAAGCGCAATTTACACTCGTAAAGCATTAAAATATATTCTATTACAATACAAGTTTTACAAATACAAGTTTTTCTTTTTGACAAAAATTAACTTGATTAAATATTTTCAAAGAATATATTAAATATAATTTAAATTTGCATTTGTTGTAACTTTATATAAAATTATAATTGAATAAAAATGATGTCTTTTTGGAAAATAAAATAGATGCGAAGAAGAAACAAGATTATACATATGCGGTGATTTTTGCCTTAATTCGCTAGTTTATTCTCTTTAACGTCTTCACGTATTAGCCTTTTCTCCCTGCGAGTCGCTTGTAAAATTACATTCTGTGCTCCGGTGACAACAAGGACAAATGATATCATCAGTAATACCGTCACAGCTGGAATAGCGTATCAAGATTGTAAGAAGCGTAACGTTCGTCGGCACTACCTTCAAAAGAAGAACTGTCCTGATTACCTCTTACACGCCCATTTGCGTGGTTGCAGTTGGATCATGTTAGAGACAGAATCTTGTCGTGCGCGCGGATGTGTGGGTGGGTGGATCGCGTAACAGCTGATCGTCCTCGCTGATCGGAACGCCAACAACGACGGTGCAGGAAGCTGCGGAGGTTCCTGTGATGTTATCCATTTGTATGACTCTCGGGATTTCATCTGTGTTCGATTTAGGCGTAAAGATAACGACGCAGCTTCTCTCTCTCTCTCTTTTTGCTTCCAAGTACATTCGCGTTACAAAGTCTAGTGTGCGTTCAAATCATTGAGCACACACATACGTATGCGGAAACGCTATATATACTGATATAGTGCTATATATACTGATATAGTTGCTGATAGAGAACTAAATAAAGGATATATGTCAAGCGACAGTGTAATCGGAGACTAAGTTTGACCTCAAATATACGTATTATGAAACATGTTTTAAGAAGATACGACTCATAAATTTCGGTTTTATGGCGTGAGAGCGAAAGTAGCTACTGTTAATTTCAAGTAAAGTAAGCCACTGTACTTTACTTGGTGAAATCTTTATCAATATTTTTTTAATAACAATGCATTTCACGATGGCACTTAAAATTGTATTGAACTTTGGAAACAATGGAAACGGTCTAATCTATGTAAAAGAATTGTCAAATTTTTATAATAATATTCAAATGAAAATTAAATCAGCCATATCGAATCTTTCCTATTTTATGTATTTTTTCACGTATATACTCATGTTTCCTTTCGATTCTTTTTCATACATGAAAAAATTTGCAATTTTGCTAAAGTATCTAAATATTTAAATATATAAGTGTCTAAATATTTAAATATATACAAATCTGAAAAAATAACTTTGTTGCACCATTAAAATAATTATGTAGAAAACTCAGGCATGACGAACGACGCTGTAAAAAAGTTTTGATATTCTAGCAGCTAGCTTAAGCATATTCGTAATTATTTTGACTCAATCCAACAAAGTTATTTTTAGATTTGTATCTAGCTAAATTTTCAAATACTTCAGCCTTTTCGCATATAAATCTCAGACCAATTCTTTTCTCTATCGGGGAAGAGTATCAGAAATAAATGTAAAGCCGTTGGATCTGCCGAGTTGAACTGAAATATACAGTTATAACGTTCAGCGTGCGCATGAATGGAGTGTAATGTACCTAAAGTATGTCCTTCTTGTAGCGGAGCCGAAGCGGCTTTCCCGCTTGGTTTCGCGCGACGCGATTTACGGTCGTCGCGCGGCGAGAGAGGCTTCGAAATCGTGCGAACACCCTTCGCTTACGCCACTGATAGATGTAGGAAGTACAGATGGAAGTAAGAGGAGAGACACCCGCGTCCCTCTAATCCCCGTGAAAGCGCATGATGCGCCCGCGGAAAAGGCGGGGAAGGAGGCTTGATGAACTTGCCTCGTGAATCACCTCGCCTATAAAAATCGGCGCCCGATGCGTGAGAGAGATAACGCAGGGGAGGAGCGGTAACAACAGGTTTGCTTATGTACGCACGTACGAGACTCCGGCGAAGGGAGACGGTCCGGGTAAGCGCGACGGAGAGAGCGCTTGTACGACGCGTCTGCAACACGTGCATCGCGAGAGAATGTTACGGAGGAGCATCGCGTCTAGAGCGCATTGCGCACGTATGTGCTGCCATGTATGCGTGTGCGTATAGTGTATTCGGTGTGTATGCGCGAAACGATATACACCGATATACACCGAACGCGATGCGTACATGCACACGCGGGTACGCAATATCCACACACTTGGCCTGCCACGGCCGCATTGCTCGGTAATGTTCGAGTTCCACGCAGGTTGCGTCGGCGTACCGCGAGGGTGGCGTTCCATCCACGTCGTGTTACGTTTATTGTTGCGTACACGTAAGCACGCCGCCGCGTGTGTTACGCGGACGCGAGAAAAAAATGAGGGTGGACGAGGGGAGATACTCAAAGAGAAAGAGAGAAAAGCGTGTGCTTACACGCGTGTACGCTTACACCGTCGGCTCGTTGTTCGAAAATATAATGGGGGG
>NW_017304758.1:115694-125045 GCF_001594115.1 Trachymyrmex septentrionalis
GGGGGGGGTTTCACGATGACTCATGAGAAAAATCAACGATCGCTGCGCGCGATGTTCATATCCTCCCCGCAAATATTATCGTGTGCAGGTGCGATGGTCCCGCATGCAACATGAGACTCAATGTGTGTGTTCTTTGGTGAACGAAACAACGGAGTCATTATAGAAATTGATTGATCGAGGAAATTTTATTGTTTAATACGGGCACGTGGATAAAGTCTCAGATATTAATCGAAAATTGTAATTCCTTGCAGTTTGATATTTTATTGTAAGCATCCCATTATCGTCACGCAAAATTAATGATGTACGATTTACATATTAATGAATATTTTACGTGTGTAAAAGTACGAATTTAAAAATTATAAATTCTAAATTAATATAGAATCTAGGAATTATAAATTAAATGGCAGAGAAAGAATAAACTGACTATATGTATAATTTATAAGTCATAAATTAATGTAATTTATAAATTTATATTTTTCTAAATTACATTACTAACGTTTGAATTATGTAATTAAATTTTTCTTTCTCCATCTTTTAATTTAATATTTAATGTTATTAATGAAATTGTTACAATTATTACATTTATTGTGATGAAATGACTTTTACATCATCGTTTAATACCTTTTTATAACATTCTATTTCTTTTCAATTTTCATGTCAAATTAGATTATCTTTATCCTCCATTTCTCGTAAGATTATCTTCTGACGCCGTGACGTTACGAAATCTTCTGTGTATAACAGTGAAGCACAATTGTATGATTCATGCGTCTCGCACGCATTAAACTCACTGAGCGTATGGACTAACGATTAAAATTATCAGTTAGTATCGTCATTGATTAACATATGAGTTTCACATGTGTTATATTTCATCGCATTCACATTTGATTAGTCAATTGAATATCTCGATGCAGTTTAAGCATCGACAGTCTGATGCCAACACGGTGGATCGTAATCGATTGTGCGACCACGATTATGAAACGCACTATTGTTCGATATTCCTCTATTTCTCAATGATCTGATTTTACATTTTTCTTGTTGGATGTTGTACGGAGTATTTAGAGCACGTGATTTGCTCATTGCGAAAGATTTATTGCAACATTTTGTATAGATCGTGGGATCACATCTGCTTAATATCGATAATAGAAAAATGCGCGATTGTGACGTCGGTTGTTGATCAATTCTATATTTTTCATATTTTTCGTATATTTATTCGCAATTATTCAGCCAAATCTAAAACGTTTAAGATTCTCTTAAATATTAATACGTTTTTAACTTTTCCGACTAAAAATTGGCAATTCCATTTAAGTAGAAGATTCATTTATTAAATATTATTCTTTGAATTGTGTGTCACTATTAGTAATTTTTATTAGCAATTAATAATAAGGAAATAATCTGATTTTATCAAGCGATCGATGATCAAATGTGATATCTTTGAGTATGGCAAGGATTATAGTAAGAAGAATTGCAGTACGTTTAAAGAGTAAGCGCATTTCTTTCTCAAGTAAATCTAAATTAATCGAATCGCTTTCTACGTAGGTAAGCAGAACTTTTACCAGCACTTTTCTCACGTAATTTCAGCGGTTACGATAAAAAAAAAAGCAAGATGCGGAAGAGAATGGTCGCCTCTAGTTGGCTATATCGGCGCTCCTTTATGGCACCGGTTCTATAAAATATATCCCAAGGCGCTGCTCGCATGCCATCTCGCTGCCATGTAATAGGCGTGCCTGCGGTGCGAAGCCGCCGGACGTGTTTAATAACCGTGAAAAACATTACATCTTTGTTGTCACAACGAATCGTTAGTACGCGCCACGAAAACCAAACGTCATGAGTCAAGTGACGCCTAACGCGGTACCGTCATTAAACGCCTACAAAGAAACACCCGTCACAGCCGCTGATGAAGTTTAATTCCGGACGTCGTGTCATCTTCTACATTTCCGAGATATGAAACTGATCTCTGCCGCGTGGACTGCAATCTTGAGAGTAAAACAAAGAATTTAATTTGAAGACAAGAAAAAACAAAGATCGTTGTCGATAGTCTTGTCAAACTCGATAATAGAACAAACTTACTACATATGAACTTAAATTATGAATCCGGACTATCCAGAAGCATAATAAACGGATATGGATAATCCTTCTCGACATTTCTGCTGCATTTCTGTCCTGTACATGCACGCGCCTGTCTCGCAACGGTGAATATTAGTGACGACGATATTCTTGCGCCTTGTGCTACTACATTCGTTCTACCTTGCTTTCACGCTAGCTCGGGAGATCGTATGCCATTCTATCTCTCGTATCCGAGCGAAGGTCAAGAACCAAATAAACGCCGACATACAAATACATTCGCGCAGCGGCTTCGTTGAATTGGATAACGATAATCCTAATGGTTACGCAATCAGCTGCGAGCCGCCATCTCTCTTTCTACATCGCAGGACAAAACTGTAACGTTTGTTACGATAATTAAACGGACTCGAGTTCTTATCGGAACGGTCGGTTGTCTTCACGACATGTTTATTATGCGTTTATTATGCGAAGAGGAATGTCGAAGGTGCCGAATGAGTGAAGTATGAACGTGATTATTACGTGTGCATTAATGCGGCGAACGGAACTGGATATTAACGGGTGGTATCTGCTCGTATCGCGATGTTTATTTATGTAGACGTTGCGTTCATTATCAGTGATTCGTGGATTTTTCTCACCTTCCGATTTTGTATTTGCAAACGCATTAAAGCCCCGATTAGCGTCGTACCTGGCAATTGAGTCATTATATCTGAATCAGAGACGAGAGAAGCAACGGATAATCGTAATCGATCGTCGTCGACGGTGGGATCTTACAAATCAATTCTTAGAGATTCGAATGCTTGCTCGAGTCATGTAAATTCATGAGGAAATGCACGCCCGGTTGGGCGACACCGCAACAAAGTTACAGTGAACGGGTAAGTTGATCGTCCTGTAATGATTAATCGCGCTCGCGACGATAATTATAACATATGTGCGAATGATTACTACCTTAAGTAACCACACGTTACCTCTTATCCTACGATAAGTCAGCTGCTCGGTAATGGTCGCAATACTTTATCGTCGGGCGCTATTCCCTCCACGCGGGTAGACGTGTGGTCGAAGGTCCCGACTTCGGGTTCGATATCGAGACCACTGACTTTAATTAGCCCGCCGTGATTGCGCGAACGTAAAGGCAGAAGAGCGAACGAGAAAGAAGCGGGGGCTCCACACTCAGGGGAGCATGATCTCTCGACGAAGATTTTATTTGCGCATGCAAAAAAAAAAGCGCACGCAGTGCACACCGGATCTTTGGTTACGTTAATACCGCGCATATTTAACCGGAAGACGGTTTATGTCCGCGAAGTGTTTCATTATCGCTGTATATCGCGGCTACGAGCGCGAGAATAATCATCAAGGAATCACGGTCGTCGCTAAATCATTATCTATGAGCAGGTTTTTTTTAGGTTCGAGAATAAGCACGAAAGGGAATAACGGAGAAGAGAGAAGAAATAGGGTACAGGAATAAAAAGGAAGAAGTGTATCAGCTTACGTTGGTTTATTTAGATGTGTATTAGGTTACTGGGTTAGTTTTTAGTACGCTTCCTGAGAGATTTCGTTTCTTGCTGCGATCGATTAAGATTACGAGCACCTGCTATGGAAAGTAGCTTAAGCCACATCTATGCGATTAAATTTTTTATCTCCTTCACACAAATATTTTGTAAAAGTAATTGTCTAACAGCATTTTTGAGGCTCGATCTTATCAGTGCACTGAAACTGTCCATTTGATCATGCAGATTAACATGAGTATATCGTATTGAAGCATACGATATTAAATGTGAATGGAAACTTAATATTACGTTTATGATATTCCTCGAGCAATACCGAGTAATAGAGTTATTTGCAAATAGACATGTAATGTACGAAGTATGGGCAGTACAGCTGCTGGCTTTACAGTTGATCGCAACACGCTCGATTCTAATTATCATTTCGTAGTTGCAAGTGGTCGCAACGGAACTATACGGTGATAATATAATGAAGGCACCACGCGCATTCCAATCGTAAGACGATACGTTTTTGCTACACGTCCCGTTCGCAGAAGCGAGAGAACGAGAGTCGCGGGTTAATAACACAGGCACGTTTCTTTTCTCTGATTATAGTTTGATAACGCCGTAGATTTCGTGGTGCGTACGAGCACGTCTTGTAAGATTAAGCGCGTTGATTTACAGACCAAACAAACAACTCGCTATAATATCGGCAATACGATATTACCTTGAGATAACGGAGGTGTTAATGAGACGACGATTAGCGAACGAATACGATAAATTGCTTGGGATCGAAGTCGGGACGATACGTGTTACATTAATTGATTTGTATATATTAATCGCAATCTCCGCCGCATTTATTTCACTTTCGTTGCTATGGATATATTTCTACAGAATTCCGCGAAGTAGACGGCATATCTATAAAAACGATGAACGCGTTATTCCTACTGATGATTTGCAGATCTAGGAAACCTACCGTACTCGGAAACCGGTAACGGTAAGTGGTGTACCTACTGTAATAATATATTGAACGCAGACGCTTTGGGATACTCGAATGACTTATTTGATTGTAAAGATATTTACTATAATTAGGTACTCAACTTGAAACTTTCAAATTATAAATTATTATCTACTTACAAATTACAAATGAAAATTTTTCTTTTTTAAAACTTACATTTTATTTCGAATTTTCCTTTATGAAGATATACATATATTATTGTATTATACATGAAGGTTATCCTTGTAATATTAATTGTGACAATTGTATCTAAATGATAACGAATAATTCATTTAAGGCTCCTATTCTCACTCACCTACATTACTATGAGATGATTGTGATTTCAGAAGCGAGAAAACAAGGAGAGTTTTTTCGGCCGTAACGTTTTACAAGTCGATCAATTGCAATCGTTGTTTTACCGAAATATATTTTCACATTAATATATTTTGCAAGAAATTTTATTGTGTATAATTTTCTGACGTCAATCAGAGTGCATAAACAAGTTTAATTACGAAGATTTGTAAAGATTGGTGTTGTTACACATTTACAATATTTATGAAATATCTATAATTCCTTAACTATTAAAATTTTATTTCTCGAGTATCCCATTGTTATTTAATGACTGAAATTGAAAATCTACCAAATATTTAGTCAAATAAGACAGGCTCGTTACTTTAAGATTGGATTACAAAAGTAATCAGCAAAGTAAACAGATAATCGACTAGTGCTTTTCAACACATTTCGCGTCGATATACTGGAGCGAAGGGCTTTAGGGAAAGAGAAGAGAACGCTCGATGAGCATGAAAGTCACGCGACTGGCGGCGTTGGAACTCCTTCTTGCCGATTCCGTACGGCGACGGGTACGAGGGAGAATGCCACGAAGAGGTTTACTCGATCGTACCGTAGGGACGGGGGCGAGGGATCAGGGGTGGAAGGAGAAGATCGCGAGAAAGAGGCAAAAGGGCGGAATAAGACTTGAAAAACACGTGAAACAAGATTTACACGTGTATTTGCTAGTGGCGCACTAACGTACGTGTACGACGCGGGTGAGCCGCGGAGTGTTTATGGTAATCCTCGCGAGCAGGGTGGCCTCCCTTCCTTTCTTGTTCTGCTTCTTACTGTTCTCTCTTACGGGGGCTACGCCTGGCTACGCCGTCTTTTTACGTTTCCCGTGCAGTGCTCGTGCCTCCGCCTCCTTTCCATGTTCGCCACGACGTTCTCATATTCTTCCTTTCTGCACTTTTGCGATATCGGCGATAGCACGGCACGCCGGCAGCCGTTACGGCATCGCGTTAGGCGTCCCCTAGTGGTTTCAAATGATCCCTTTATCAACGACGAGATCGAGGAGAATGCCGCGACGTGCAACGTGGGAGACGGCGGCGGGGTCCGGTTTCGAGTACGATTTTCATTATCGTAATAACGGAGTGTAGTGTGGGATTAACGCCTCGGCTACTTTCTTCCTACACGTTTCGGAATTAATCTCAAAAAGATGATGTAGCTTTCGTATTTATTAGCAGGGTGTTAAAGACAATTTTGTCGCGATTACGATATTCCTTAAGAATTTATTTTCAATGAATTTTTATTGAAAGTTAAAGATTGTTCACCTAATTAATTCGAAGTTCATTATCATAATCACATTTATCACGGCCATAATTAATATATATTTACACAGATTACGCCTCCGTTTTATTATCTGTCATTATATTCCTACACTTATACCGTGATACCATGTTCTACACTGATCCTGTTCGCGTTTAGTAATCGATGTAATCACATGCACGGCTTAAAGAAGACATTGATCTTCTCCGATAATAAAAAAAAAAAGAGCTTTATCGTGCGCTCGTCTTACACGGTAGCAAACTCTTTTGCTATTTAATCGTGTCGTTAATAATAACTCGGGTCGTATTTTTGCGAGTAAAAGTCTGCCAATTATCGTATGGCAAGTATCACGATGCGTAATTGTGATGGTTGAGTACAGCCTCGCGGAATAATTGCGGGTATATCGAATGCGCGTGTCGGCCATCCTTCGACGTTGGGGTGACTCGCGTTCTTCTCGTAATCGCATCGCGTATAAGACGATGGCGTTATTCGTGGATCCCGATACGCGTTATCGACTGCGCATCTCCGTTTACGTTTTACACGCATGGCTGGCTAATGTATAGCGAAGCGCGGACCGGTTCTACATGCAAAAAGTCCCAGCTTCTAGCATAATTATTACCAAGGCGGTCTGGTGTAATCGCGCTGGAAGAGAGAAGCGGGCGGCAGTGCTGTGTAATGAGACCAGCATGCCGCACTGCCGCAGCAGCCCAATTCGGTTTATTCGGTGATGTCATCACACGCTCTAATATATAAAATACGTCTCTCTCGAACGGCGTGAAACGGCACAGAAATGCGGATTCTTCTTTAGAAAGTCTTAACTACTTTCCCGATTTATCTTGGTATATTATTAGGCGGGGTCGTATCTTTATCAAAATATAAAAGAATACAATAAGAAATGCGTACAAATATTAAATCATGTTAACTTATAAGTCTTGTTGGAGGCAATGTGTTATTCGCTCGCAAATAAGTTAGTTATAAAAAATAGGGTGAATAAGAATATAGGAATATCATTAATATTGATACACTATATTATTTATAAATATTTTGATTCAATTATCTAAAAATTTAGCTAGATATACATACATAGATCCGAAAACAATAATTTTTTTTTTGATCATCAAACTAATTATATCGGACGCTTAAACTGATTGCTAGAAAGTTAAAATTTTTTGTAGCGGTATTATCAACCTTTAAGTGTTCTACATAATTATTTTGATGGTTCGGCAAAATTATTTTCAGATCTGTATCCAGCAAAATTTCTAGGTACTTCAGCAAAAGCGGTCTTTCCGTGCATATACTTTTTTGCCGATCAGGTCATCTACATGTTGTATACTCGTAGATTGTATCACGTAGCGAACATTAAAAGCACCACATGTCTTAAAATTCCGCTCTTAAGAAATCTCCTGGTTTTACGCGCCTCGATGCAGGAGTAACACGATTTTGAAAGCCGTCTTTGTGCGAGGCGGCGATTGCGGAACGCGGCCGGATTCATTTGCCGGCTGCATCTGCAGGGTATTAAGGAGAATCGATGCAATTAATCGTACGTTTATACGTACGGAGAATGTGAGAATTTTTACGTGAGCGTGCGATCGCGTCGACATCCGGCAATTTCAGGCCACCGTGAACAAACCCACCGTGATCGACACTACCACCAAGTTGGAAGCTTTACACAAGCGGAGATTACTCGGCTCTTCGTTAAGTCTCGCGGAGGTATTGCATATGCACGTCGAATTTTTGTATTGCTTTCGAGATAGATATGCACAAGCTGATCTCAGAAGCAATGAAAAACATCGAATATGCGTCGATTTATTAACGCGCTCGTTTATTTTATACACTATTTATATAAACGATTATATTTATATTTCTTTTATAATAATATTTACAGCTGACGCGATTACAATTAGCAGTTTTAAGATCAGATATCCTTAATTTTATGGCTTTATATTATGAGATCAATAATATCAGTAGTAGATAATTAATTCGGAAACATATATATGTAACTAATTCTCAGTTATTTTTTTTCGTAAAAAACAATTTATATAGCTCAATGAAATTCTTAAGTAAACTTTTTTTGTCAATCAATCTCATGTATAACTTTTTCTTCTATAATTGAATTTGTTTTTATGCGTACGTATTAAATTATTTCTTATTTTAATTAGTGGTAGATTTCAATCTAATCATAAAATAAAAAAAGATATAAAGAAATAATGATATAAAGAAGAACGCAGATTACCAATTTTCCGCTCGTCAACATTTTATCGTTTCTCATATACGAGTAGGTAACCATAGCTTGGAATGATTGTCGGACTTGCCTGCGGTGACTACGAACGCCTCTCATAATGACTCTATTCCAATTACTCTCGCCTGTCCCCGTAGTGTGACCTTTCATGGCGACGAGACGACTCACGACTTGTTACATTAACGTGAGATCATTACACCACCTTGCGCCAGGCTGCCTGGATCACTGCGTATGAGAGCAATCTCGTCAACTATAAGAATTTGCAGTATAATCATAGGCGCATCGTATTAACTGCACGAATGCATGAGAAATGGGAGTGTCGTAGAAATGATTTCAGAAACAATTATCACCGCATGATGATGTTGATTATTAGCATCAACGAGCACTCTGAATAATTAAACATCTTTGAAAAAACTAAAGTAAACTTGTTCTGATATGCTTTGTATTATCAGATTTTAATTGCAGGGAAAAAATTTTTCTATTATAATTATTAATACATAAATATATTTTAATTATTTAGGCATGTAATAAGAAATTAGATTTTTTTCTACTTATTAGGCACAAATATGATATAAACATATTTGGTCTTTTTATTTTGACTTTGTTAGAAGTATTAATCTAAATACACACAACTGTTTCAAAAATACTTATGATAATTGTATAATCATATAGAATTATTATGAGTCTCGTGTTTGATTATAGAATACCATACAATATAAAGACTGACGCATCATGATATGAAGAGCTATAATTATAAGAATCACGTTGCAATTTGCATAATGAGCGTATCAAACACCGAGTTTGAAAGTTACAGTCTATACATTTATAACAGAATTATCACCCAACATATAAATAAAGATACACGTAATTGATAGAATCGTTAAAATCCTTTTCAAACTATTAATACGAATTTTTTCGTTCCTTTTCTGATCTCTCTCTCTCTCTCTCTCTCTCTCTCTCTCACTCTCTCTCTTTCT
>NW_017304758.1:125145-160407 GCF_001594115.1 Trachymyrmex septentrionalis
GTAAGGGAAAATTGCAGGATTAAAGGATGTAGAATAAGAAGTCATTGCTGTCTTCTCGATCGTAAAGTTCAATTTCTCAAGGGCTTAAGAATTCGAGAACGATGTTATTTCAGCTCCGACTAGCCATACACCTGTATGCGAGATGACATTTATTAGCTGAATACAATGTAACGTTATTTGCTGTCTCGCACAAAATTGTCTGGACTTATTGCCAAACCCTAATTCCGTTCCTTTCGCGCGTATTTTATGATTGTAATTATGAGTTTTCAAACTCAACACGACAACAAAATTATGCTGTGCGACGTGATAAGGGCCTTCAAACTTTGTAAATTGGCGGAAGCGTAAATGCTACTTTTCTTCCATCGAAAGTGAATGATTTCTCTGATTGATACTTAAGCAATACATAATTCCCGCCAATCATATTTCTTATAGACTCACATATTTTAAAAATATTAAAAATTTTACGAAACAGAAGTTAACAAAAATTTCATAGCCAATAAAAACGGTTTTATTTGAGAAAATAGATCTGTTTTTATTTTTTGTCAAGTATCAAATATATTTATCTATTTTTGTTATTGCTTGATATTTAGAAATAAAAAATTAATCTCTCTATTTCTCAATTTTTTTCAAAAAGCTTGAATATTTTCTTTATTTTTATAATGAGATATTTAATCTGATTTTTGTGAGAACACATGAGATAACGATAAATTCACAATGTAGCTTACATAGATGTTTACTTAGATAGATTGAAGAGTACAGATGGAAACTTATCTATCCAGTGTAATGACTCTATCTCGTACTTGAACGTTTCTCTTGAACGATCCTGCTACAAAGGACCGGTGATTCTACGGTAATAGCTCGTGACTATATGGTTGACCGCGACTATCATGTACTTGGGAAGGATCAAGAGACCCGACCCTTTTCCGCCATGGATTATTTCGCACGTACGACCGACGTTAAGACGATATACGGCTTATGTTTTCTTATTTATGTTGCGGCTTTCAATGAATTGCTCTATGCCTTCCGCTTTTCCAGAAGCAACTATTTCTTAGCGTCTGTTCTTACTTCCTTATCTTTGCGGTCTTAATATCCGTTTTTTTCAAAAATAAGGTCACGTTCTGATTCATGAAATACTCATTACATGTTCATTAGAAGAATTTTGATTAACAATAAAAAAACTTACACTTATATTAGTTAACTTTATAAATAATATTTAGCTGTGAAATCGTGATTATAAATATTATAAGTTGAGCAGTGAAGACGGATCGTAATCGTGATAATCTACTTATCCATAATACAGACTTCCCTCGTATTGCTGTAATTAGTGACGGTAATGACGAGTTAATTGAACTCGTTTTCGTCGCGTGACGGTTCTCGAAGATGAAGAGATTCCTGCGGACTAGGCAGTTCGCAGAGAAAAAGAGCATAAAAAGACGCGAGTATTTAAGGCCTTTCTAAGTTCGTTGCACACTTGATGATGCCAGGATACGGCTTCAAAGGGTGTACAGGATTATTAAAGAAATGGAACGCCATGTGCAAGGAATGTCATAACGCATGATTCGTAACGGAGAAATCAATGGGATGTTTGTACAAAGCAAAGTCAGATTGTACGGCTGATTCTGATCGTACGCGTTGCGTTCTTTCGTGCGTATAAAAGCGTAAGCATCTGTACGACGTTCGATGTAGGATGAAGAAAATTATGCCGCTTCCAAAGTACAAGATCCGCCCGCCAATAAAATGCACGATCGATACGACGAAGTTCTCCTCTCTTCTCGAAAGGAGAGACACGCTTGGTGCGTTTCTTGCTCGATACAAAGCCGAAAAAAGGGCGCATAAAAGAAAAGAGACGCCAGTCTCGCACCTTTTCTCCGTCTTTCATCGAATGACTGCACCCGCCCACGATCGACGATCTTATCTTCGACCCTATCTCGATGTGCTCGCGCCTCCGCAAATCGCCAATCGCTTTTAATCGTATTGTAAAGTTAACCGACATTAACGATGCATTCTATACATTGATGATACAAAGTCTGACTTTTGCAATCTCAATGATAATGTACTATAATTTTATTGAGAACTTTTAAACGTATCGATTTCGCAATGGGACAAATATTGATACAAACGATTTCTATTGATTGATTATCGATGCAAATGTAAAAGAAATTAAAATTTTCACAGTGTGAAGTCTTCCTTAATTTTTATATCCCGTCATCACATCTCTCCTCCTCCGTAGTTCGTAATACAAAAAATTTTTATTGTAACTTGTTGCTATCATCGGACATTAGATTGATCGATATTAACGAGGCGTAGAAGAAAAAGGATTTGAAAACCGGACGAACTGTAGCAATCGCCCGCGTTCGCGAAGAACGCGACCTTGAGTGTCTCGCGGAGAGAAGATGATCGTGGACGTGTAGTTTGCCAAGAATAGACCGGAAAGAATCTCTTTCAGCGTCTCCTTGAATGGCGACGATTGTGAGAAGTAGGTACGGCTAAAAAGGAATTCCAAGTCTGAATCAATTACATCAACCTGCAGAAACTTGATGCAAAACGATCAACCTTACAGCCCAATCATTTATGATTAATTAATATTCCAAAGTATTACCATTTAATCGACGCGATGAAGACTCCAGTGGACATGCACTCTAATTAATAATGATTTCATCGCGAGACCGCCAATTAACCGCGTTCTCTTTTCTGCATGTCGTTCCGTTTTCTGCAGAAAACATTTCGTCGCTTCTCAATCATGTCGAAGATACTGCCACCAGTTTTTAAGTAGACATCAACGGATCAACGAGCGTTTTCGTCTCGTGTTTAAGAAGGCGTAAAGTCTGATGAAGACTTCGAGTTTCAAGCAGGTAATGTCACTGATGTGCAGCCAGCATATATGTATATCTTTGCCTCTTAACCACTTCGAAGAGCCACGGTAGAAAGGCAAAAGAAAAGACGGGACGCTAGCAGAATAATGTCTCTATTCTCGTTCGAACTGCCATATTCTTGAACTCGTTCTACCCGATAATTATATGTTATCAAAGCACACTAAGCCCTTCAATTAGGCCGCGGAATCATCTGCTTCCTTCTATAGTGACCGATGAAAAACTCTTCTTCGACGGCTGCGCGCATCAACCGGCACGTATCCGGAGACGTTCCTTAGTCATGAATTGACATTCAGTTTCTAACATGCGCCACTTCTCATGCGACCAGACTCGTTACTTTCCAGCAGAGTCACTTTTGCGTCTCTGTCTCCTTTGTTAACGCCATGATAATAAGTATGATAATTGAAGAAGGGAGCTCAATATTAGTTAATCTAGTCGACGTTTCATGTTTTAAGACGTCATGAATTAAATAGCAATCATTTTAATCTTATCCAGATACTATTAGATTAGCATAATTTTTAACGTGAATTATTGCAGAATAATTTTTTAAAATTGTTTTAGGGAGTTTGTTAGGTAAAAAAAGAGTTTATGTTTTTAAAAATCCATTAATCCATTCTCATCAATTCTATTTGATCATGTAACAACGAGCGGTCTTAATTTCCTTAATTTTTCAAAACATATGTAACACATTCCTGTCGAGAGATTTGTGTTTGACGTACGTTTTATTACTTCTTCTTCCTCCCCAGAATAACTTTGTTCGACATTTCAACAGCGGCTTCTTTATCGCGTTGTTATGAAGTCCATCTTAGGGTAATGATTGACTTTTTTCAGAAAAAACCGTTGCGTGTTCGTCTGCACGACGGACACCATATCTCAATTACGGGATTAATATACGACCCATAAAAGCGATACCGTCTGTGTCTCCTTTCTCGCACTCGCTTTCTCATTTCTTCCTCTCGTGCCGCTCGTAACTTCTTCCCATTGCATGCATTCCATTGACAAGAGTGCATAATCCAATTGCTCGGTATACTACTACAATTCGTTCCTTATAATAGATCGTTCATTTAGTTCGAAACGACCGCAAACGTCGCTGCCGGTTCGATATATAATGCGTGATAACGAACATGTTCTCACCTAATCAAGGAATGTACATTTTTTCGGTCGCGTTTATGATCCAATTAGGGGAGAGAGAGCGAGATATCAAAGCGATTCGTAACGAGACTACGTAACAGATAAACTCATAAAAGAGAGTATTTTGTTGTATGAAAATATGGAACGATCGTATCCGCGTAGGTTCTAGCGATGTCGCCGCGAAGACGAATGGATCAGGATCATCTCGTGGAAGGTGCCAGTCTGAAGGACATTGTCAAGTATGTGCTGAAGCATACGAGGCTCACAGACGTGCGCGCGCGGTACTTGATCGTCGAGATTCTTAAGGCTGGTATTGCTCTGGGTAGAATCAAAAGGACTCCAAACTCCACTTACGTACTCGTCTCCTCCGCGATCACCAAAGGAATCGCAGAGCCCAAAATCCGCGACAACAGCAGTTGCAGCTCCTTCTCGGAATAATTATCAACAATAATGTAAATTAAACATGAGGTTGTACAATGTTTCATTACACGAGTAAACGCTTATTGCTAAAATTGTGTTTTACAAATCTACACAATTCGCGTTTTAACACATCATTTTAACGTTATCTGCGATAATTAACTTTAATACCCGTGTAACACGCAATGTTCTGTACCAATATATTTCTGCTACAATGCTGCAATAATATGTTATTCTGAAATTAACGTTATCTCACCAGTGTCCAATATTGCATTAACAGCTGCGAAACACGCGATGCTACATTGGAAGATGGTATAATAATTTATTATACGTATAAAATTACATTTTTATCTAATTACAGGTATGTTTATTTACTGTCTCACCGATACTTTACCGAGCATGGAGTAATTTGCTCATTTAGATTGTTATTTTAAAACATATATTATACAAAATGTTGTGCTGTAAGGACGCATATCCTACTGCATAATTAATTGAGTACAATAATTTTATAAATTGAGAGAGGATCTTTTAAATAATACAAAGCTAATTAATGACAAAAGTATAACGACATTAGAGCGACAATCACTCTCGTTATTTTTCTTTCTTTCTTGACAATTTCAATTCGCACCACGTTCTTTAAAGTGTTATTAATTTTGTTTTTTTCCCAAAAAAATAATATTTCCGAGGAATCTTTTTTCCCTTCGTTTGTTAACTCTTGGTAATAGGTACTTGAGTGCGCAAGTACTTCATTTGCACGTGAAGAAACGAAATGAATTTGTCGGCTACGAAGCATTCTCGCGAGTGATGTCGACGGTTAATGACAGTGGAATCGTACTACTCAGTTCTTGTGGGCAGTTTCGATCGTCGAAAGTATATTTTTCTGGGTACGACTTTTCGGCCGCGCTCTGAAAAGGCACGCACTGGCTCCCGCTTCGATAATTGGTTCGTTTTAACTGCGAGCTTAAAGGTTATGAATTTATGCTTTGCCGCGTAAGATATAATTGGTTGTCCAATTAATATCCCGATAAAAAACCTTTGGTTGCGCGACTCGGCACTCAACTCTTCTCTCTTCGTTTCCCTTTCTTCACTGTATATACCATCAGGGGTCCCAAATTACCGAAAATCCTTTCAACCGCGTACTGTCTCAAAAGCAAAAAGATCGCAAGGTCGATCACCGGTAAGATAACTGATACTTGAGGGAAAACATGTTTCACTGTAGCAACCATCGAAATATTGAAATATAATCTGTCGATTTACCATAATATATGCAGACTTAATTTTTAATATACGTGACGTTATTTTTGAAAAATGTTACCGATGTAAATTAGGATGCTTATGTATAAATTAAGCACAAAATTAAAAAAAAATATAAGTATTCGTTGACTACTGGTTTCTTCCTTAATATATCATTAATATATGAGATATATATTTTTTAATTATTTCGTAACAGTTAATTTTATTGTGTTACCAACATCACTTTTCATTCCGTGTAATATATTTCGATGATCCACGGTATATCTCACGGCATATACAGTGAGATGAATCCACCTTTCCACCTCTCTTTCCTTTTCTCCTTATTTCGCTTTCCGTCTGCTTGTCCCTCTTTCTCTCGTTTTATTTTCCTCTCTTCCTCTCATTCTTCTCTTCGTTCCTCTCGAGGTGCCGCAGGTGTCGTGCATTGTCCGCCGTCGCGGCCTCTAAATCTCGTCCCCGACGTTCACCAGCGTAGTTATGCCGCGAGTCGAGTATTTTCAAGATACATACGACTGTCGAGAACTTACACGCTCCCTGTCCTCGTCTTATTGCGAAGAAGCGGGAAGTTTGATAAACATCTTTCGAGGTTTTAGGTACGTTTCATAAATTTCATCGTCCGCACGCCACCGGAACGTCTTCTTCTCCCGTACCGTTCCCACGGCACTTTGACGAATCTCGCACCGTGAATTGTGCTAAAAAATGTAAAATATGTCAACAGTCACAAAAAATGACATTTAAAGATAAAACAATCTAAAAGAACGACAATCATAGAAGATACGGTTACTGTAATAACGTAATTGTTATCAAAATCATGTTGAAGCAGCTATCTTGAAATGTTGTGCAAGAATTATAATATTTTTCTTAATTATATTTCTTATAACTTAGTAAAGAGTTCTCAGATCTATAGTAGGAAGATTAATTTTTCACCTGCACAAATTCACCAAACTTCCTTCTGAATAATGATAGTATCTGTCAGTCATTAAATAAGGATTAAAAAGACAGAATTATGAGGTAGTCACTGTTTTCTAATTCGTAATATTAGTCATTTCATTTTATGATGAAATCTATTATCTCTATAATTGTTTTTTTATGTGCATTCCGTAAAGTGACCGAAAGACAAATTATACCGACCCATCACAGTTTCCACACATCTAAGAGACTTTTTTTATTTCTTCCCGATCAAAGATCACGTTTTCATATGCGAATTACTATTTTATCTCATATTCTTATCTTCTTTCCTTTATATTTCCCATGATTATTGGATGTACCGTTGGCTGTAGGTAACGATTTACGATTGCGGACCGTATACGCGCACATGCATTTGTAGAATACATTAAATTACGTACGCACACTTCGGTACTAGATTGCTCGTTTAAAGTGCACATATCTAGCCGTTCTAAACTATGAGCTTACGCCCTTCGAGAAGTCGAAGACTGTCCCAATCCCGTGGTATCCTGCGGGGTTGCGTGTAATGTACGCGCACGCATTCATAAGTACGCTCACAGTAAAGGAAGTAGGAAGAGAGTGGAAAACGGTGCATATATGGCTGCATGCAGATTTATGTCACAGCCATATTAAACGTTCGCCCGTTCACTTCTCGCTACCTTCTTCGCTTCTCTTCTCTTCTCTCTTTCTCCCTTCTTGTCGGCGATCTTAAAGGACGTGGATTTGCTTAGCTAGAGTATAATGTATGTTTGTTATCGCACACCCAATGGCTCGAATTCCTCCTCGCGTTGGCGGGCAGAAAAGAGAAGGAAAGACACGTGCGAGTCCAGGATTCGCTTCTCGAAATTTGCCGAGCGCTCATTCAATGTAGAGTAGGCTGCCATCTCGGAATGTCTGCTTTTCTAACCGCGCGTCGGAATTGCTGATGGTCGATACAACGCAACTTCCATTGCGGTTGCTTAGATATCGAAGTCTATCCGTGTTTTGCAATGGTATTATATATTTCTCAATTGGCTCACCGCGCACCAGCCGAGCCGGCTATAATTAATACGATCGCTGTTTCCTCAGTTCTCTGAATGTGCTTTCGCAATATCACAGTAGTTACTATTGCGCGTTGGGATTTTATCGTCTCTTTAAACATACAGGTATCATTGAGAATTCGTCAGATTTTTCTGCAGTCTATCGTGCGATCGTAGAATTCATTCATTATAGCTGCATCTACTAATTCATACGCAATTCTCAATCGATTCATAACGTAATTCGTTTCTTCTATTAATGTCCCGTATTGGCTGACAGAATTCTATCAATTTTCGTGCGCTAAATCTCTGAACGATAAATAGAGAAACGTGTAGGAATGAAACGTGAGATTGCTGTGGTTTCCACGATTGCCACCATATACGTTGGTAGATGCAACGCGAATGCACGCCACGAGAGAGATACAGATAAATAACGTGTGAAGTCGGTGAGTAGATCGTCGGTACGTTTACTAAGGGCTGCTCTTTTCGTGCTCAGCTTCCTTCAGGTTCAAATGTCCCTCCGCAGTGGAACAATGTCCCCGCGGCAGAAAATCTCCGCTATACTGCTTATAAGACCTAATTGGTTCTCGTTCTTTGCGAGCCAGCTGCCTCTAGGATACAACGAAGCCGGGTATTTAATTCAAATCGATTCTCGGTAAGATTGCCAATTCTCCGATCGTATTTTACGGACGCGTACAGCCACGATCGTCGGAAATTACAGCGGTCATGATTTGTCTTCTCGACGCGCCGATAATTACGGTTGTCCGTTAGGAATGCCGAATTTACAAGCACGATCAAGCTCGTCAATCGATTACGCACGTTGTAATTGTGCTTGCTAAAAAAAAAAAAAAAAAAAAGAAAAAAGAGATTACACTAAGGTAAAGTTATTCATACTGTAATGACATAAAATTACGCATATGCTTTTTGACACTTTGCGGTCGATAATAAATCAATCGATTGTTGATTCAAGAGACTCTATAGGAGAGAATATAGGAAACGTGAGATTTTTCTGTATAATAATCTGTAGAATAATTCGAGAAAATATACATAATTAATAACTTAGATAAAGTGCGAATGTAGTTGCCTAATGTTATATGACGTTAAATACAACGCTGTGACTTTCATGGGTATAATCCTCTTTGCGATCAAAGCGGCAGCGCGCCACATCGATGAAAAAAACGTATCGTATTTCGATTTTACAATATCACATCGGGAGCATGGATATCGGCGTAAGGATGTAATCGTTCCTAATGGAAGAAGGTCGTGGCGTTAACGGTGGCATGCAAAAAAAAAAAAAAGTGATCGGAGCGTTAAATGCGTTAAAAGGTACTGCGTGGAATTCCGATGGCGCGAATAACGATAATCGGGCCTTTGATTCAGGCGGTTAATTATTCTACGGGCTTTATATAAGCGTGAAGTAGTGCGAGGGAGCGTCTTAATGCGCTCGTGAGTACATTATAAACCGGATTTCGAGTCGCGCGAGTATTTAGTGTTCGAAGAGCCCTCTAAACCGTATTATTGCCTCGATTTTATTCTGCGGGCCATCTCGTAATTACATTTAATGTTTCGCAATCAGCAAAACCTTTAACCATCCCTCGGTATGCCGTCGTAATTTTTCCTTCGATTTTCTCCCCGATCCTCCGTTGCCCTTTTACGATACCGCCGCGTAATCCACTCAGAGGTTTCACGGTGAAATCGATGTCTTGTAATTTCACGTAAGATGCGCGAGGAAAAGAAAAGGGCGCCGAGGAAAACCTTAAGCACCAGCAGTAATCGGCACACGTAGTTCATCTTCGACGATAACATGAAATTCCTGGCGAACAGGGTTCGGAATTTTTTACGTGGCGAGCCCACGCACACGAGCGTGCCTACCTCAGCACGCGTGCTTGAGATAAGCCGCACGCATACGCGCGCGCACACACGATCATTCGATTCTCGCCAAACAAGCTAATTCCTTACGATAAGGCCGCGTTTCGTATTAATCGGGCCCCGATAAGGACCCACCGGTGACTCCGGCAAGAGGCGGAATTAATTAGGCCCCACGGCAACGGATTGGTCGTCGATCCAATTGGAGGGAGACCGGTGCTGTCTCGATCGTATCTCTTTTTAACTGTCGCGACCTGGTTCACGGGGAGTGAGTTTAAATTGCCGAGGGAAAAGGGGTTCGCTATACACGAACTCAAGATACAAATGTCTTAATTACGCGGTGGTATTCGAGGTACGATTATGGAGACTGACGATGTTGACATTTGTAGGGTGCGATAATGAACCAACGTTGTGTTTTGCGTATGCGTTTGTGATACATAGTTTGCGGGCGTGCAGAATTTTACGATCCTTTTTCAATTAAAATATTCGATACATTTTACCTTAATATTATTAAGGTACAAAACAATAATTGTAAGTAGAAATTACCAATAATTATTATTTTACGGTTTAACATTTTACTTTTTACTTTTAAAAAGTAATTAGTAGAATATATGAATGACTGGGATGTTACCAATACTATTTAAATAATTACTACTTAATTCTTTAAAAAAATTTATTATTTATTTATTATATACGAGTATTATATGAAACATATTTTCACAAAAATAAAATTATTCGCGATCGATAATAGAGAAACATGATTTTTATTTGTTCTAAATGTACGGTAATAATCGAGTTAACATATATACGTTTATGTGTACATGCAAAGTTTTTACAATATGCCTTTTAAATTTAATATTCAATAAATTTTACCTCAATATTATGAAATACTAAAAAATAATTAATAAAAATATATGTACAAATAATTATGGCATATCAGTATCTTTTAAATAATTATTATTTACTTAAAATTTTTTAAAAAACTTTGTTATTTATATTATGCGTATCGTATGGAAGAAATTTTTACACACATAATTGTGACAAAAATGATCATCGCGGTCAACAATAGAGAAGCACTGTTTTTATTCATTTTAAATATGATCATTTGAGACGATATCTTAGAAACAACTAAAATAAAACAGTACACCTTTTGTTAACAACTTTTAACTCTTGATTGCTTCCGGCACGTTTTCTCGCCCCCGCGCGTGCTAGAAGCGCGACGAATGCGAATAATAATATCGGGGGCGGTCTCCTTCCGCATCGACAAACGCGCGGGAAGCGTTTCCGGCGGATTTGCGCGCGAGAGATATTGGTATCGGGGCGCGGTGGCCTCACATCCACGCATATACACGTGTACGTAACCACCGTGAGGCGGCATTATACGCGGGTCCATTTATCTGCGGGGATAAAATCCAGATAGGATCTACTGCGTCCGCGCGAGGTCCTGCCAGTATTTGTCATGGAGATGCGACCCACCGATACCGCCTTGCCCGCTCGAGGAATTACCTACTCGGCGCGCTCGGATTCTTCAACGTACGCTAGTAATTTACTGCGCGACTCGGCGTCATGTCACGCCGATGGGTCCCCATCCTCCCCGCCTCCTATTTCCTCTCTCACCCCTTTGGTTTACTTTTTTTCTTTTTTCCCCCGGTCTTTCGCCCCGTTTCCCGACGATCGCGTTAATTTTCATTCCCCTACGTAGGCAACGAACGCACCCGTTGCTTGTTTTTTCGCATGCTCCCGCCAGTCTGTACGGCTTTAATTTCTCTTCTTTGTTAGCAGCACCATCCCCTCGCACATCGTTTGTTTTATCTTCTCTCAGCTTTCTGTCTCTTCCGTGCTCAGTTTACTTCATTAGATGGTTTTATATAATGACGTCAAATTTTTTTGCTTTATATTTTTGGGAACATACTGTTTTTAATAATTTCGACATTATCAAGTTTTTGATATACAATTTACTGATTTAATACACGATAAATAAATAGATGATTTTTTTATATAATATAATTTTTCGGAATACTCTTTTTTAATGTAGATTCCTTTTTCTGCTCTTTACTCTTACAATGCTGCTTTGTAGCAGCTGTCCACGTCTCTTGTTACATTAAATTCCACTAATCATTAGGAATTAATGTTTAAATCGAGTTTGAGAACAGGTGGATACGCCGTGACGAAATATTTTTTGTCGAATGCGCGGAATTGACAGGTGTCTAGTAAACTTACCTGTATTATGACGACGCAGTTAGCGAAATCGTGAGGCAAATTACTGTCTCTGTAACGACGGATATATCATTAGTCCTCAGCGGAGTGAGTTTTTGTCAACGCACTTCAATACTACTCTGGTATCATTTACTCACGAATATATATGAGAGAGGCAAAACGAAATCGTTTTCTCGTGTGGAATTGCTTTCTTCTTTAAGCCTGAATTCTCAAGGTTACATAAAGACCCTGCATATGTTTTAATTGCAGACCAAGGTTATATTGATGAGATTGTTAAAAATTTTTATTTTTTACTTATTCCGCATATCTGTTTCTTAATTATCAATGCTTAAGTAACTTTTCTTAAATTGTTGTGATAAATACGAATTTTCGAGTATTAATGCACCTGGTTAAAGTGCCCCAAGATTACTTGGGTAGCATATAAAGGAGCAAATAATTTGGTTATGATCATGATTTTGGAATGTATAGGTTATTACAAAAGTGATATACTTTTTTTTAATCATAATATTTTTATGGATTTTAATTTAAGATTATCTCCTGTATTTTTTTTTAAATAAAGCTTTTTTTTGTGTTTTACTAATATTTATTAATTTTCATTGGTAAATATCTTCAATGTGATGAGTAAACATGAAAAGATACAATCTATGCAATCCTCTTTTCATAAAATTTGCTCGATTGAAAAACGAGAATGCGTTTGTCCATTTGCATTTTGGAAGATTAATTTGTTATGAAGCTTAAAAATTTCTATTATAAATTTTGTTTAAAACTAATTGAAATTTATGGCCGTATGTAATTTTTTAATATATAATCCGTAAAAAGTGTGTTGCTTTTGAAATACTCTATACGTTTTGAATGGTTGCATCCGCTCTTGGAAGCAACTTACTTAATCTTCGCGCTATCGCTACCGCAGTCGTAAGAATTTCAACGAGATAAGCAAAAAGTGCACAGCCCTTGCACCTGCATAGCTAACCTCCTTTTACCTCCTTACGACTCGCCGTAAAACAGTTAAGCGCGACGGATATTCCCTTCAGACATAATCCTTAAAGACAGGCGGGAATTTTAATCGCTCGAACAAACCTGCTTAAAGCGCTTTGCATAGAAATGTATCAACACCATTTCAAGTATTAGCCTCAATCTTCTGATCCTTTGAAAGCTTTTCTTCAATGCACACAGTCATATAAAGCTATATCTGTGTAACATAAAGAACGATAGATTGTGATTCACAAAGCAGCATATGGAGCGAGGGCATCACCTATGCGTGACACTAAGAATTAAACCATCAACGTGGATTTTATTAAGCGGTTTATCAAAATATGATCGTAACATTATGACGATTCAATCTTTTCAATGTGCAAATTTTTGGTCAAGCTGTTCTCGTTTTCTAAACATCTGCCGAAGGAAAAGACCAGCTGCATCTTGATTAGAAATCTTTTTAATATGTAGGATGCTAATAGCTATTATATTAGTTGTAAATAAGATTGATTAGTATAGATGGAACGATAGGATTTAATAAAAATAAATGATACGATGAAACACGAATAAAAAAAAAAAGACTCAAAATGAAGAATAAAAGAATGAACAAAAAAGAATAATTCGCAAAAGCTTCCTTTGCATTCTAAGTGGAAAAAATAAGATACAAAATAGAATTTTTCTATTTTTTGGTCTACTTTTCTAATAAAAGATATAATCCTAATTATTGATTGAAGATAAGAGAGAGAGAGAGGTTAAGAGAGATTAGAAATTTTGTTAATGCAACATTCATTTTACAGCCGCGCAAATGCAAGAAAGTAACGGAATTAATTTTAGACGAGTAAAAGGTATAATGAAAGGTAAACAATTGCCACTTCTTTGAAAGCTGGGGGTCGTGTACAGGAAGCAGATGAAAGGCGGTGCATTGCTTACGGGAGCGAATTAGAGACACCGTGTGAATGAACGGAACATGTGATAAACGTGTGAATGGATGGGCATACAAAAGTCTCGAAAATTTATAATGCAATTCGTGGATAGGAATGCACATCAAACTGTGTATATTTACCTCGTGAATTAAATTACAAACTAATGACGTATGTGTGCTTGCGGAAGATGTACATATGTTTAGAAGCAATTTTCTTCATACTTATTGCATTACCATTAGATAGCAATAGAAATTCTAACGTATTACATATAGCAAGTATGCAAATAGCAAAATATAGAAATCCCACTGATGATTGATGATTAATTAATTGACGATGTAGGGATCACAAATGTAAATTCCATTGTACTTCATATTTATATTCTTTCTCTCTGCTGCTGTCGTATTATCTTTTCCGTGTTTAACTTCTTCTCAACTCATATATACCCGAAACTCCGTTGTACCATAACAGAATCGCTGTCATGCCTGAGATTTTTATTCCACCTTCGCGCCACTCTTTCGTCCCCCCTATCTCAATGGTTCTTTTTCAACCAAGAAAAATACAAAAGCTGCCGTACACAAGAACAAGAAGCGCGTCTAATGTCTTTATCGAGCCCGAATCTGTTCAGTTCACGCGTCAAAATCGTTCAACTCCTAAGGGAGAAAGTCAAAGGAAGAAGATGAAAATTCGACATAACATTAGACACGGTTTTCAGTTTTTATTTTTGTCATTTATTCCCCTCTTTTTCACCGTTGGTAATTTTTTTCTATCGGTGTATTAATTGTTTTTCCTTCTCATTTTTCTTATTCTCTGCCTTTTTACTATTCTATTCATAAATTGTATTATATTCTATATTAAGATTATTTCTTACTTAAATTAATTGTTCGAAAATTTCCACGTTTAAAATTAATACAAGAAAAAAATGTAAAAAGAGAAAGAGTGAAAAACTGGTCCGACGAAAGAGAGGGCATCGACTGGAAGCGACTGCGGCTCCCGCTGAGACAAAAGGCGAGAACCTGCACTCAAAACAAACATCGCTCCACTATTCATACACTGAGCAAATTCGAACCTTCGTCCCTCGTTCGAGAGAATCAGGATATGGATAACGTCGTTAACAGGGTCTGTCCGCGACAATGCTGGCGTTCGAGTCGCGCTCGTTCTTAGAGCGCATTCACACGCGCTCTTGAAAAGGAAGTGGCGTGTATAACGTTGCGGAAGAATACAAGATTGAGGTCGAATGCATGGCAAGACGTCAACACCTATCCTCCCTGAGGCATTTTTTAAGACAAGAGGGACGCTATTTCTCGCTGCCACTGTGCGATTGCGCTAGTTTTATCGTTATTTCTCAAGACTTAAATCGATCGATCAGGTCACTTTTCATCATAATGCAAATAAAAAGAGAGAAAAATAAGAGTCGAAAGAACGCTCATAAATTCAAATTTGAGATAATGTTAGGGTATCATATACAAAAAAATAAACTTTTTTGAAGTATCTAAGAGTTATACTAAATACAAATCTGAAAATAATTTTGTTCAATGATAAAATTAATGATAAAAATTGTGTAAAACGCTTAAGATAGTTGCTGGAATGTTTTTGCAGCATTGCTCATCATACTTTAATTATCGACATAATTATTATATTTCGATGTACCAACAAAATTATTTTCAGATTTGTATCTATTTAACATTTTAGATATTTTAGATATTTCAGCAAATTCTTTTACACACACACACACACACACACACACACACACACACACACACACACACACACACACACACATGTAGGTATTCTCACATATTTCACATTCAGCATCATTCATTACATCTTTGTTTGAACGATTGGATAAATTGATTGCCGGACAATTTATATGTACCTATTAGTCAGTTGTATGATATTGACTTATGAAGCAATTACTGTGTCAGCCAGTGAGCTTCTGTTATCTATATCGACATTCCTCGCGTTCTAAAAATATTATCGATCTCATTTCGACTATGTTGCGCACTCTACTATTCATCAAGTGCTTCGTTATTCTCCATAGTAATGCTGTAACGGCAAGTAACTCGATTATGCCAATCCTATCGTGAAGCAATTAGTAAATTACTAATACTTAACTGTCGAAGAACGCAATGCAGCCTCCGGTGAATATACGTCGCGAAGGAGGTACAATCTTACCGGCGACAGTAGCAAGGACGAGACAGCGACTGCGAGTCCGAACGGCGTTCGTCCGGCCTAGATATCATCAAGGTCTCCGGTGGGCCCGGCATCGGGAATCATTAGGGCCTGAAGACGATGCATTCCGCAGCGGCGTGGTGCTCGTCGAGAACACGGTCGTCTCTCGGATCATCTGGTGGCCCTCGAAACAGCTTGTCTCCACCGTTAAGGTGATCGGTCCGCGGCATTTATTAGGAGCCTTATCAGATTTCGATTTGGGCGCCGACCAGCATCGACGCGGATACCGTAATTATTTTTATTACTACCGCGCGAAGCATCTTTTACGCGTGCGAGCAAGAGAAACGAAGGGAGGAATATTAGATGGATGAGATGCTCTGACCTCTTTTTCTCAGTTACATTGATTTGAAGTCGTTGCAATAAAGAAAATTTCCGGGAAATTTTTCACGTGTTACGAATCACGGAATTCTTGGTGGAATTATCTATTGATGGCGTAGTTAGATCAGGATAAATTGTAAAGATCGTGAGCCTCTTAGAGTCCGCCCTTATTGAATCTTACGTTTTTCAATTACGTTCAATTATTAAATTGATTCAATACGGTGAAGTTCTTGCTATCCATAAACCACTTTACCCGACCGCAGCGATTCATGGAGTTAATTTGCATACCGTAATTAAATGTTAGTGAGATAACTGTTGAACATCTTTAGGAAAACGACGGGAGTCTGTAATGGCCGATGTAATCTTTGCAGACTTCGGAGGTAACAATTTATCGAGCTGTTAACAGTCTACTGGTCACATCACCGATTTTTCTAAGTACTGATTTATGTTTCGCTTTAGTGAAACGCTTTAGTAAACAGAAGCGAAATTTTAATTTTAAGTTCATTTTAAACCCACCTGCTGAGGGCATTAAAGTGTATGTTTTAACAGTAGCAAGAATTCTAATTTTCTCTCAATAACATATTTTAATTTTGTATCGAGCGTATGCATTCATTATGTTTATAATATGTTAATATATTCAAGAAAATGAAACCTTGGTAATTTATCAATACGTCACATATAATATGCACAATCATATATAAAAACTACATATATAAAGAATTTTTTTCCATATAGAAGAATAAAAAAAGATTTGTATGTGTAGAACTTTAGAGAGATAAACTAGAATAGATTCTATCATATACGAACCTGGAGTTTCAATTTGATTGCGCATGAAATTTATAATCGCTTATTGAGAGCTTGACTTCAAAACGCAATACACCGACATTATGTAATATAGACTACAAATCGTAGCGATAGTCGAACAAATTTAACCGAGTGGTCAGTGATCAGGTGAAAACCACTTTCTGCCATCTCGGTGCCGCGCGTATCATCAATCATCAATCACAACGGCATCAATCTTTGTAACAGTATAATTTCATTGACCTGTTAACGTTCTCTCATTCCGCGCTCTCATCATCAATATACACGCCCGTGTTATTGACTGCGGTAATCAATCCCGTGAACCTTGCCGCGGACATCCGTCTTCACGCGTACATAGCGAAATAATGCCACGAAAACGCGTCAATAAAATATCCCGAAAAAAAATACAGCCTGAATCAAAAAAGGACCTCGTTTTTTTCAAGCGGTGCATTTAATGCCTGGGTGTGTGTTTAACCCGTTTATTATGAAATCAATCCTATTTTTTATTTACTTTTTTACGACGCGGAGCAGAAGTGAGAAAACAACTACTTCTTGACTACGTATCTACGTAAGAGATTAATGTCAGTAGTATAATTGCGTGTGAAACATTTTTACATCATACTTACGCATTACACACGTAATTATTTTCTGCGTGTATATGTATTACCTCGTAAAGTGTAAAAAGAAGGTATGAACGTGCACGTGGCGAGTGTATGCGATGCCCTAGAGGTTTAAAGGAAGAAGCAGGGCCTAATCTGCAGTATCGAAAAGCTCGACGACGGGACCTGGCACTGATCCTCGTCGTCGACACCGGATTACGCTCGGTGGACTTGTCCCGATTGGGTTCTCGGGTCTGGCGGAAGGCCCCTCTACATTTATCACGGTAGGCCCGTTGAGTGTACATGCATATATACGTACATATACATATACATACATTCACCAGTGATTCTTCAAAGGCAGGAAGAAGGAGCAACTCGCGAAGAGGAGCGAGAGCGCGATTAAAGGGGGGTGCGAGAGCAAGAGAAGAGGGAAGGAAGGGAAAAAAAGAGAAAGAGACAGGAGTAAATGGAAAGGAAGGGAGAAGGTGACTTGGGGAATTCACACCGTGAATTTCGTCGCTCCTCTCTCGATCCCACGGGACCGAGGAACAGCATCGTGTATCCTCTTCATCTCCTCAGTGAAGAGAGGAAACGCTGCGACCGGTTCAAACGAGCGCTCCGACCACGACGGACATGTTCGAGCAAATTGTACAAGACAAGGTTGCATGCTTCGGCAATGAGTCTCTCTCTTTGTAAGAGAGTTACTCTATGTACGTACGTACGTACCGGAGCGCGTACACGTTCGTGTAAGTCCGAGCCCGCTCGCTTCGCCTGGACCGCGCATATATACTTTGTTACTTTTGTTCAAATCTTTTTCTTCAATTCTTCTGATTACGATCCAGCTGTCGCCAATGCTGAATTTCGGATCGTTTGCATACGATTGCCGTACGCAATATTAATATATCATACAAAGTTGGCAGGTATATCGAACATCTCGTTACATATGCAATTGCACAGAAATTAATTCCGCTATTTGTCAGTTGAAAGTATATATACTGATAGTCTTGCAAATTAAGATTTATATAAGAAAATACATTTCCCTGGTAGAAATGTATGCAGTTTTTGCTAGACACCTATCTAGTTACTATCTAATATTACTGTATTCTTATTAGTTGTGCCAATACTGAGTAAGAAATAGATAAGAACTTGATAGAGTTTTATTCTGTTCATTTCACGAGCAGTTGGCTTGCTTGTTAATCAATTTAATATCCATTATTTATTGCGTTTCTATTCAGTAACTGGATTTAGATTTTACGCAACTTTTATATGCAGTAACTGCAAGCAAAGCGTTACATCCTGATTGGGATCCTAAATAGTTTCCCATCTCAGTTACTGAGACAGAAGTTGGTATAACTGTTTAGTAACTGCTCCAAAAATGCATGAAATTTCTACCAGGGTTATACATAGTTAACAATATATAGAGATGATTCTTTCTTTTAATCTCCTTAGTCATCTAAGAAAATGTATACATATAACGAAAAGCAATAAATACAATATTATCGTGGCAATAGGATTAAAATTAAAATTAAAATTAATATCTGAAAGTTATAAAAGTTAAAAGTCAACGTTCAAGTCTTATAATATATTTCGAAAATTTATACTTGACAAGTGCTAGACATTTTTCCGAAACGGTATAATGTAACAATGTATGCAGTAGCGATCGGCACCGCAAACGAGAGTTTCTCTATGCAACGTCGCTGCTTGAAAATAATCACCTATTGTGCGGCTAGATATCGGTACCATCTCCCGTATCGTTGAAAAATCAGGTGGCGTCCCGTGCAAGCTTTTTAATGGTGGTTGGCGACCAAATCGGTAGAGACGCATTGTTTACGAGCGTTAAACACCTGTAACGCCCGCGCCTGTTACCACGATGAAACACAAACGAACACGGCGAACGCGCGATAAGCCGCGTGCATGCTGCAACCGAGTTGCATACGATTGTTGCGGAAAGAAGCTGAACACTGTGCACGTACGTCGCACGCGCGTGTTCTCGCCATTAACGAAACTCGTCGCTCGTAATTTATATAAGCCATTAATTAAGGACTGGATAAAAGTGAGCGCTATAAAATTATAGAACAATCTGGACGGAGTCCAGAGATTTTCCCGTTTCTCCCACATGCGTCTCTCCTCGATGCATCGTTTTATCGTTCGGCATTTTAATGCGATCGCTGCCGCGCCACAAGCATGCGGTTTCGCGTTAACGTTTTGCGTTAATACAGCGAACGCATTGAGGCGTGTCTCACTTTAATATTTCTAAAAACGCCATCTCGAGGAAGTAGGAAAGGGGTAACGCGAAGGAGGATGGTCTTATTAATGCGCGCGGTTTGATCGTAAACGGTTTAATTTCGCCTATTTCCTGAGTAATATCGACGCGCTCACGACGTAGGTTGTATGATGTAACGATAACTGCTGTATCGAAATTACGGTCGTAAAGCTTCCCCGAGTTTGCTTCGTATAAACGATATTTGTTCGACGCGATAGGAACACACTTAAGATTCTAGCGATATTTTTAACGATGTAGGATGAAAATCGATTGCACACGGCATCGGATCTTATGTGGTTCTCCCTCGTGTAACTGTCATCGTGGAATGTCGCAATGAAAAAGTGAGGAAGCTGGCTCGAAGTGAAAGTCAGCACGTGCAACAAAATGCATACTCGCAGGAATCTTGAATAATAAATCCATCTAAATTGGACGTATGTCTATTTCAAGCGTCATAGATAAAAATACCGTTATAAAGGATTATATGACGAGTTATCCAGTGCCGATCAGACTTTGAATATTATACAATCGCGAGTATACAAATTATGTGCGATAAATGAAACAACAAAGATTCAACATGAGATAGAATTGTTGAAGCTTTCGAAGTTATAGCTTATTAAGATTTTAACTCGTGCAGATTTAGGAAAGATATTAGTCCTGGTCGCGTCTCATGATTGGAACATCCGACATTGTTCATGCTTCTCTCTCGGAAGGACCGGAGAGGACCACGGAATAATAGCGCACCTACGGTAGTACACATATAATATATCTTGTACCCGTGACAATATCTGGCCCCTCTCGGAGCACAGCGTCGCGATGTCCGTGGACAGTGGAGAAGCCCCGTGAGAGCCCGTCGAGTGATTTATAAACGGATCGAGATGAGGGGTGGAGGAGGGGGAGGGGGTGGGACAAATGCAAATTTCAAGCCACGTGAACTTGCTGTTCCGCCCAGGCCTACGTGGCACTCGAGAAACACTCGTCGGGGACCCCATTGTCTTAGGTCTATTTATCTTCGGCGTCCCTCCAGAGGTCTGCTGGAATGCCACATTCTTACCGCGGCTTTTCCACTTAACCTTACGAATGTGGAAGGCAGGTGAGCCGGACAGTGAATCGCTCGCGCGTCGTTAATCATTACTGTCAGTCGAGATTAAGCGTATGGCTGGCGACGATATTACGGGCAACACGGTAGGAGCTGCACGTTGGTGTGCGCGCGTTCACGTATGCGTGCCGTATCTGTAATAGTTAATCGACGAGACTAATTAAATAAACTACCTCGGCCCACGGTACCGGATATCGAGCACGAGACCGAAGAATTAAATTGTCAGCTTCGCGAAGAGTCATTACGCGGTGCCCGTAGATTAGCCGTTGATACTTTTTTCTTTCAGGTAACGGAACGTTCAAAGATGTAAACGTCGGAAAGTGGATAATCACGTCGAAACCACGCGTGGCTAATGACTCGGTACAATGCACAATAGGTCGCTTATTCTATGCCGATGCAGAAAACTGCTTCGTTATCCCTATATTATGAACGAAGAAAAAATTAGGGCTCAATTACACGTTCATCAGAATCTTTAAGTAATTTTTTAATTTTTTAACGAAGGATATAATTGACGATTTACGAGATTTATTTGCATAAAATGAGTTGATGAGGATGGATGTTTAAGAATGAAACTATTTGGATTAAATATGCAAGATGTATATATACTCGTAAATATTAATCTTTACTATCTTGAGTATTTTGTGTCTGATCGATTCTTGTTCGTGCAGCAAATTTCTCGTAAGTTCGACGAATTAAATTATATACTGCATTTGATTATTTTTTAAAATGAAGTCTAAATATTGTTTTAAAAAATTGAAAGTATGCTTTTGAATTTTCAATCATTTTAAACGACATTTATACGATGAAATTTTTTGAACTATTTTAAATAGATTAAAAAATTAACGGAGAGATATCTGTGTATCTCATGAGATGAGCAGCTGTTTTATGTATGGTATCGTAAGGGTTAATATTTACAATATAAATATGTGCGATGATTTTATTGAGGATGATCGAATAAATTAAACATTCATTTTCTTAACATCGATTTTTCAAAAATTTATTAGATCGTAAAGTTTTCATATAGGTCTGAGACTTCGATTTATCGACGATTTCGTCGAAGTTGCACAGAATTGCAAATGTCTCACAGAAATGAAAAGAAGAAGGAAAAACAACAAGAAGACAGAGAAGACGAAGAAGAAGAAGAAGAAGAAGAAGAAGAAGAAGAAGAAGAAGAAGAAGAAGAAGCTGAGGACAACCGGCAATGAAGGAGAAAGAGGAAAGAAGAGGATTGTTTCCTGGCGGCTCGGAGGCCCGTTTTATCTCCCTCTCTTTCTCTCTGTTCCTCTCTGCTCTCTCCTCTCTCGTCGTTTTGTTTTCACGAAGGTGAGGAGCCGGTTTGCATAAGAGGAGCAGAGAGAAAGAATAGGAAGAGCGAAGGAAAGAGAGTCGAGTCTCGAATGGCTGGCCTGCCGTTGCTCACAGGGTCCACCAGGCGCTGAAGAATCAAGAGGAACTCCAAAGACGTTGGCCCATCGAATCTGTTAGCTTTCATGCCACGATCTTCACCGTATAGATATGCACGTACACACATGCGCGTGTTCACGTCTAAATATAATATGCTCCGAGATTCGCGTTCACGCTCGTGCGAGCGCGCGTTGTATCTCGCGAAGCGCGGAAGAGAGCCACGCTCCTTTTCTTGTCATCTCGAGCTATTCGCTCAGCAGTTGCTCCTCCGGAGATATTCTTCTTCTTAGAGACGTTCCACACACACGTTATACACTCCACGTCCCGCTTCCTTGCGGATACTACGAAAGGATTTTCCCGACAGGGCCAACAGCCGCCTTCAGTAAGATCCGTAATTCGAGATATACGAATCCCAGTGGATATCTCGACTCGTTACTCGAGAGTCGGCAATCAGTTCGAGTAACGAGAACCGTCAAACGCTTCACCTGTTCTTTCGTTCTGCTATCTCGCACACCTCTTCCTGAAACACCGCGGTTTCAACGAGCCGCTGTTCTGACGTGACACCACGTGTCTTTCAACTTCGCCTGCAATCCTTTCTATTTCTTCGTTAAGCCGCGATATCGCACCTTCGACCAATCATTATCGTCACGATTGATAGTGATCTACATTGAACACCGATGCTTTCCGGCGATTCACGCCGGCACCATTGACTACGATGTATCGTAGAAGATTTAAGTATCTACGTGAGAGATCTGAATGCGTTAGATACTACCGGCTATTAAGAAAGCGACTTTCTCACGATTGCGGCAATAACTTTTGGCATTATATCGCAACGTGTCGGCACAATTCAACAAAGTCAGAATTTACGACTCGTAAATTGCGGATATATTTCTCTGACGAATCTAAGAACTAAATATGTATAAAAAATTAATATTACGAATATTAATTAATTTACTTGATTTGTCTTTAAAGATTTAGAAGAGAAATGGAAAATTTAGTATTTTTAACTAAATAGTAAATTCTTAAATAGTTTAATAGAATACTTTAAGCTATTCTAACTATGCGCGATTAAAAGCAAAACTATATAAAAATATGCAGCAGGAAGAAAGCGGCCACGACTAAAGGAAGACGAAATCATGCATGTCGGTCGAGAGAGTGGTCAGTCGTGGAGTTGCGGCGGGAAAGAAAAGAAAAACGGAAAGATGGAATGTCGGTGGTTCACGGTAATAAAATACAGGCGCACACACGCGCGTGCATCGCGCCGAAATCGTGCGACGTGCAGGCGGCAAAGCCGTGTGCGAAACGCTCGCTGTTCTACGGAAGAAGTAAAAAGAAGAAAAAGGAGAAATGTACGAAAGAGCAGGAGACGTAACAGAGAGGAAAGTAACAGAGAGTGCACATGTGATGTAACAGAAGAAGAAGAACGCGAGACAACGGAGAAAGAGTTATCTGCATCAAGATAGCACGTAGTTCTCCAGCTACCATACGGCGAACGGCAAGAGACTTTTGCGTTGTTGGCATCACCAGAGGCGACGAGTGAACTGAAAGACATTTAGATGACTTGGGAAAAATTTTTCGAAAAATTGCAAGAATATTTTCTTATTCGTATTTATTTATTTATTCACATAATGATACCTGCGGACGATTTTATTCGAGGAAGTAAAATCGAGATTGGTGTGAGAGAGACAATAAATTTGATTAAATTCATACAATAAGCATAGACAAAGAGCAGAGTGCATATCTTTGCGGAAGGACTCGAGTCATAAGGACATCACATGATAATAAGAAATGCATGACTGAAGAATCCGAGGAAAGGGGAGGAGAGAAAGTAGCCGTAATATACAAGATTCCTTGCAATCAACATTATCTCCATAGTGTCGACGTACCGAGAGGAATCTTTTCCACCTTGTCTTCGCTCGAGTCTCTTCTTACGACACTTTTCGAATTCCCCCCTAAGTTTAAATAAAATATTTTATTTTTTTAAAGACCAACAGAGTTATTCTAAAAAAAAGCCGAGACTGCATTGTAACGATAGATTTTTCTTGTACGTAACTACAGCCATTATATAGTAATAGTTGATCCGACAGACATTTTACGAGAAATTTTGGTCTTCATACGTCACATCACAGGTTTACATCCTTTCGTTCGTAACGCGGCTTGTGCTGGAGCAAGAATGTCAAGATGATGTGATAAAAGACTTTTAATCGCTGGAAGATTAAGAATACATTAATACCTTATATTGAAATCTATTGTCGCGGAATGCGCGCGATCTATTCTCACAACTTATTGCACATATTCAATAGAATCGGTCAGACCTGTTCACAACGCGCTGCTTCGGGAATTCAATCATGCACGTATGACATTTTTTTCGACATGCTTTCTGTAGAAGAGATTCAAACGAGATCGAGGACGTGCATGACGCGCGCCGGAGATTCTCTAGAATCGAGTGACGCATGATTATTAACGCTGCTGACAATCAGGTCATTGCGCCTGAATAAGCAATGACGTCCTTACGGTTGCAGGACTTGGTCATTCCCTCTTCTTGTTGCGTCCATGAGGCATGCATGCGATGCGGGGCCCTCGATGACTAAGGGCTCCAGCGGGGTCCGCTGGATAGTCGAGTAGATGAGTGGAAGTCGGCGGTCCGCTTCATTCCGCGCCGCACCGCGTCGTGAAAGAAGCCGCGCCAGCTTCGCTGATCAACTTGTCGCTGCTCCAATTATCCCTCGACCTCGTCGTCGAAACGGTCGTAGACTCGTTGATTGATTTACGTTATCTTCTTCTGCCGCCTCTTGCACGATCGACCTGTCGGCAACCGACGGGTTCAGCGGCCTGATACGACGGTGCTCGGTGCTAATCACGGCCGAGGCAATTAGCATTTTGGTAAGGGCAGACGCTTTTTGCGCTAGGCCCAAACGAAGCATGTATTTACAAGCTTCCGAGTCGTTCGTTGACTTCCAGAAAAATAATCGGAAGAGCGTGAAAGAAATGAAGTAAAATATTCGCATATTATTAATTTGCATTGCAGTACCATGATAGACTTTCTACAGTAAGCCATTATTTAAGCTTTTGAGTCTTAAGTCGCAAGAAATTAATCAATCATATATTATCGATTATTCTTCTCACATTCGACTGTGATTGGTCAATTTCTTATGGCTTACGATTTAAAATTAGGTAATGACTTATTATAGAAAACCTCTTAAATTCAACGACGATATGACTTCAGCTAAACGTAAATATGACCAAACGAGCTATAATATCTTGTATATATTTCCCACTCGTGTGAAAGGAGTGTTTTAACGAAGATATACTTGTTAATTATTTACTATTGTGAGAGAAGAAAATATCTATATAATCATAAAGTTTACTATATTTGGCTTTGCCAAGCCGAGAAGGGAAACTTTTCTTCTTCGCTATCTTACGTTAGTATTGTGATGCGACTAGAGAAAGGCAACGCGAGATGCATTCTTAAGAAAACAATAGATGATTTGGTAATGCAAAGATTCTATTATTACCTATTGTTTCCAAGATTTGCGCATTGCTATCAACTTATTAAAAAAATAGATAAAAAATATGATACTAGAATAAATATAAAGATATAACGAGAGGGGATAAAACTAGATTCCAAGTGAAAAAAAAAAACATAAAAAATATACACGTCGAGACATAATGTAGAATTAAATGAATATAAGCGATACGCGGAAGAATAGCAATCTACGTTCTTTTGCCACACGATAGAGTCTAATCGGATATTGTTTGACGCGTCATCATTTCGGAAGGATGCGTCAAATGCGTTATACACAGACGAAATTCTCCCCCGTGCTGTCTCATCAAAGTTCTGGCGATCAAAGTTCAAGTCGGCGTGTGTTATTGAATAATCATGGATTCTATACATCCTTCGAGGTAGGCAGATCTGCGCATTCGATGAAACGAGGACAAACGTAACCGGATAATTAACTAAATGCTTATTCTAAAAACATTTAAGTATGTCATTCCGCCTACGCATCTAATCTCCTTGCATTGTACGCTAACGAGCGGCACAAAGGCGCCTGGTGCTATCCGCCTACGCGACGCATCCCTCGGCTCTTGATATTCGATTCGGTTCGGCCGACGTGAACCACGCGAAAGGCGAACGTATAAGTGTATGTATGCGCGCAGAATGACCGTGCGCGTGACACAACACACTTTGAGAGTGCATGCTGGTATTAACGCCAACCACGCTTCTCTTCGTCTTCTCTTCTCTTCAGAGATGATTGCGCTTGATTTAGTTTCTTGTTGCGTTCATCGCTTCGAGATAACGTCATAATCTCTTCATCGGGACGAGTCTATTTTTTTTTTAATGCGCATAATAGAGAGGAACGTAGCAAACGTGAAAACAGAGACACCTCGCGACATGCGTCGCGTGCTGAATAAAACGACGACTGTAGTGTAACTGCAGTGACGAGGACTTTTGTATTTTAATGTGTCCTCTGCAATGTGTCTTTCGCCAAAAGCCACTGTCGATAAGATCGAAATCTCCTGGTTATTCGACTTTCGTCACTATCCGCTTTGTGTCCTAGCGTGATGATTATCCAGTCTCGCGTATTCTACCGCGTAGTCGATCGACAATAAACCGAGGAATTGACCGGGAACGGGAAAGGGAAGGAAGAGGAGGAACGCGTTTTGCTTGTGCACACGCTCTTATTGTTAGCGGCATGGTAATAATACAGGAAGAAGCTAATAAAGTCCGAAACGGAAATGTCGAGAGTAAAAAAAATTGTATTGTGTATTCACGTCGATCTATTTTGCCCGCATTTTCAAAGCGATCACATTGATCGTGCAAGACCACCTTCTAACTGTCGCATGTATATACATATATTACGATTACTTTCTTCCACTGCCTCGATTGCCAATAACGACTTGTCAAGTCCGAGGAAGGGATAGTCGATCGGTAGCTTCCGAGAAGCTCGATGTACCGCCATCGATGACGACGACGGCGACGGACCTGGAGGCGTCGTGCAGGAGGATGGCCTTATTATGCGCGGCAGGCAACACGTGTACCGAGTACAAGGTGATGGCGAGTCGCTGGACCGCGAGAAGCTCGATGGAGGAGAGAAACGGTACGGGGGGAGGGACGCGAAGAGGGACTCCTGCAGGCGAGTCTGTAATCAGTAGCTCCCCGCCGACACCAAGACGGGCGCTTCCACGCTGTAACGAGAGGACTGGTTCGGTTAGGCCGCCGAATCGGGTGCCCCGCGGCCGCAGCAGTCGGAATCGAAGCAGAGGGCCAATTACTCGAACGTCTTCACTCCCGGGGCGCCTGGCGTCCCACTGGGAGCACGGCATCTGGCACCGATCCACCGATTTCCCCCTCGCTAATCCAACCCCCTCGGAGTTTCTCCTCCACTCTGCGTCAAGGAGGTCGGATTGAATTGTGGAATAAATTCCATCGCGCGATCGGCGACGACAATGTGAGAAGACTCTTCTGCATTTTTATATCCCTCTCCCGTCGGGAGTAGGTCTACATATGTCCATTTATTTATCGCCAGTTCAAATGGGATTTGAGAATATTTATACTTTCATTATTTAACGCTAATTTTTTATTTTTCATTCTGACGGACATTGATTGTGTTTCATCAGATTCTAATGTTTATTAGATGTTTATTGAGAGAATGCGAATTAATAGTAAATAACAACGGTGTAAAGACTCTTTATGTATAAACAAATGAACAAAGTAAACGGCGAGAAAGAGTCAACGCATAACACATTTAATTAAAGATAATAGTTATAGACATATAAAATAAAAACGAAGTAGAACGGCATATATTAATGTATAAAACAATTACAGCAGCCGAAACTTGTAATTGTTTTATACATTAATATATGCCGTTCTACTTCGTTTTTATTTTATATGTCTATAACTATTATCTTTAATTAAATGTGTTATGCGTTGACTCTTTCTCGCCGTTTACTTTGTTCATTTGCGAATTAATATCTCTACATTGTGGGATTATAATATAGAAAAGAAGAAGAGTAGAGAATTTTACATTGCGGAACGATGATTATAAACGTGGCACAAAAGATTTATCGTATCATTTAGACTTTAGACCTTCCGATCGTTCCTGTCTGTCCAGTTTTCCTCTTTTTCAACATAATTAGGTCAATCTGTAGGATAGTTCGCGCCTCGCCTATATATACTGTCAGACTAACGAGCTTGATTTATAACGCGCTTAAACACTACGTTGTGTTCTTTATCATGGCAATGTAGGTGCTATAATAATCATATAATAAAAGTGTTTATAATCCGGTTAATAATACATATCTTGTTTGAATCGAATCACAAAGCTCGATTATCAGTCTCTTAAACATTTAACTTGACTATTAATTTGTAAAAAATATCGCAAAACAAAAATTAAATTGGGAAAGAAGTTCCTATAAGACTAAACGCCGAATCAATCACATTTCTAAAATTATTTAAAACATTATAAGGTTAGCTTATAGCGCATCAAGTGCAAGCTATATTTGGTATAACCGAAAAAATTATATCAGCGTGCTGGTATGTATGCTGGATGCCAGTGCACTGGATCGCTCGCTGTTAGAACCGAGCGTGACGCGTCGTGACAGTTGGCGTGGCTCTGATACCACGCAAGAAATCGAATTTAATAAAATCAATATTAATTGCCGCGTTCATGACGAGTCGGAGGAGAGAAGAGTTTCGATGCCGCGCCGACCGCTCTCGTCCGCGCGATTCGCGCTCGTTGAATATTCAAGTGCACGCATCGGTTAAAAAGCTGTTTATGGGCTCGGCGTTGCGCAGCATCCGGTTTTTGCCGTGAGACTACGGAGCCGTGGAGGGGTGCCGGACCCGAGATGATCGGTGGTCCCGAAGGGCCACCGCGTTTAATCGAGGAGATATTGTCCGGCCGATCGACGGTGGTCGATCCGGCGCGGTGCGGCGCAGGAGAACGGGAGATGAGAAGAGCGGGCGACGCGCGATTAATTAATAACGTCGGTGCCATTTTCATTTGGCAAGAAGAGGGCTCGTCCTCCCGGTAGCGGGGGAGCAGCGCGAGATTGGAGCCCGAGATATCGTTCCGTTAGTTGGCCCTCCCATCGCTCGTAGATCCCGTTTCTTACGCGATCGGGAATTCCACGAGATTAATTAATGAGTTTGAAGTATGTAGCATCGAGATTGGCGACGCCCTTAATGGGAAAACCTCTCAATTGCGCATCGAGTAAATATCGCAACGTTAAATAATTGCAAGGTAGTATCGTGGATACGCAAATAACTTTCGCAAATAACTACCCGAATCTAAATCTTCGTTTATGTGACGCGGTAAAACATTGTATCATGTCCCTAACGATTTGCAATTTATTTTTAACAGAAGATAACGAGAAAGTATATTTATGATAGCAGATTTATATTTTGACTTTTTTTTAAAAAGAGTTCATTATTATTGGAAAGTTGTCTCATACCTGTTGCCTTTCTATACTGTCGTATTCTCCAAACAATTAAGTCGCAAAAATGTAGAGGTGTAAAATAATGTTTTTTCTTAAAAAAAAAAAAAAAAGGAAGGACTTTGAACTATAGTTGGACACGGACAAATAATGCGAGGCAAAAACAATTCAATAAGACGATGAGAGTTACAGAGTTATTACTTCGTGTAACGTCACGCTGATTGGAAACTCATTCATGGTATTGTTCCGTGATTCAGCAGCCGGCCCAACATCTAAGCTTTTTTCACAAGTGCGAGTCCCGTCTGTATCGCTCTCTGTCTTCCTTTCGATACGTTTTTTTCTTTTTTCGAAAGAGCCGCATTACATGGATTGATTCACCGCCCGTCGTTCCACCTTTCGCGCTTCTCTCCTTTCGTTCCAGGTAGTTGTTTCCCTGTTTTTAACTTGATTCAAGCGTCAAAGAGAGATGATAATGCTCACTGAATCTTCACGAGGTAACAAACATTGCGTTAATTTGAATTTCAGTTAAGAATTCCGGTAATTTACCGGTAATTTATTTTATATACTTTTCATCTATTTATCTTATCTCTATAAATGCGAATGTAATATCGATATCTTGAAATTATAATAGCAATCGGAATAAAACAAGCAGCTTTTTAAACACTCAATACTTTATTTTCTTCTTGCTGTTACATTGATATAATTGTTCTACGCACATCATATTTCAAATACTCAGTGTGATGATGACGGACAATTATGATGTAAAAGGTGAACAAGTTTAACTCGCGTTATAAAACTAGAAGATATAGCGGCCTGAAGTTCGTTGTTGGTGCTACTTCTCCGATCATCGTTATCATCGTTAATTTCGGAACATGTCCCGCGGGCCTTTGCTCTTATACGGGCCTCGGGGCCCGGCGTAACTCACAATTACCACCGTGGTCATCCCCCCGTGACTTGGAGGCTGCAGCACGCCCCGTTATTTATGATGGGGTGTTCCAGCCGCTTTGAAAAGGGGTGCAACGACAGGACCGACAGTCCGAATGCGGACGCCCCGCAGCGTCTTCTCCGCACACTGATTAAACACGCTCTTCTACGGTGACGTGTTAATCGCGAGGATTCATCACCTTCTTCTCTCCCGTTCGTTTTCCTTCGTCTTACTTCTCCTCTCGCCCACCTGCTTCATTCTGCGAATCTACCCGCGGCCTTCAAATGCCCGCTTTTTCACCTCCCCGATGAATTGGAATTGGCTGCATCCCAAATGTTCTGTCGACTCTTGCCGACAAATGTCTCACAATCAACGTAATCCACAGTAAAGTGCAATAAATATGGCAATCTTTCTAAAGCATGCCCTTTATTTATATAACGATCAAAAGGTCCCTGTAAAAACCAGTTCAGCTTACATAATGGTACTTTTTGCTTCTTTATACGATCGAGATACGTTCTGCTTTTTCAAAGGAGTTTACAGAATATTAGCAAATATCTCGTTTTGATTGTACAATTATGAAGCCATTCGGTCGGATGATTTGACGATACGAGCGAGGCTTCTGTGGATCGTAAAGAGAGAGAGGGAGACATAACGCGCGTTTAATGCCTTTAGCGAAGCCACTTCGTGGGTGAGCCTTTCGTACGCGTGGATCGTGTTCGTGCTTTATTCTCGAGCCGACGGCTATTGCGGCGACGGAGAAATTCTCGTGGGATGGCAGAGATAATCCACACAAACGTATGATACATTGAACCGCTCACGAACTATAAACGTCAGCCGTGAAAAATATGATAATCGTCAATCTACATAGCATGGCGTTGCGGTGACCTCCGGTGACATCAACCCCCGTGTATATGTGCGCACGCAGATACATCATTATTATAAACGCGTACTGGTACGGTGACGTTTCATTCGCGTGAATGTACGGTGACGTTTCATTCTATCCGCGAGAGAGACGGTTAAGATTTCCCGCAGGGGCGACTGATCCGCACAGTCATTTAGGCTTAGCGAACCCAAGCTCAATGCATTATGGATACTCATACATTTACACATCATATATTCATATCACACGTGGTTTTCGTGATTGATGGTCTCATAAGCATTTGAGAAAATGTGGTGAAAGAAGATATAATTTATAATCTAATTATATGAATGAGAATGGTAAAGATAAGAAATAAATTTATATACAATTTGATGGAGCAGAATGCGAAAACAAAAGATCGTTTTTCATCTGTAAAGGAATGAGGAAAAGATGATTAACAGATAACTCGGGTGCACGAAACTCGGAAGTTTTCGTAGATGTTGCACAGCGTGGATCGATATCGTACTTTATCATGTTTCATTAGCTATTTGGTTGCCAACAAAAATACGATCACGTCACTTACGCGCGTCAGTTAATGTATCACTGAAGCAAGAGAAGTAACTGGTTTGTCGGCCACCGTTTATGGGAGAGCGATGTACCCTGAAGCTACGATACGAAGAACGATACGAAGCGCGCGCGTGGAATGCGATTTGGCGCGTTTGCTTTGTAACGCAGTCTAATTTCGGTGCATACCTCGATTTAATCATAAGAATGGCGCAGGAAATAGACACTTGATACATCGAGTGTTTAATTTTCTCATACAATTTTTTATTAAGAAGTTACAATTGTAGACACAGTAACTGATGGTCAGATTACAAACAAAAAGAATTTTTAAATTTTAATAGAAAAGACGGGACATTATTAATATTTACATGGATGCAATAAAGGTTTAACTATCCATGTAATTATACGAACAAATGGTTTTGCTGAAGTTTAATATCTGAAAAGTCAGCTAGATATAATTCTAAATATTGTAATTTGGTCAAATTATTAAGATAATTATGTGACGCTCAACCATGATGAGCGTTCTACAAGAAGTTTTGACGTTCCACTTGATGATCAGCTTAAGAATTCTACATAATTATTTTGATGATCCAACAAAATTATTTTCACATTTGTATCTAGTTAAATTTAACTGTGTGTATAAACAGCAAGTAGACTATATTGAGTATTAGGTCGTATTGAGTACAGTTACCCATACTTCAATTGTTGATAATGAACATATATGATCCAAATTATACGCAAAAGTTAATTAGAAAAGTTGCAGAATAATTGTGTGTGCATTATATTAATCATCATTACATAGATATGATGTATGCTCTCGAAATTGTCTTGTTACGTTACTGACTTTCATGACCTCATTTGACGTTACATTCAGCCAATTTTCGTAGCCGGGACTGTACCGTGTGCTTTGAAGCGTGCAAAAAAGGGGTTACCGAATCCCTGGGGGAAGCATCAGGAAATATTGAGGGCAGAGCAGCTGTCCGGTAGGAAGTGACTTCGGCCAGGACTCGGTATCACGAATCGCTCTTCCGGAGATAAAGGGTAGAAGGGCGGTCCTTGTTCATCCTAATAATAACAATGAGCGGCTGTCGCGGGGAGACGAAGAAGAAGCAGATCCATATATACACTGCGGGTTGGATAGTCGTGTGCAAAAAAGGCGTGGGTCCCAGCAGGCGTTCTCGACATAGCAGTTTGGGTTCCGATCTTATCGAGGTCTTCGTGTTAGCTGCATTGTGTTGTCGCTGGGGTGCTGTTTGCCTCAGTGCTGTACGTTGGGGTATCTTATGATGATATGTGCTCACACATACGCACGCACACATTTATTTGCGTGTGAGCACATATAGATAATGGCAGCGATGCGGGGAGGGAGAAGATCTCGAAGGGTTGCGGAGGGATATGGCGTACGGTAGGTCCCACGAATAGGCTCGGTCGATCTACCAGCCGGGCCTGATGCGCGTACACGGTCCGCAGTATAGATCATCCTCAATGTCTCGGAGCCTCCCACCTAAGTATTCCCATTAAGATCGTATCGTACGGCCAAAACTAATAACCAATCACCCGTGCGGCGGTATAGGTCTTGCGGCTTTATCATTATCCAATATATTCGATATTATAGTCAGCGCGCGGTACATCGCGCCTTGAATCCGAGAGAGGGGTATCTTTATGCATTAAAGGCGTGCCCTTCGTTCCAGCACAGCTTTGTGCAAATCGTTGCTCTGGTGCCGGTCACGTACTCCGCTCGAGACAGAATGGATTTTGCGCCGCGAGCGAAATTATCAACATCGTTAATGACCACTAAGGCGCTTTCTTATAACATTGTTAACGCACGCTATGTTCGCTTAATCCATTGAAGTAGATCTATTTATTTCCATGGTGTTGCTCGCTGTGTGTTGAAAAAGATGATGAGATCTGCAGTCTAATAGAAGAAGAGGTTGTTTGAGAAAAGTTCGATAAATTCGCATTTATCATCATTAGTGTGAACATATCTATCAGATATAATGTGTGTTTAGCTTTTGAAACATTGATTATAACAATAGTGAACATTAAAAAATTTCTTTATGTGAAATACTATTAAAAATGTGTGATTAAAATATAATTTTGACATAAAAATTATTGTTGATGATAACAATGAAATTTTAAGAAATAAAAATATCGAGGTTTTTCTGAAGACTGCGAGTTTCGATGTACCTGTATAATAGTCATGTCAGACTAATCTAATTTCATTACTATCTTAATAGATTTTATTGTATATTTTATTGACCATCTCTGAGATTTGTATGCACTTGAAAGATTGAACATTAATCTAGCAGTTGACATGTGCAACATATATTTATATCTTCTTACATATCGTACATAATCACGGTGCCAGCTCCATGATGAACGCGTTTGGCTCAAATATGGGACGCCATGCGTGTGAACATCATGTTGTAATCTGGAGCAATCGCGTGTGATTGTGTATAGAGTTTTGTAACATCCGCTTCACCTCGTTTCATACCGAGATCTACGATCTCCGTTTTAATACATTCGAAGAATCAATTTAACAATTCCATTTGCGCAGCGATTAAGTCCCTATGTCAAGGTCTCAGTGATCGAAGATCGTATCATCCATCTTCCTTTATTGCGTAGGATGCATCGAAAAATTCATTACGGTACACGGGCGGCCGTTCGCTGATGTAATATATTGTTACGTACGTCCCGCCTTATAACGACTCGATAATGTTCATGAGATGCAAATTTTCTGTAAAAGGAATCCGCGGACCCTGTTGCAGTGCGGGGCAAGTGTTGCGCCGGAATCAGAGCGTCGGCTTTCTTAATTAATTGATAATTAGCTATTAAACCGAGAATGACTCAGGTGTTTTTCGTCAGGTAGGTTCGATTGTTACTTTGTCCGCTGTAGCATCGCAAGCTCTCTCTCTCTCTCTCTCTCTCTCTCTCTCTCTCTCTCTCTCTTCTATCTCCCTTTTTGATACCTGGATTCTCTACCATTCTCCCTTTCTCTATGGAGGGTTTGTCGAGACAAGGTACCTGGCTGCCACACCATCGTTTACCATACATGGCTTCTCTGTTTCGAGATGGTTACAGCGCACGATGGTGGCAGATATATAGATATACTATATATATATATATATATATATATATATATATCAATTGTAAATA
>NW_017304758.1:160422-182422 GCF_001594115.1 Trachymyrmex septentrionalis
AAAATAAAAAATATATGTATATATATTTTATTTTAAATTTTTTCGATACGGACACGACTGACACATCTAATTCGCCCTTATAAAATCATTACGATATACAATTGGTTTGATTGAAAAAAATCACGATTTTCTTAAAGGGTAATATCTGCGACTACAAGTTTAGTTCTATTAATTAAGTTAATAAAGAATATGAATTACATAACTTTGAAATCCAGTTGAAGATTTAGTCATTTCGGATTAATGGTCTGCGCGAAGAGAGTCAAATTTTTTTTTATTGGCCAAATTATTGACTTTGACCTAGGAAGAACTCTCAAATGAATATTAATGATTCTGACTCGTTGAAAGTTCTTAATGAACATATCGGCGTACTGTAGGTAAACATAAGTAAATCGATTCTTCTACCGATACGCTACCGCTAGTCTTGGAATACCTGCTGGGACTTACCGCAACTTATCCAAACGTAACATATGTTTGACAGATGAGGAATCGAACGTAAGTAATCGAAAGGAGAACGAATATCGCATGGATTATTCGATTATTTACGGTGCGTATTGCGATAGCTTTCGCAATGGCAAGCGCGAAATTTTTTTACAGCGTATCATCGTTCGTGACGAGTTATGATTCCATGACGTCCAAAAAAAATTTCTATTCTAAGTATTAATAAGAATTATCTACTTAAACCTATTTCGTTTCTCATTTCTGTGAGCGGTTTTAAAAAAAAAACTTATACATAAATTGATTACACTATTTATTTATACACTGTTACTTGTTCATAATGTCGAAAATGATATGTATAATTTGAATTATTTTTTATCATTTCTGTAGGTCGTCGTTGCTCCTATTCAATATATCATTAATTTAATTAAAGTAATAGACCTTTAAGCAAAAAAAACTCAAAACTGATAAAAAACTGACAGATACACTGAAAAAAAAGATTGGCTGCTGCAGGCAATTTAGATGGTAAAATATGGTACAGTATTGTTAATTAGAGAGAGAGCTACAGCAGGCAATTTTTCGTTGCAGTAGCCAATTAAAAATGCTATGTCATATTCAGCTAATCTTTTCTTTCAGTGTAACTATTCATTATAACCCATGACAGTATAATAAACAGTTACTCAACAATAGTGTTCAATTGACTACATTTAAGGGGAGTTAAACAATTTTACACAAGAAAGTGTATAAAAATTTGACTTAAATATAATTTACTAAATGCATATGTAAATACGTTGTTTACTTGAAATTAACAACACAAAAGTGCATTTACATTTCGACACACAAAGAAATGAAAAAAAAAATAACAAAATATTATTTAACTCAAGGGATTGAGTTATTATTGACCTATCTAACAGTGTTAACACGGGATTATATTACAGTTTTTAAATATATACAGCGTACCCAAGAGATATTGATTCTAAAACACTTAATGTTTCTCGCTCTATGCGCTTCCAGTCAATCATGCTTCTCCATCCGTCAACGGAGACATCACGTTCCGGCAGTACGAGTGTCACGTGAATGGACGATGCCCCGCTGAGCTATCGCGTCGCATACAAATTGGATTAGCCTTGTAGCCCGGGTGTATGATAGATCGAGTAATTTGTCCGTACGCGAAACGTCGCGACGCATCGACGGCGGAGAAATTCCGGACGGCCGTGGCCGCGGGCGCGCGCGGTCGTCATACACGCGTGGTGGTCCCCGCGGTCACCGCGTGAGCGATCGCTACACGCCGCAGCAACGTGTACTATTCGCGATGTAACTATACGTTCTCCGGTTGTTGGCAATCAACCATTCCATGTCTATCCCTGACCTTCCATTTGCCGGGGCGCGAATGTAAATCCGGCGGTGGTGGAACGTCACGTGCATTGTTATTACTCGGCGCGCGCGGTGGTAGCACAAATAAAACGATCGCACGCGTCGGTGTCGCGACATGCCACCGTCTGTTGTTAGGTACAAGAGCTTTAGTAGGTACGTACGGGCCGAATTACTATCGGATATTATTATCGGATTTATATGGCTACGTACGATCAGTATCGTGCATCAGCAGTATTGTAAGAAAACTATAATAAATTTGCGTCTTCCATTATACATTTCTACGTGCAATTTTCACATGCATTCATACGTATAGCCGATTATCAGTTTGATAATTGGTTGATTTCGTTGGTCGTTGAAATGCGTTTGTGTACGAGAGTCTAGGATAATCGCGAAGATAAAAAATGATGCACTCGATGCTAATCTTGTAATTCTTTTGCCGTTCTTTTTATTGTTAGTTTTGAATATTAGTTATATAAGTACAAATTGCAAGATGTAATCCTGCTATTAACGCTCACGTATATTTTATTATGGGAAGTAACACGTGTGCTGAATCACATTAGAAAATTATCGACTCTATTTGTGGCCGCATCACATTTGAATGTGCACGAGCGGTGCGGTGTAAAGCTTACCCTAACGAGTTATTATAAGTCGTACTAACGGGTCACCATCGTACATTAGTGCCTACAGTAATATCCTTGAAAACATACATCACTACGTGCAGTATTGCGCACTTTAGAAGTCCGTACGGGATCGGTAATAACCGTGGAAAAGGCAGTAATTACATATTTTCAAAGTGCGCGCACTTCGCAGCCTGTTAATGAGTAGTTAATGAACAACTGTCATCCGTAATTACTCGGATCTTCATGCGCGTATTCGCGGATTCGCATCTTCGGCTCCGCGCCGGAGGATTCAACGTATAGCAACATTATTACAAATTAAACGATACAACGGTGCTCTCCCGCGAACATAGTAATTGCTTACCGCCTGCGAAACTGAACGTTTTAAAAAGTCACTATGAGCCACATAAAGGCATTCATTTTTAATGCTAGCCACGATGGGAACTCTTGCTTGGGGAAATGTTACATTTTGAATATAATTAACTCCATTATATATACTCGTTACGCAGACAGAAAGATCAGTTTTTTTCACGAGATTATCTCACATTTGTTAACGTAAAAATTCAAAGAATGCAACATGCAATTCTTTATAATTAAATATAGAGTGTAACATGTGAGGATACTAGACGTATAATAACGTGTACATTATTCGATAATTGTAAATTCTTCTAATAGAGTATCTTGGAATCACAGATTTGAACTGCATTAATCCGATAAGTTAATACACTATCCGTTTATATCCGGACAGTTACGTACGGCATACGTGCACCTTGTGATAAGGTTCGTATCGCCTCTAGGCTCTTGCGGCTCCTCCGGGATATACCAGAGTACATCGCGAGTCACGGTGGTCTACGCCACCGACGAGTGATTACCGTACGTCTCCCAGGAACACATACGTACACCAGGATGTATGTATTCTCCATCTCGTTCGCGATCAACCATTCCACCCCCCTATTCAAAGCCCGCGATTCGCGCGCGGCAGTGCGCGTGTAAACATAGCCAAGGCGCGACGCTTCGCGTTGCACGTCGTGGTGATACCTGAATGCGCTGGGAGAGGCTCATCGAGTCGTGTTATACTGTGTAATCGTACACCTCACTCCGCACAAGCACATACGTGTCTGCACAATACGTTCACATTGTCCAAAAGTTGATTATCAGAAAGACGATCGCACGTTAAAAGTTTTACAGTAGTTATATAGATATCGTCAATCGCATCAAAATTAATCTTTACACGATAGGTTATTTGTGCCTTGCGCATTTTTTTTCTTTGAAATAATAGGATCATCTGGGTAAAAAATAACGGCTTGTTTTCTTTTTTTTTAAATACATAACTTTACAAATAAGTTTTAAAAATGTTTAAGTATAAAATAATTTAATAATTTTTATATATTTATAAAAGTAATAGAAATTGACGCAAACAATCTGTGTAGTAAAAGAATAAAAAATTCATCGTGTGTATTAAGAATTAATTGCAATTGAAATCAGGTATATTATATATAAAGTTATGTAGAAAGAATGTAATTAATTCAATATTGCATTTTTTATTTGCTTCATTTAATTATGATAGATTTCGAGCGATATAATATTGTTCAAGTAAATTCTATTATTCTACTTCGATAGAAGAATACATTATATTTTTGCTTAATATTGTAACTCACGTCATCAGTTTTTGATACGTAATAAAGAAAAGGCTTTATCGGTGTACATGCACGGTAATACACGATGGGGAAGAGACGTAGAAAGGTTTCAGTAGCCAGCGACTACGTGGCTTCCGTATCCCGTAAACTTAACAACGACGCACAGGAGTTCTGTAATGTTACACCTCCTTCTCCATCTCTGCACTTTGTCGTACCTCATCGTGGTAGAGAAGCGCTGATACATTGGCCATATTATTCGGAATATTGTCCGTACCCGTATGCTCGCAAGCATTCGAGAGGTAACTGAATCCACGAAAGGAATGCGTTGATGAACTAAAAATATGGTTGGTTATCTTGTTATCCGACGATCTCAGTAGTCTTTTCAACGATCATCCTTCATGTTTAATTTATGTCAGGTAAATGAATTCGCATAGATCACTCTTGTCTCTGTTGGATTTACGTAAATGACATAATGAAATAGGAAGAGGGATAAAGTGACGAAATGTTGGGCATCAAATTAGAAGCATTTTTATTTCTAAAAAGGTTTCTTATTTCTTATAATATATCGAAACTGAACGAAAAAGGATACTAATATAGGGATTGCTTAAAAGCGAAGCTATAAATCTTTATACGATTATACATTGTTCTTGTCTACGTTCCTCTAATTTTATTTCCATTAGTTCTTAAATTTCTACGTTCTTAAATTTCCTCAGTAATCAGATGCGCCAGCGTTCTGTTTGTTCGACATTAAACGGTGAAACGGGAGAAATGAATGGGGCAGAGTATTCTCTTACATCGTAGTTAGACGAACCATTTGAGAGGGACGCAACCTCCACGAGAGTGGTTACTGCGTATGATGAAAATAATGGCCGTTCTGATCGAGTTAAAAGAGACAGCAGTGGTAAGAACGTAGTTTCATGGTGCATCCCGCGAGGAAGATCATTTCACTACCGTCGCGATGCTAAGCGTCCAGATGAAGGTATAGGGAGTAAATCTAACCGAGTTCTGCTCCTAACCCAGATGATATCGCGTTTATATAGATAGATATATAGATACGGATAGATATATAACGCGGGATTTTATTACGGAACGGTATAAGGTATATAGTAGCTTTATGCGTATATACCGGACGTAACTTACAGCAGTAGAGCCGCTTTACGATCTCCCTGAGTTTATTTTTCGCGAACGCGCATCACGTTTTCGAGAAAATATAGACGATTACACAGCCACGTGGAAAGCGTTAAAAGAATCTGAAAATGTGTCATATTAAATCGATTCTCAGCCGTATCTATTCACAAATTTTATCGTGATTCAACCGCGTAAACCGCAATTGTGTTTATAAAGTATACGAGGTAGTCGAGTCTCGTTACGGGTACCTCGAGGCTTCGATGCATGGTTATAGCCTCTTAATGTACAGTCATTAGTGTGTATTTTCTTAATAGTTTCTTATTACAGTTCTAAGATCGTGTAAGGTGCAATCGAGAATGATCGTGAAGGTATCGTATAAGTGTATACCCGTGTTATAGACAGTCGCTTCTGTGATAACTGAAACCAAAGGGAAATTATTTAATGTGTGCATGTGTAGTAGGTTTGTCAAATACTGGCAAGTGAAGTGATTCTTCAGTCGTCTAACGTTGACATTAAAAGTTTCTGTATTAAAGACATATTCTTCCTACAATTTAGACATTCAAACTTTAGATCTACGTGCAGAAACACCGGTGATATTTCATTCGGGTTCATCTCACTAATGCGCATCCCATTTCAGACTCGGTCAACGCGAGGTTGATCGATGTTGGCCTCGTGTCTTATGAATGAGCGGCAAGAAGCGGTGTCAGATTGCGGGTAGCCGTACATCGAGGAGTGTTCCTGTTCCGGCGACAGTGAAAGTGTATTTACTACCCACGTTCAGTCGCTTAATTATAAAATAATTGTTATTTATCTTTGACATTAGCCGGATATCGGATGGCTTATCCGCCATCGGAACGGCTCGGCTCATTCGCCCGGTCGCCGACTTGTTGGACAGGCGTACGTTGGGTAGGTGCGAAGAGGTGGAGGATGCGGAATGTCCAAGAGCGCGAGTAAGAGGCCAGTCTTCTTGGCCAACGCCATGCTCGAGTGCGTTCCAAAGAGGACGTGTCGATTTATCTAGGCACTCGATCGAGACGAATTAACGGCTCGGGAGCCGGTAACTTAAGCCGGAGCGTTTGTCGCCGAGACCCCCTCGAATCCTGGCAGCCGAAAGGGATGAGGAAACCTTCGTTATACCAGAGCTCTACCAATTGCGGCTTTCTCCAAGCCGAAGGTACGAGCGACAGGCGGGATCGCGATTATTCAACGACGGCGTGAGAATCGACGTCGCGATTCGATTGTAGCATTGAAATTGCACGTTGAAGGCAAATACGAGAAAGTGTGAACATTTTCTAGTTATTGTTGGAAAGAAATTGTCAAAATGTGACGAAATATGAAAAATGAAATACGAAAAAATCTTGCAAAATTTACACAAGAATGATAAATGTACATATATTTTTTAAATAACATATTAAAAGAAAGTGTATCTTCCGTTATAAGTTTAGATATAATAGAATAGAAGGTTTTGAAAAAAATTACTTAAAAGTTTCTAAAGTCTCACGTCAATCTACAGTGAAATTCTAAAGGCATATTAAAAAAAAATCTAATAAATATCTAATAAATTCTTGAAAAATTGTTGGCTCAGTTTTGTGAAAACTTCGCTGCGTCAAACAATCGGCAGCGTATCGTTCTCCAGGTAGATTCTCCGATATACACGTTCCTCCGATGTCTGGCGGTCGGCTGCAAATCACGCCGCCACGATCGCAAGTAAACTGAGTTACGAGCGTCTCGGTTTCCTATGCGTCTTGCTCTTCTCTTTGTCATCGGTGCAGAAATGGTAGAGCCGCGCGATTGCCAGCGAAGAGGATCGACGACGAATCTAAACGACGATCAGGCACGCGCGTTCCACCATGCTGACGTTTCGATATGTCGGAACGAGATCGGAGCAGCTCGTTGTACGTGAAAGAAACGACGGTGCAAGTGTTGAGGAAGCGAGGAGCACAAGAAGGAGGAACAAAAGGAAACGCAGAAGTAGAAGCAGAGAAGACGAAGAAGAAGAAGGGAGGCAAGAGAGGGAGTGACAGGGGGGCGGGTCGTGCAAGAAGAAGAAAATATCGGGAGGGAAGTTGTTCCGAACGAGATCTCGAAGTATCGGTCAGGCTAATTAATCCCAGAGCCGTCTGGCGCAAATGACAGGAACGATCGAATCAGGGAGTAATATATTACCACTCGTTTCAGCAACTGCTGCCCGAGTAGTCTAGGATGGAATCGTCGTGCTTCTAATGTGGTCTTAAAAAAGTGAAGAAGGTAATGGATAGGATGGGGGTGGATGGGAGAGGTAGAAAAAGGGTTCAGGTTGGAAGGGTGGAAGGTCTCATTACGACGTGTGGGAACCGAACACAACGGGTAAGCAATGATAATTTATGACCGTCTATGACCCCGAGCGCGATCGATCACGTAACGCCGCGATTACTTTGCCTCGAAAAGATCGACTTAGAGGAGAGCGAAGGGAAAAGAGAGACGGATGAAACTAGGAAACAAAATTAAGAAAATTAACAAAAGAGATGCATCAGTTCTAAAAAATACTAATCTGGCAATGTGACTTTATCACATAATTTAAAGATTGAAAATAACAAATTATTCAAACAGATTTACTACTATATAATAATATATATTAGGTTCTGAATATCGAGAAAATTACGATATTGTCTCGCATTATCAATCCTCTTATCTTGCCCGATGATGTTCGATTCGATCGACTGTGAGCACTATATCATCGCACGAGGCGCGCTTCGTATCGCACCACCGCCGATATTTATCGCCTCATCATGTTCTCCGGCAACAAATTACTACGATCGACTCGTAATACGGAAACTTTCCAGGGGTGCTTTAAACGAGAGCGTGGAGGGTATACATTAGGCTGATCGCGTTCGCGGAATCGCCGTTGTAAATAACGCGGCCTGATTTTTCGCCTCGCGACGCCGCGGGTGAATCCGAAATTTGGCGGCACGCGAAGCTCTCGTAAATAAGAGTAGTTCTCGGGCGGCGAAAAGAGGAACAGGTTTACGAGACAGGATGCACTACCGGCGACTTGCTTTCGTCTCTCTCTCTCTCTCTCTCTTCATCTCTGTTTCACCATTTTATTTTCCACCGTCGTCCTTGCTCACCATGTCGTTCTTCCATCGCTCGATCTCCTATCGATTCCCGCTACCCTTCAGCGGCAAAAACGGCTGGCCGTTGGTACACGGAGACGCATTACCGGCCACGTCGTTATAATTCGTCACTGTCGCGTAATGATCCGTGAATGTGCGCGCCCACTCTTATACGCTTTCTTTCTGCCCTTCCCGCCATTGAAGGGCCCCACGAAGGTTGTCGATGGCCTTAACCATCGGCAGAGCTCTCGTCGTAACCCCCCTCCTCCCCTCCCCTCACCTCACCTCCCCTTCCCTTCCCTCTCCTACCCCTCTCGTGGCAACCACTACGCCGCGGCGTGAAAGGATCGCCAGTTCGCGATCAATAGTTCATTACGAGAAACAAAAATGCGCAGTCCGACAATGGCGCGATCCGTGGCCGCGTCGAACAATCGACCTAACTATATATACATTCTCCTTCTCTCTCTTTCTCTCTTTTCCCGTCTATCCTACGGCAAATGATGTGGGATTATGCTGCTGGAGTGCGACGGGAAAGTGTACGGAACTACGAAGGAGACCGAGGGAGAGAAAGAGAGGAAAAGAAAAGGAAAGGAAAAAGGTGCGGAGAACAAGGAGGAAGTAAAGATCGAGATGAAGTGCTGGGTGGCTCGACCAAATCGACGATTGAGTATGTACGATGAGAGGAAGACCAAAACTTGAAATGATAGTGAAGCAACGAGTTATGGAAGTACATCTGTATGGAGAAGAAAAGGCCCGGTGTGGTTACGCAAGCAATGAGGTCTATTCAATCCTTATATTAGGGCTATTATGGACCACTGCGGTGCAGCCATGCTGCTATGATTGCGTGTTATCAGCAGTTGTGGCACCCCACCCAACTGTGTAATCTCATAAATCTGAAGGACAGTAATTTGCATTTTTGTGTTTACAGTGAACGATTTAACTAAATTTATATTTATATTTATAATCATAATTACATTTATAAGAAACGCGATGCGTTCAACAAGATAACAGTAGTTACTTAACAGTATTAATTTAATCAACTGCACTATAGAACGCGTTTAATTAAATTTTTAGAAAAAATTTTAAGTACTGAAAATAAATTCTTGTTAAATCTTATTAAATATATTATAGATATTTATTCGTAATTCTTTAAAATTTATGCTACTACTATCATCTAATTTACGATTAACCAATCTGTTCGTGCGTACAATTATATAGGATACTATTTCCTGTCGGTGAACTTCGAGTGTTACTTAAGCTATAAACTAGCCCCATTACATAACACGCGATTGAAATTAAACCATCGGAATCCGAGAAGACCCGTGTTAGATTATCCGGGTCCGTATTTTATCTTATCTTAGAGATTCAACTTGTCCACCTGGTAGACACTATTTTCCTAGCTGTACAGAACGGCTGCTTGTTCTGCAAGGTGGTCGACCCTTTGAACAACGACATCCGATTATTCATATTAAATGAAAATCACAACGCCATCATTTAAACTTACGGATCTTTGTTGCAGCATAGAAATGAATGAACAAGCATAGAGTCGCTCTTAGCTTATTTTTATTTTATCGCAATTAAAATACTATATATATATATCTTAATTCTTAGAAATCTTACCTTTTATTTTAGAAAAAAATTATTTATCTTCTTAATTAATATTCGCGAGAAAAGGAATAAGCGAATTAATATTTGCTTATTCTATTTATTAGATATAAATTGAAAGTAGAATATTTTTGTTTAATAAATTATTAAAAAATTTTTTTATATTAATATCAGACGTTTAAAAAAGAATTCCAAGCATTTCTCGAATAGATAGATAAGATGAATTGTACACTAGTTATTTTTATCAATATTTGCTTGCAATCATACATACAATCGGCATACAAATGAAAAGTCGAATTGAAAAGCAATTCTTTAAGCACTGACACGAAAATTGTCAATAATTATTTTACTGGTGTGAAAGTTGTCATTTATTTTGTGATATAAATTATTATCTTTTTATCCGTAAAAAGTTCTTGTAATCTTATTAATTCGCAGATTGCAATCTAAACTTGTGCTTAAACATTCATTTCGGGATGTCAGCCGCGCTGTAAATGGAATGGAACGAACGGTGATCGCCGGCGGTGTCATTATGCAGTATAAAAGAGTCTCGCTTTGCATCCATCGCTCCGATGTACACGTATCGGTTGCTCGATCGAGGAATTCCACGGATTCTCTCGTCAGGCTGCAGGTGCACACTCTACAGGAGTAGATATATGTAGGAATACCCGGGTTCCTCGCAATCCGCTGACGACGCTGTGCTCTCGAAGAGTCCGCCGGCGTGCCTTGATGCCTGGTGGTACTTCGTCGTCTCCAGAAAAACGACGAGGGCGTACATATTTCGAAAATGTCGTTACTCAGCAAACGCGAACGCGAGTCTAGACCAAAGCGGCGATCCGTGCAAGCAGGCGGCTCAGCAAAAGAGCTTCAATAAAATAAACAAGTCTGAGTTTATGAGTTATCCACAAGGTGAGGCCGCGAGAAACGCCGACGCGGAATACGTGCCGCAGAATAGAAGTGGAGAACAATCGGAGAGTCAGAGAAAGAGAGGGAGAGAGAGAAAGAGAGAGAGAGATGCGGAATCGTGATGCGGAATCGTTTGAGTAGTTCATTCCGATCGTCTATGTAACTTTTAACATATATATCGCTCATTGACTCATTGTATGGACGTGATCGTTACTCTCTGACATTTAATTGTTTGTGGAAATGATTTCTTTGTCACTTGAAACGTGAATTTACTTAGCCATCAAGAGGCGTTTTAGTTTATTGAGTGTCGGATGTAAGGAAGTCTTAATACGACAAATGTCTAGTAACGCGAAAATCTGTAATAATGCATGAAATCCTTTTCTTCCTGCAATATGTTTTCATAAAATTACTGTGTTAGAAAATGAAAATTGAATTAGGTCTTGGAAGATAAACAAAAACAACGTAAAATTACAATCAACATGCGTTGCTGCCATGTAAATTCTAAGTTACAATGCTTATACATCGAGATAGGGGATCTGTTTACATGCAATTTGATTCCATTATGCTGCGATTCGCTTTTCTTGCAATGTAGATACTTATACACACTACAAATCGCGGACGCAAGCATATTTGTCTTCCCATCGGATAGCGTACTTAAATATGTTATCCATGACGGAGACGTTATGGGACGGCCGATAGCGACGCGGGGCAACAAATTTCAGCATCGCATTCGCGATTACCACCCGTTGCTAGCATGAAATCGAATAACGGATACATTCATAAACGTCCGATAATTCAGCGTGCGGTATCGCGAAAACGCGCGGCTAAATCGCCACGGATATCGCCGGATGATTAAAGTCGATTACGATTACTTTACAACGTGCGATCGTAGTTTCGATAAAACGCGCAATGTCACGTGGAGAAGACCATCGAAAAGTAAAAGTTTCAGGCGTTCATGGATGATTAGCGATTACCCATATCGCGCCCATATTGCCTATATATATCCCTGACCAAGGCGCGGAAACGTTAATACATTCACAAACTTATGAGTGAGGATACCATATTCGCCAATTATACTTTCAAAGCGTAGCGAGGAAAAAGAAGAAGAACGGGAATGGCATTCGCTTGGGGCGAGCGCGAAAATGCGAGTGAGCGCGTCATTTAAACGTGAGAGGCCATTTAAACGATGAAAGAAAGCCATGGGGACCATCGAAGGGGAGATCGACTCTCGCGTAGGTCAATATATTCATTGGCTGGGGAGACCCCATGACGTATTCGTCTTGTGCACCTCGCACGGCGCGATTTCTTGCGTATTGACCGCGCACTTAGGCCGCGAGAATGGAAAAAGCTCTGCGCCGGTTGCGCGCGGCGCGCACCGTGAAATCGAGTTGACTAGGTATAAATTGTCCGGAAGTGGATGGCGTCCGATGTGGCAGCGCGTTGTAGTCGGGGCCGGCTCTCCTCCTGACAACCTCCCGTGCGCGAGACGGACGTTTAACTCGTAACTGGCAAGACATCTCCGCCGATCCTACGTAAACCGCTTTTAATAATTCCACGCCGCGATCCGACGCCGCGAGCGATTCTTCGGAATCCTTCTAAGACAGCCTCTTTTTGCGGTGCAATTAAGTTTCTGTTAATCTGAACTTACGAAAGGAATTAACACCAGAAAGTGCTTCCGTATATGTTTATGGGATACTCGTACACGTTCTCGCGTATATTCTTCGCGAGTGCGATAGTAACCTTCTTAAATTGACGATTCTATAATCTTTTGACTCCAATGATCTTTGGAATTTTAATACATTTTACAAAGCATTCTTCGAACGTATGTGCGTACGCGTGTTTGCGCTCTTAATTGCCGAATAAATAATCCGAATAAATAGTCCTTAGTAAACTGTCAGTATCGATCATGTTGAGGGATCTTTTACGGGAAAACGTCAGACGCTAGAAATATTCTTCGGCACGGCGAACTTAACTGTTTCCCATATTTACGTCTTCGCGAGACGTAAAACGCGACCGGAACTCTTTGATATTCCGCGAGAGAATACGGTTTTCACCACGCTCGTCGATGTTCACTGCGTTCACATGGCTCGTAAACGTCCGGTCGAACGGGCGTGGTATTTCTTTCGGTGGACGCGCGCACAGAAGGACAGTATTACGCTCGCAAAATCGTTTATTGTTTCTCCACGTTTCATCTCTCGTGCATTAATCGCGCTGCGGGGCTGCTCTATTGCGCGCTTAGATATCGCGCCGATACTCACCGCCTCTTTCCTGCAAAAATCCACCAGTTGGTAATAGCGAGCCTTAAGGCGCGAGAAATCGCGCGTGATGATCGTACGCGCAATAACGTAGAGGCGTGGTTATATTTCATGTCACGGACGAAATCATTCTATCGCTGGCGCACGATTTTTCTTGACGCGATCTGTTAGACGTAATGTAATTTAGCACACTTCTGCGTGGAATTTCGTTTCGCGCTTCTTGCGTTACGGTGATTTACGTTCGAGAGAGTCCCGTTAAATAAATAACATTCTTATGTCCATCTCTTAACAATGTTAAATTAACGTAATGTTAAAACGAAATGAACGAATGCTTCGACATAAAAATGTAATTCAATATGTTTGTATAAAAATCTAATTCAATATTTCGGTACCGATGATGACCGAAACGAATATCTCGAAGCAATATTTCACGCTTTTCCCTGTTTGATTTCATCAGTTCGGTTGGAATTATGATTGCAATCAAGATGAACGAAATGACGAAATGTCGAAATGCATGGCGTTGAAGACTTATGGCGAAGAATTCACGGAGAATTACTCGATGGTCTCCGGTACGACCTGGAGCGAGGCACTCATGGGCGGTAAAGGGTGCTAAAGGGCGCTGTTCGGTATTAAATGTCACTCAACCGCGTCGTAAAGCAAAACTACAGCTCGTCCAGTCGACGGTCCCGAGTTCTGCACCTTACTGTTGCCCGTTCTGAGATGCATTATTGCCGGCCACATGATATCGTGGCGACGCGAGCGAGTTAAGGGTTAGAGGAGAACGGCGCTCGGGCAGCGAGAAGGACAAAGAATGGTGGTCTTTCGTTCGCATACGGCTCGAGAGCAAATTTCCTTCGCCTTTCTCGGGTGCAAAGTTTAATTGCACCTGTTCTTGCCCCGGTGAAAAACGTGAATCGATTATCGAACGCTGCCGCGACTTGCGCGCCCATACATAAAGGGAGGTTTCTTATTCTTCCGTTGTCAGTTGGGGTTAGTTAGATATGATATATCGCGTACTCTTGGTGTCTTTGGTTAGGCAAATTTATCGTTCATTTGATCAACGATGCGAATAAAAACTTGCAGAATGTTCAATAGGTAACAAAACCATAGAAAAATATAATTGCGCGCTTCTAATAATGTAATCTGGGATCTAAATGATTAATCACTCGATCAGTAAATATATTTGTAATAAAGTTAGATAATTTTCTTCTATTTGATAGAGAAACCTGCTTCTTAAGATTTATTATAATACATTATTTACATGTAAGAAAGGTAAAATTGTATTGGTCAAATTTTTTATAATAGTATTTTGTTATCATAATTTTTTCAATAATACATTTTTCCTATTTTTGTTAATATCGAGATGATTGTGTGTGTGTTTTCCTTATACCCATTTCCATTAATCTTTAATCTTAGTTCAACTTATTCATTTTTTTTCTAATTTTTCGAATTAGAACATCAATCGTTCCTTCGTTGTTCCTTAGTTTTATCTATATCATTTGTACGGCGCGCGGCAAAGAGCATTCATCCAGAGATGATGCCACATAAATTGCATATAAATTGATCGTCACGTAATCGAACTCTTTGATATTTTTCTCTCGACATTTCTATAGCTCGCCGATACACCGTTGCTCCGACACGTTCAATCCGCCGGCAGCCTTGGGGTGCAACGTCTCCTTGTCGATCCAGAGAAGTATCATTGAGAAGCGTATCGTTCCGTAACGATTGTGAGGGAGTGTCGGAAATGGGGATCCGAGATGATCGTGTACGCTCGATGAATCGCCGGTCATCGCTCGAAAGAAGTCGTCACGGAGTCCGGCGTGACGCGTCGACGTTTCAGAGCCCGTTACAAGCATCCTCGAAGATATAATACGGGTATGAAAAGGGGCACGAGGGTGTCGTGAACTCTTTCTCCCTGGTAGCCCGTATGTCACTTTGAGGCGTTGGGTACTTGGTCATCGTCGTCATCATCGTATTCGAGAACTCGGAGGCGGACCACCTCGCGACCGTCTAATGGATTGTTTCGCTCCGGCTACTTTTCTTTTCCTTCTTCAATGACTCGTCGAGAGTGGATGGTTGGACGTTTGGTAGCGAATAACGCGCCGCATCGGCGGTGTTGGATTATTCATACCGGCGCGGCGGTGCGGCTATGGAGCCGGTCATGAATTCTCGTAACGATTACCATTCGTAATGATCATCGCTTACAAGGCGCGTACAAATCGCTTCCTAAGTGCGCCCTTCTCCGTCTTCTTTGTACCAGCGCTATTACGTTATCGCACCACGTCTAATAGCACGATTTCCCCTGGAAACGTCCTGTACACACATCTATCCGTAATCGCGGTTCCGTGATTGTACTTTACGCTGAACACTTATACAGATATCTATGAATAATTGCGTGTCACGCGATAGATCCTCTCGTTGGGTTGTCTTTTATCATTAAGAAGGTGTACGTCTAAATTCCGATTTGATGAAAGATGACGAATCAGGTAAAAATGTAGTTTCATCTTCGTGTTATTTATGCGTATAATACACGTTCTATCTGCGTGGAGAAGAATTAAAACAAAGTTCCTTTGAAGTATCCGACGTACGAAGTAATGTACTTGATCATCATTTTACATCGTCCGATAATTCTCTTAGATTTATTTCATCGTTCTCTATTTTCTCTAAAATTATATATAGAATGTGGCATCTTGAATTTTTTTTACTTACATATCATTAAAGAAAGTCGTTAGACTAAACATTAAATGAAAACAGATTCTTAATGTCAACAAGTACTTCTCCTCATTTCTCTCTCGATTTTATATATCTCGAAAAAGAACTTATCATGGGAAATTTGACATAATTATTGTTAAATATTTTAATCGGTCCGTAATTGTTGTCTAATACACATCACATCTCTTTAACCGTAAAATTTCGGCCAACTGCGACAATCATGAAGTGCTCGACCTCCCTTTACAACAGACTGAACGTGGCGCGCCGAAAACCAGACTTCTTCGATTATGCACGCGCGAATGGAACGAAATCGACCGGTGCAAAAGCGTATCGACCGGTCGTCGGTTGATCGGCGCGGCACTCCATACAAAATTACCAGATCATCGTGGCTGCGCTCAGCCCTCGCAGGCGTTTCCTTCATCCGTAGTCGAGTGTCTCGAACGCGGTCGCGCCTACAGATGACGTGACCTGGGAACTCCACGCGTATCTTTTGGGTCGAAGGGTGGGAAAAAGGGCGGCGTGTGCCCGAAGAAATTAAATCACACGGACCACCGGAGAAGCGTCAGAGAGAAATGCGTCAGTCTCCGTGTGACAGATTCGCGAACTTTCGTTTATACCGTCGTTCCTTAAGAGCGAGCGAACGAGGCGATTTTCAAGTGGAAACGAACCGGGGAGCGAGACAGAAGCATGTGAAAGGTTGGTGAGGGGGCGCAAAAGATGAGGAGCCGAAACGAAGCCGCCAAGAGAGCGGAGAGACCATTGCGCGGCCGTGCGTTAAAAATGAAGACATTCAGATGGAGATATGATTCTATATAAATCACCAGCCAGGGCCGTCGCCGCACCGCTCTCTCTCTGCCCGACCACTTTTCTGTCTCCCTTCGCTTCCTCTTTTTTCTCTCTCTCGTTTCCTTCCTCTTCTCTCCTTCGTCCATCTTTCTTTTCTCTTCACCGAATCCACGCGTATATATATATATATATCTCCTTGCGCCGTCCTCTCTCTCCGTTCTCATCTTCGCGATTCGACGGCGTGCTCGCACGATTCTCGGCGTGCTCGCGCTCTTCGTGCTCTCCGTCACTCTTTGGAGGCGCGTGACCGGCGATCGTACCGGTGGCAAAGGGATTCATTTGTTTTATCTCGCCGATTCCAATTAATATTTATCGTCTATTTGCCTGACCAACGATATCTGGAAGATAATGGGCCACCCCGTTATATACGCAGCGAACCTTACCATGTGAACACCGAAGTCTATTTATTATCTCTTCCCGCTTCGGGTCGGCGCAGCTCGTTTCTCTCACTGCACCCGCGTTTGATTTGTCGGAGACGGATTGCGTGAATCAGCATCGCTGAGTGCTGTTGATTAGTATCTTCTAGAAGGTATGTCCGTACATATATATATCGAGATAAAGCCCGGAGAGAGATACCCCGCTTAATAGTACAGATAATGGTGGTCCGATATCACATTCAACGTATCGCTTCAGGTTCGACCGCGAAATATTATATAAAACGAACTCACGATTTTAATCTTGATTTATCGCGCATGTTTCAGGAAGTGAAGCCGATTCGGTTAACCTTCTCGCGTTTCGTGCGTGTACACAATATAAGTTCTCTAGCTTTAGCGTAAACTCTCTTGGCGGTTTAAGTGTCGGGTGCAGTGTCTTTATAATGAAACTAGATTAAGGATTTCCGTGCTAAGCAACAATTTCCGCTCGCGGAAAGAGCCGGTTTTAATACGTATTATCACGGTTGTGCACCTGCACACACGAAACCGACGGATATAGGCGAGTCCGCAGTTCTGCGGAGTCGTATTTCAAGTTTCCTCTTCCGTGAGGGTTGCCCGAAGAGAGTGCGAAAGCGCGTTTTACACCTGATCGTATATCGCCATACCGGCAGTGATCGTTTATGAGAATAAAGCTTATATACCGTTGCTATTCAGCACGAGCCGTAAAGTAAATCGGCTACGATCGAAGTACGATACAGCCGTAGCCGTTGCTTGAGCGAGCTAGTTCTGAGCGAATGATTCGATATAAGGGGACGTTCGGAGGGATGCATCGAGAAATACATGGCTCTCCATACGTTGGAATGCTAGAAGGATATCATATCGGTTCAGGAGTTACGATCTATCAATAAATGATAGACGATCGTCCATTTGAAGAGTAAATAGAAACATGCTTGGGATCGATCTAAGATCAATTTTATTTAATCAAGATTCGATTTCGCGTAATATTATTAATGCTGTCTACGTTACGCGGTGCTAATATATACTTACTGTTACTTCAAGACATTAGAGCACGTGTTACACGCACTGCGTATCACGTTTTCGCGACCTTAAACTGCGAAACGAAGGTTACACCAGAGCGTTCACCAGAGTTGGAAGAACGGTTTATAGTTCATGATGAGAGTTTTCAAGGCCATATGTAACCATTCTACAATTTTCTTGAAGGCCAAGCCGTCCACTAGGAATGTAACCTTTAAAACGTTCAGACACCCACATACACACAAGAACATTCCAGTAAGAATATTTCAGGGTATATCAGATATAAAATAAATAAGCGTTTTTTAATTTTATTTTCACCAACTGTTATTACGAGCATTTAATATTATTTGTTAATAATATTGAATAGTTTGTTATATTTTTACGATTAATTCTGGCAAATGTATATATATATATTTGCGAATTTATATAAATATGCATATAAAAATATTACAAGTTCTTTCTTTTTATTAACCTCTTGATGCTACTGGTGGATTTACTGGACCTACTTTATTACAATTCTCTTTATCCAAAATTAATCAATCCAATTTTATGTTATATCTGCAAATTTGGATTATTCCTATTAAAATAATATTTATTCTTTTATACGAGTTATTTGGTTCCTTGAAATTAATTAGTGTCTTTTAATTAAATGAAATTCAACGTCAGTAATAGTGAATTATTGAAAGCGCTTTAAATGAATCTATGCGTATAAGACTTTGCTTAAATTGGACCTTAAAAATATCAGTACCTCTAATATTTGTTGCGCTTGGTGAAATCGGAGACAAAGAGTGAACGCCGAACTGGCGCGGTTTGGCCGTTGTCGGGTCATTCGAGAGGCGATTTAATATAAATCGAGAAGACGAATGGTGCGCGGTGCCTTCTTGACTCGCGCGCACCGTGTGTATCCCTAGGCGTACATGTATTTAAACAGGCGTTTAACATAATTCATCTACTCCGGGTCTTCTCTCGCGGTCTCGCTTTCTTGTCTCTCGGCACGCCGCCATCCTTCCCTCGAACTCTTCCGTCTGCTCTTCCTCTCCATCTCTCTTTACCCTGCGAATGCAGGACTTTAGGACTTTCTACGACCGCATTGCACCCGCTCGCGTCGCCGTTGCGTTACACCCGGCGCGGCGCATGCGGCGTGTTCTTTCTCTTCCGTTCGTCCATTCCTTTTCTCCTTCTCTCTTCTACTGACTAAATGTGCGTTCAGTCCTCCATATATATGTCTCGTCGCACGAACGTATTCGCGCTGAGGGAGGACGATGTGTGCTCATATAAATGCAAAGTGGCTTAGGGAATAGTTGAGCGCGACGCAGGCAAATTGCAAAATGAAACGTTGGGCTTCTTATGGACGGGAATAAAAATGTCCGGGGTTGTTCGTACAGATGGGCTAATTGTATGCGAGAACAAACAAAGCGACGATGGGCAGGATATTTTATTTGCTCATAATATAATAAAAAGCAATCTTGTATACACATATATTACGTATAATAAGATATTAATTTTTTATTTTCTAAATAATGCTGGGAAATTAATATAATGTATAAAATCATTAAATAGTTTACATGTAAATTTCATTTTAATCGGTAATAATTTTATTCACTAAAAGAAACGAAAGAGTTACCATAGTTAAATTATAATTTATAATCATTTTCGAGATGCCAACTATATTTTTTAGTATAAATAAATTATTATTACTAACATTGTAACAATGACTATAGAAAAATGGAACCTCCTTATTATTACCTGTAATTATTTTACGATGTAATTATAATCAAATACCTTTCTATCAGTATGAAAGACTTAATTTTTTTTTTGCTTTGTTTGCGTCAAATATAGTAGTGGAAATAGCAACTTGAAATCTTCGTGCTCTTGAACGTACTACAAAGATGTAAGCGTATTCATATGCAAGGGCATGTACGCCAAATTCCAGCCGTGTTAACGTCTTCATGAAGTATCCTTAGGCGAAATGCGCTCCGAGAAGTATCGGTTCTCTGATGCATTATGGTTTATATCAGCATAGGCACAGTCTGTAACGAGATTCATACTTAGTCATTAACATACGAACATTACAAAACGGTTGGCGTGCCGTTGCCTCGTTACCGGAGAGCCGAAGCAATTCGTCTATGTCCACAAAGAAACATTTCTACGGTGATTCAACGTGGCTGGTAACAGTGGCCAGGAAGTCACACACCGTTACAACCCTCACCACATCCATATCCTAATCACGATTTAAACCCTTCGGACACGCCAACATCAGGCGATAGATCACTGTAAAATATTACCAAGCCTAATTTCAAATTTCCTATTTAATACATCATTGCTACAGACAACCTTTTATAGGCAATTATTAAATGTCTCTTGATAAAAAGTCACATATTAAATTTATATCCATATTATACATCTTTTTACAACTTTTTCTTTTTTATTTCTTATTGACATTGTAATATAAAATTTAATTACTGATATTTCGATATACAACGCTTAATTGAACCAAATATCATATGTTACTTTTACGATATGGTTGCCACGGTTACCGACGCAATACGATCTTTTTTCTACATCAGCTTGACGACACGTCTCCCGAAGTATCTCAGAAACGTCAGATCGGAAAGACACGATACGAGAGATCCAAGTGGGTCAACCAAACCCACGCTACTGCGTGCAAAGAGAGACGGTTTGTTCCACGAAGCCAGTGTGGCCTTGACTTACGAGGGTGCGGACGCGGTTTTTAACGTGTCATCATACAAAGCGGTGCTTTGTTATTACAAGCAGGAGCTCGTAAAGAAGACGGCGGCTTCGCCACAACGAAACGCTTGGTGCAACGCGCGGACGAGGGTGCATAATGCACGCGGCCCTACATAATTACCGCGTCGCGGGGAAGCTTTATGACCGCGCGTACACTTGGCGAGTATTAATTTTCTCTCTCTCTCTCTCTCTCTCTCTCTCTCTCTCTCTCCTCCGAACAAATTCAGCAATCGGTACCGAGACAGAAAACGACCCAGAGAAATGGACCCGCCCGAGGCAGAGATCGGCAGAGAAAGCAGACGGTATTCTGTTAAGAGAAAAGGAGACAGGTTGCTGAGTCGCGTTGCGCAGCGGCGCGAATGCCGAGATAACGCAGCGCGTTCCCTGCTTGTGCGATTTTATCGCTTCCCGAGTGAGCCCCCCGGTTCCGTCCACGCCATTTTGTCGCCCGTGCGACTTGTTCGTCTTGACATCGCTTCCAACTACCTTTTTACCTTCTCTCCTCACCTTCTCTTTCGGGCTTCCATCCGCGTACCGCCGAATTTCGGTATTAATTATTGCTGAACGGAGGCCGCAGGTTCGAAGTCTGCATTTTTTTCCTTTGCAAAAGTTGAATTGATTGCTCCGTGTCGCTGAGCAATTTTTACATTCGGTGTTATTTCGCGTTTAATTAAATGAAATCACGGTGCGTAAGGGCTTAATTTTGCGGTGCACTTCCTTTCACCTGACGCGTATCCTGGGAGGTCCTAGGAATGTGGCTCGATGTGAGATTAAGTTCGCTTGCTTGAAGAGAAAATAAAGCAGTTTTGTGTTCTCATGATCTATATATCCGCTTTAAATCAGATCGTTCGACGATCTGATAGCCAGCACCTGCTACCATTGATGTCATTCAAAATACTCTACTCGCTCATATAGATATCATTTGGGAACATCTGCCAGCTGATCCTCGCACCATTCCTTTTTTGCATTTCTCTCTTCTGAGTGTTTGCCTAACCTATAATAAGGCGCACGTAATTTATTCTTTCCTTTCTCTACATTTGTCTTTACCTGTGAATAGAGTGAACAGGTATAAATATTTTTGTGAATACAATTTTCTAATTATATTTAATAATTTTACATAGAGTTTAATTTAGTAACCATTTTAATGGCAAGTTAAAATTTTTTAAAATATTCATTGCCATCTATGTGTACATAAGATGATTATTATTATTGAAATTGTGAAACAAATCACAAAATATT
>NW_017304758.1:182522-199143 GCF_001594115.1 Trachymyrmex septentrionalis
CAAGTTAAAATTTTTTAAAATATTCATTGCCATCTATGTGTATATAAGATGATTATTATTATTGAAATTGTGAAACAAATCACAAAATATTATAACAATAACAATGATGCATGAAAAGCTGATTGTGCGATCTCGAGCGTTTGGTGCGTTGCAAATCGCACCATTTCCATTGCAATAACCCACGGCGTCAATCGAAGTCACACGCGATAACGCACAGTACTCGTCATCAGACGAAGAGAGAAGTGGAAGGAAGAAGACAGGGAGGGTGGACTCGAGGTGTGAGCTTCGTCATTGTCATGAGACTGACACTTCGGGGTATCGGACCTCGGTCTGGCCATTAATAATCTTAGCCCGAACGAAGAAACAAAGAGGAGGAGTACGGAGAGGAGTGTTGGTAGAGTTGCGGACGAGAGGGTACGAGTACACACAGTTCGCGCGCACCACGTCCGTTCACCACCACCATCGTGCAACGGGCTCGGCGTATACGTCGTAGATATGTTCGAATGTGTCCGATGCGTCCGATAGGGCGGGACATGGGCATAAACAATTGCGCGTCAGCCTCGCCTCTTTCCGATGCAATGTAATAAAACGAGAGGTCTCTTGCCGGCCCTTCTCCGCCGCCCCCGATCCCGAGAAGAGTTCTCCTCATCGGGGCCCCAGGGCCAAGAATATCGAAATGAACCGGCGTCCGTGCGATATTTCAGCGAGCCACGGGGGTCGTACGTAACGTAAGCCCCGACCTCCTACGACCGTGCTCCGAGATCTCCAGCGTTCGATTGAAAGCCGAGAGCTGGCAAATTTTTAATATCGTACGTGATCATTGGTGAGATTACGCGTGCTGGAACGCACGCACATCTCCAAAAAGGAAAACCCCCTCGCGCAACCCATTCAAATGGTCCATAATTACCGTGGCGAAAATGAATCTCGAAGTCTTATAAATAACATTGCGATTAATCAATGCAACAGATGCATAAAAAAAAAATCAATAAAATATGTTTCTTGGGCTGCCGATTTTGTGTCCGTGATCTTTGTTTCCAAGAGTGCACCGATGGCATGATCTCTCGTAACATGTATCCTTCTTTAATGTTGGGTCATTCAGTCTTTTTATCTCGAGCTCGGGTCTATCTGTCTACAGTAAAGATAGCATTTTAATTGGAATAAGTTTTAACTTTCGTGCAACGTACATAAAAAGTGCTATATTTCGTGAGCCATTCTTGCTTCACTTTTAGGGAACTCTTTCCAACAGTTGAACCACATTGTTTTTGCACTGTTGATTAAGTGGAGTGGCAGTCTACAGCTTCCTGACTTATTTTTCTCATATCGAGAAAAAATTAAAAAATAGAAGCAATGTAATCAAAACGATATCAATATAGCACAGAAATATACGAACATAAAATCGAATGATTTCATAATATATTTTAATACAATAGAATTAAAATTATAAAATAAGCATAAAAGGTGTAAGAGTCAGAAATTTTTAAGAATGTGAAGAAATAAGGAATTATGTTAAATAATGCATTTAGATGAGAACTGTATTTTGAAAATAATAAAATGTGTCGAAAAAATAAAATTTTTTTATACGATATTAATTGGTTTAATAAATATATGCATACATACTATGATGTGTATACATCGAATTAAAATGAGGCAGTATTTATTAATATATTGATCAATAATGTTATATAATATTTACCAGATTGTTTTGTAAACAACGAAACTAATAATATAACATATAAAACTTAGTAATGTGTTTGATTTAAAAAATTTAATTAATTTCTAATCTTTTTTTTTTATACCGATTTGTGGTGGGAGAAAAGATTTCCAATTTCAAGGATTAAATCAAACAATTCTAACGTATTAAGGGAGCGATCTCGTGATAGCGTGTATGTATGTGCGTGAAACGCTTCCTTTCTTAAAAGTAGATTAATACTGGGCGATGAAGCGACGACCACGAGCAATGGAAAGGGTGTGGAAGAAGAGACGAGGTAAGGAAAGAGAGAGGAGAGGTGATGGTCGTTCTCCTGCGGCAGGGCGGACAATAGCAGCTCTGCGAAGTGTAGCGGACAAACAAATAGCCAATTAAAATTCCGGTTGCACGGCGAACATGCTTGTATCAGCTGCAATACTACCATTGTGCACCGAAGGCATGCGCAAGCCGGTGTCTGGATCGGTTGACTGAGTCTGGGTACCAGAAGATCGGTTGCTTACGACCAACCTTCGAGGATTATCTCCGCGGTAAGCGGGGACTCGTTTGCACCATCCACTCGACTAAATCTTACCTTACGAGATATTGTTATCGTCGAATCGTGCCTTTATCGCGATCGATTCGTGTCTTCGTACGGGGGCCTCTTTCGCATCAATACATTTTAGGGTACATTTTAGGATCGCAGAATTACAATAACAATTTGAAAGAGCAAGAATTGGCAATATATACTGGCATTGGTCGGCAGACTTTGTCATAGGAAAATTCCTACGACGATATTGTATCAATTCGTACCGCGTTTTCTTCACCTCGACGTTCAATAAAATTCATATGATTAATTAAGGTAGAGAATTAATTATCTGGAAGCAGGGCGCTTCGTTCCCACTCGCGGGGCTTAACTATAAATGTCAGATTCGAAATTACTTCCTCACCTCCGATCCTACCATCTTCCCGATCCGGCGTGGATGTTATTAGGAAATCGTTTAATTGGTAGATACCGATTTTAACTGGCATTATGAATGGTTACAAGTGTCACGGGGTCATTAAAAAGATAGAAAACATATTATCCTATTACAAACCTACAACAACCTGCGAGGTATAGCCGCTGCGAGAGAATCAGATGATGTAGCGAGTAATCGTGGAGAACGGGGGATTGCTTTATCGAGTTGTGCGAATTGCTTTAATATTATTTTTCCTAAACTTTGGAAAACTTGTGGAAAAAAAATCCCACACTCCCGCAATCGATATCCACCGATATATTCGTCGATTCTCCGTCCGACGCAGTGAGAATGAACGATTACTAAATTACAACATGCCCTTAGATACGATCGGCGGGCCATAATTGCAGGACTATTCATACATTATTGGCTCGTATATTATTTGACGCGATTCAATAACTTTGTAGCAGGACGGCCGATGGTATCTCTCCGTCGTTAAGGCGCATTCGCAATATCGATCGGTCCTGATGAATGGCCACGTTTAAGATCGTCATTTTTTCCGGCAATTATTAACGCTAAAATTGAATGTGTCCGTGAGCGCGGGATCGGACCAGTCGTATGGACCACGTGTGAAAAACGAGACCTCTCTCGAGAGGCAGATCCATCTTCGAATGTGTGTTAAAACTTCGCGATACCCAAACTACCGGGAACGCCTCGCCCGCTACTCCTAAATGCAGTGGGTATGATTTATCTGCGGGCACCAAAGTAAATGGAAAAGTTTTACTTTTTTAACTGGTCCCTTTTCAGATGGTTAAGATTGTCGCTCGAGTATTATATCGGAAGCGCAAGGAGTTACTTTCAACGCGTACATTTGGAAGAATATATAGCATCGCATGCTTTTTCCTTTTTTTTTTTTTTGTTATGGTTTGCCCGGAGTCTTTAGGCCTGTCACGAAAATAATATAACAAGGTGACGTTAATAATCTCCTGTCCACTTATTTGAACATATATGATAAATTAGACGATTTTTTTTCTCTTGAAACTTGGATGAGACTTCGCCACGTTTGAATTTTTCTTTACATAAATTTTCATCGGTCATAATTACTAAGTTATTATAATGCTGATGTAAATTAAAGATGAAAAGATAAATAAAATTCTTCGGTTATTTTCACGCTCAACGTTAAGAGGGCGTATAATGTATTATGAAATATATTACGCAGAGCTTTTGCATCATTATTAGCTGTTAAAGTTTCGTCGTAGTCGGCAGTATTTCATTTTAAGGAAAAATCTGTTTTCAGGATTTTAATAGAAATCCTTCGTGTGGAAACGATTGAGAAAGTCTCGTGTGATTTAGCATGTAGGTATGCCATAGGGGTTAATTATTTCATTCGGAACAGTCATTAAAATCATATTCGTTCGCTGTGATCAACTAATAGGTCTCGGCATAGCAGAGAGTTTTACGCGTGTACACGCATATTATATGCAACCACGTGCATGGGTATATGTTTGCAAGTATGTGTGCGCGGGAGCGTACCGATGGAACACCGACGCGACGGGAGGTACGAAGAGAGTTACTTGCATTTCTACGACTACCTGCAGTTAATTTACAGCAAAGTGCGCGGATAAGTTCCACCGTTATTCTTCCAATCGGAATCTTCTCGCGAGCGGTTACTTCTTCTTCACGGACGTTTTCTCTTCCTCATAACGGCGATATACCCGATTCACCTCAAAAACCGATGACTCGTTTCTGCGTAGGTCGATCCGGATCTGCATAAATGTGAGCACCGACTCAACCGCTATTCATTTATAAGCTCCAGTGAGAAGTTGCGACCACCGCGTCAGTCGAAGTTAATAACGCAAGGAAAAGGAAATCACGCGATTGAGGTAATAAGGATGATGAAACAACACGGTTGATACATCTAAAGCGTTAATACGTCTCGAACGAGTAGGGTGCGATTACACACATAGTTACTAAAGTATACAGACGACTAGGATCGTGTTCTCATTAAATGTACTGCTCATGCAGCTGCTCGATAATCTAACAGCAACGACCAGAGCATGGCTGACGAAGGATCTGACACACCTAGAAGGGATGATATCCGAGGGGACAGCAACGCCGACAGCAAAGTACCTGATGAAACCGAAGGCGATGATGTAAGACGGGGATAATGCTCTTTTCTGTCTTGTCAACTAAATGAATTCAAACTTAGAAAGAGAAATGACGCTCGCTTATGACAGTAGAGATATTTCTACCGATATAAAATGTAGATTATCAAGTAGGCATAGTTACGACATATAGGACAACGTATGTTTAGACTGATAAAACTCCGATTACGATAACCACTACGAAAAATGCTTTAATAACGACGCAGCTGGGACCGTGCGATGTCTATCCGCATTCTGTCAAAATTTCGATCGTGGGTACAAGAAAAGTTGGAATGGCTTGTGCTATCGCAATTCTGATGAGAGTCTGTATATAAGATATATAGAGCTATTGTATACAGAGTGTTTCAGAATTTTTTATATAAACTCTAACAACATTTCTATGAGCTGAAATAAGAAAAAATGTTGTATAAACATAAATTTTAAAATGTTTTATTAAAAAGTTATAACAAAAATATAAAATTTATAAAAAACAATTTTACTTTTTAGAAAAACAAGTTTATATTTTAAAATGATGTCCATGTAAATACAAATTTGAATCAATATAATTTTGAATTTATCACCTTTTTTGCGAGGAAATCTTCATGTATATATGAAAATTTTTTGTAAAGTATTTTAGGATTTCTGTTTATATATTTTTTTAATTTTAAAACATGAAACATACTTGTTAAAGTTTATACGAAAATTCTGGGATAAATCCTATATAGCTCACAAGCTTTGGTTAATTGTTTTTACGTAATTTTTTTAGCGGATAGCGAGTGAAGTCTGTTTGATCGATCAAAATTCAGACAAAGCTTCTGCCGAAGCCGAGGACATTCAGCACGCTGGTATTTTTCTGGGATGCCCTCTGGTAGTTGGCACATCAGGTATTTTTCGTACTAAAGATACATATTTACATATTATATAGTAGCAATAAATAAAAAACTATATCAGTTATATAATACCTACATCTATCCAACTCTACTTCTTCCCACTGCTTCTGACCATATATCATCCTTACATAAAACGTCTCGTCACATTATTTATGTCAGATAAAGCTAGTGTTAGAGTTGTCATAGCGGTTAACACTTTAGATCTCGTCGTCGTGCTCTAATCATGGAATCAACCAGTCGTGAATGTCCATGGACGATGTAGGCCTTTCGCGCGTTAGGTGCGAGGCAGCACAAATTCCAGAAATTTTAGATTGATACGTCCGGACTGATGAATCCGCCGAGCGTCCTGCAGTGTGTCACGATCGGCTCCGATCAACACCCATTTCAAATCAACGATCCGTTAGGTTGCCCGCGTCAAGGGGTTTCTGTCAACGTGCAGCGATTCAGAAACAATGTTCTCGCATAAGTGGGTTTTGAGTCAGCAGCAAGTTTTAGAGGCCAGAATTCTCTCGGACCTGTCCTTTAATCTCTACTCTCATCTACATCGTCGATCGCTTATATGCTGGTGAACTGGACGAACATTTCCCCCGAGCTTTTCACGGACACTCTCGTAAATCTCGTCCGCTCTTATTTATCTCGACCGTGATCGGCTCCACGACGTGGTTTTTCTGTTTCTGCTTCCAGCGTGCGTACGACGCGCGGTTACCCCGTCCGATGAGCGGCTGATTATAAAAGCATTGTATCCTTCGTGGGAATCCAGGACAGTAATGGAAAGTATGTAGTACGATCGGATTTGATCTCGTGGGTAGTTTCATCGAGTTGCACTACGTTCGATCTTAAAAATGATTTCGGTTGGTTCGACTTTTCTCGGCATTGCGTACAACACGTAGCGTCCGTATTTATACCTTTATAAAGGATAGCGGAATGATTCTTCTGATCTTGTCTCGTGCGAGGTAGCAATTACCGGAACAAGTGGGACGACTTTTTTACGGGCTTGCCAACTTATCTGTAACAACATCTTTCTCCGTCGTAAATGTATCTTCCGTATAGTTGCGATACCGCTGCGTGTTACTACAAGCATTTTGTGAAGGTGTTGCCTCGGATCTGTACTCTTTATTTTTCCGACCATGCCGGATTGTCTTCCTCGCTGTCATTATCAGCGCATCTCTTCCGATGGTGATACTCTCTCGAAAGGGGAGAAAATTTCTTATCCATTCTCGTCGTTTTGTATTCCACGCACTTCCGAGGAGCTGATGATTGCGCGCTTGAATAAAGACGTCATTCTCCGGCGAGAGATTCTCCGGAAAGGCGTATCTGATTCTTAACGAAGCTATTTCCCGTTACGGCTCCTTTCGCGTGAATTGGTGTCTTCTCTAGAGATTCGAAACGATTTATACCTTAAATCTCTCAGGAAAATGTGGTTAAAATATTAAAATACACACGTATCTGGAAATCACCGTTCCACGATAATCTACGATCTACAATTGATTGTATTTTAGATATCTACAAGGTAAAAGATTCGACGGTAGTAATAATTGCGGTTTGTGAAAAGAAACTTGAAGAGGAGATCAATGTCAAGCATAACATCGAGGTATTCAAGAAGATCGTGCCTACAATTGCAAAGTTGGCTTGCAAGGCAGTGTTACTAGTTGTAACTCAACCGATCGACGTGATGTCGTACATCACTTGGAAGTTGTCCAAGTTTCCTTCAAGCAGAGTGCTTGGCACAGGGACTCTGCTTGATAGCTGCAGGTTTCAGGATTTACTGAGTCGGAAGTTGGGACTGGCGCGAACGTCAATCAATTGCATGAGTATCGGCGCACAGGGCGACACATCTGGTATTTGATTGACGTCCTGACTAATTTTACATAGACTCGCGATGTAATTCTAGCAAATATTGAATATAATACAGATATAAAATGTATTTATGTTACATAGCAGTTACACATTTGTTGTACATTTGTTGATAGTAGTTAGTGATAAGATTGTACTAGATATTATTATTACACTAATAATTGCATCTATTGGAGTATTTCTAAACGTTATAAATACACAGACGAGATTTTTACAAAGATGTTATTCATACTGAAAAGTATTACATATACTATAGTTATATTGTAAACGATCTAACAGTTAACGTCTCTTTCTCTCCAACATCTGTCGTTTTACAGTTTCCATATGGTCGAGCGTTCACGTGGCAGGAACGAAGATACGAGACATAAACCAACGAATAGGGGAGGCGGATGATCCCGAGAAGTGGCATGACATTTCTGAAGCTGTAAATAAAACGTCAGTGGTTAAGATCACTGGATATTCTCGAGAAAATTTAAGAAAGTAATAAAATCTACGCGTTGTGTGTTCGTAGCGACACGGAGCTTAATCGGAAGAAGGGCGAGGGAGGACCGAACTCCTGGGCTCTGGGCTTCTGCACTACTGAGATCGTCGATGCCATCGTCAGGAATACTAAAGTCGTATTGCCAGTGTCGACGTACATACACGTGAGAGATATAATCAAGTTGACACATTCAGTAAAATTATTGAGTGAATTAAGATAGATTTTATAATAGCTTGTTGCTAACATTACTCTAAAATTAAACGAATTAATTTTATTCTAAGACACATTTGAATTGTATAAAAATTCAATATTATAGTTTTTCTGGTACCAATTGGTTTGAACACACAGATTACAGGATAATTAATTAAGAATCGAATATGAGAGAAAGGAATTTGCATATAATAGTTATAAGATAATGATAATTTTTTAATTCGCTTTTTCTTGTGTTTTATTGACTTTATAATTATGTTGACTTTTTACTAACAAGTAAAGTATTTTTGTACCTTAAGAAAAGCGTTCTCAGGTGCATTTATTCGCATGTGCCGATTGACACGACGGGAAAAACAAGATCGAGGAATCTCTGTTCACAGAGTTGTGCCCACGGGACCGATAAAGACGTGTACATGTCGGTACCCTGTGTTCTCGGTCGGGAAGGTGTGTACGCCACGGTGCGACAGAAGCTGAACGATCAGGAAAAGACGGCGGTACAACAGTGCGCCGACAGCATCCGCAATGTGTTACGTGAGTGTGGCATTCTTCGCGAATCGAGCGACATTGAAGAGTGACGACCGGTAGACCGAGGAAAAGAGGAGAGCGAGAAACGTGAAGGACTTGCGAACGGATGCGAACGGATGCGAACGGATACATGGCGCGGAAATAGCGAGAAAGAGGAAAGGGAGTGGAGAGAAGGAACGACGTTTTAGAATGCATCTTCATCAATAAGGGCAATACTGCACCTGGTAACCGGTTTTCTGCGTGCGTACATTCGATCGTCATAATAAACGATATATGAGTGAAACTCGACTTCCTGGAAAATTAAACCAGCCGCGTTCTCCTAAGATTGCCTGCGAACGGTACACGCTACAATATTCCACGCGTGCGGAGCTTATTACCGTTTTTTTTTACTCGATCGAATTTTGATTTACGCAACCGAACGATGTACAGCGGAAAGGTGAAAGGGCGGATGAAAATGCACTCTCCATTGCATGCGAGTATAAGGTTGAGAGTTGCGGCTAAAGGAGATTGGATAATTTAAACTACAATCTTTTTTTAATTTTAAGTCTTGTTTTGTAGTGAAGTCGTTGTATTTTATACATATAAAGTTATATATATATAATATGTAATTTTTTTAATCGTAGAAATTGAATAATTATTGGGATGAAACAGAATTACATTTTTATAATAAGAAAAAGGATAGTAAACTAAATTAATGAGGTTTATAAGGAATAAAAGAGTCGATTTCTAAGAATCGCTTTTTGATCCCTTCTCAAATATCCTGTAAAATACAAATTGGCAGTATCTCTCCAGGAACGCAGCGCATCCCACCTGTGTGGCTTCGTAGCACAGCTGTCGATCAATTTTACGACCTTCTATCCGCAGAAAAACGAAAATCATAGGAACGATACGTCCAATTGGCGATTCGTCTCTACATCTGCCCCGAGCATTTACCTTTTTGTATAACGAGCATTCTTTCCGATTATAATTGATTATGTACGGTACGATTGAATTTATCGATAGCATCTTTTCATCTGTGATCGAACGTGTTAATCGGATTGTATATCTCCCGCTACAAGATAACTTGAGGTTCACATCTCGTACATATAGTACATTATGAACGTACGAGATATGTATGTTGAACACGAAAGGCAGAGAGAGTTCTCTCACGTTCGATCGTACAGAACCAATATAATCACCTTATTGCACATACCATTTTATGTAGTCATTTCAAATTGACAGTAAATCTACTTGCTACATTTCCGTTGTCAACTTCATTTACCTCCTGTCAAAGATATTTTTTTCGACTGTCTGCTTTTCCAGACATATCCTATCTTATGTAAATTTTAATGACGATACGTAAAATTTTGTGGTTTCAATTAGAAATATTCACAATGTCAAGCGACTTTTGGTTTGTCTAAATTATTTGGTGTTATACCTCGAAGTGAAGAATATCCGTGTATCGCGGATATGACCGAAACGAAAAAGAAATCACCTGAGGTAGCCAGCAACACGGTAACAGTTTTACTGGCCAAACAGGCAGAACATCTTGTGGATGGCCATCGTGTCAAGGTCGTCGTCGTGGGCAGTGCGCCTAAGGGTGTTGCGGTCGCTATAGCGATTCTATTCAAAGTTGGTGGATTTCCGATTTTTTTCTAGTTTCTAACCTTTCGTACTATTTTGATTTTTTAATTAATTTTTTATGCATATACGCTATATATTTTTATTATAACAATGATTTAACTGTTTTATCAAATGTAGCAGCACATATTTTTTATTAAGCATATGATGGCACATACATAAATAATGAGCAAAAAATTGTTATACTTTTTATAACCTTTAATGATAAATATTATGTAAGAATAAGAATTTATTTAGAAATTAATTCGCCCAGTAATTCTAGATGCATATTCTATAAATTTATAATCTGTTTTTTTAACAGTGTAATATTTTGAAATTAATAGTACATTTCACAAATTACCATTAACTACGTAAAAATGCTGATGCATATAAGTCAACGTCAATAACTAAAATACTAATATATTACTACTTCATTGATGTACAATTTATATACTTCGAAGGTATATCAACATTGATTAATGCACGCGTGCGTAATAGATCCGTGTCTCATTCCATTAGATGATACGATAATGTGCTCGATACGTCAATCTAAACATGTCCACAATGATATCGAGTGAATGAGACATAGCGCCGGTATCCACATGGTTCGAGCACGTAATTCGTATTTGTTCGTCGAGGATCAAAGATATAATGCTACACGTTGGTGGACCTCGAGAGATATACCCTCGAGTCGCACCCAACAAAGGACGAGCCAAGGAATGCCCTAACGTGTGTAAGTTCGTGTATGAGTATACCTGCAGGTCTACAGGGGCTCCTGAATGTAAGCTCGTTAGTGTGTACGTGTGTGCCGGTTCAAAAAGGCTATTATGCAAATGATCCACGGAAGACCAGAAGAGGGAATTCGGCTATAAGAAGGAGTAGGGTGGAACATGAAAGAGGAAAGAGGATAGCAGGGAGAAGACTATAGAAGATGTAGAGAAGTGGGCCGAACCTTTCGCTCGTTATCGGATCGTAACGCGAGCATTTACACGTCGGCCAATGCGCCCCCGCAAGACGGCTCTAACTGACTGATTTATGTTAGTAACTATGGAGAGAGACTGCAATTTATAACACCGTTCGTCTCGAAATCCTCGCGAAACGAATACAAATAGTATTGCAATATAATAGTTGATTTAAGATTTTATGAAGGATGTGCTTAGAAGCTTTTGAAAAATTTCATAGAAGAAGAAATTCCACAGTTACGCATAGAATTACTTTTGGATCTTAACAAGTACCGCTTATGTAATAATGGAAAATGTGAGAAATATGAAATTGTTTGTAACATTCTAAATGAAACTATGTATTACCATTGTATTGTTTTAGGCATAATTTCGTATCTGTTGCATCAAGAAGGAAAATTAACTGTTAGAAGGAACGCATTGTGGGCTGCAAGGTGCAACAGCTAGCGTTGTATCCATATGTTGGGTACATTCGGTAGAGGGTAATAAATGTGGGCGACTAATTCTAGGTTTCAGTTTCCGCAAATTTACGAGGGCAAACAATGGTGTGTGCATGCGGTGAGACGCGGAGGGCGTAACTGACGGACGATAGACTTCTCGTTGGTCGGACTTATGGTGTATATCGAGAGACTAAATAATATATAGTGGAGTTTATCGTGTATATTATCGAGGAGGAGTCAGGATAGTACCGAGAATAACTAGGATATTAGGAAACCCGTTATCGTACATGATAACAGCTTTTGAGGAAAATTGCCCGCGTTCCATATCAAATTAATGCTATAGATTTTCTCAAAACCGCTTCCTTGATTCTTTTGACAATGACAAATGACTTCCTTAGTCTTTATAAAAATTAGAAAATGTGTACTAATTAGAAATAAACGAAACTCGTTATCGTACATGATAACAGCTTTTGAGGAAAATTGTCTGCGTTCCATGTCAAATTAATATTATAAATTTTCTCAAAACCGCTTCCTTGATTCTTTTGACAATGACAAATGACTTCCTTAGTCTTTATAAAAATTCGAAACGTGTACTAATTAGAAATATATGAAACATGTTATTGCATTCTAGTCAATATAAATTATTTAAGACTAACTACGAAACTCAAAATTTTGATGGCGCTGATCCGACATGACTATGAAGATCTCCTGATTACCGGAACGTTCGGTAGCAAAAGACGCTGTGGAAAAAAACAAAAAGAAGCGTTTCAAGAAGAAGAGCAAGAAGTGAAAGATATGACCGAGTCGTGCTGCTGCACTTTGCGTTGCAGCATGGCAGATTGCATCTCAACGAGATCATCGCAAAGTACGAAAATACGATCGCTACAGCTTGCCGTCTACCTTGTGAACCTACCCAAATTCTTCACAACTGTAGCGTGTCAGACATCTTTTTTCTTGTTCTTCTCTCAGTTTCTTGTCTCATTGTGACACACCGTGTTGGATGGCCCGTATCAAGCTGTGCAAATTATACTGGCAGAAGATACTTCGTTGATATATCCTGGACCATATCTACATCGATATTTAATATGCAAGTAGTTATGTCATCTTACGGACAGAGTATCAGATAGTGAGAAATTGTGAGCATTTAAATGATTCAGTAAAAGGAAAGTAAAACGTGCTCCCAAACTTATCATCGTCTTATCACGACGAGAATAAATGTTTCAAGGATTAATGAAAAATGATTATTACCTGCATTTCGGCATTGATAAAATATATTATCTAATATTTCTGGTTTATAATGGTGACTGTTTTACAGCTATGTAATTATTTAAATATGGATCAGTATGGAAGACAAGAAACTGATCAAAAATATTTATTCTATCTTCTACATTTTTATATTAATTGTGAAGTCTAACATTTTGTTATATACATTAATATATAATCAAATATTATTTCAAAGAAACTGGAAATATTATTTCTTTTGTGTGAAATATTTCTTGATAATTTTCTGTGCAATACATTGTTGAAAAGAACGTTTTAAAAATATTTCTATCTACATTAAAAAACATATCTATCCGATTAAAAGAAATTGATAAGCCTTTTATTATGCAAATAAAAATAATACAGAAAAGAAGAAGAAATCTAAAATATTAAAAAGAAATTTACTAAATATTTGTAATTAAAAATATATAATATAATAAGCACAAGTGAAAGTTATATGTTTACGATTATTGCGAAACAAAAGTGATGGATCTATTCAAAAGTTTTAAGTTCACGGTACTTTACGCCTTTCGGAAGACACGCTTGATGAAGTATGATAATTAAGTGGTGTACAATAATAGATCGGAAGCAGGAGCGTTCAACATAATATATTAAGAAGTCGTTTTGTAGTTAGTCCGCCGTTTGTCTTAACGTAAAGTGTGAAAGTACCATCTGTCTGAGGAAAATACGTCCATCTGTTCGTATACAAGCGTCTTAGTGTATATAACGTAGTGTTAATATACATCATGTAATATACACCATTTGTTGTCATTACTACAAAAACGCGTTTGTACACGATATGATGGCCCTGGGAGAAATGCTCATTAACTTTTACGGAGTGATTTACATAATCGTCCGAATATCCCATTATACCACAAATTAACCTGCACAAATTAAAACCGCTCGAAGCTTAATGATCTATCGTTCAAAAACGAATATAGATTACCAGCGGTCCCTTATTATACCACTCGTTTGCCATGCCATTTGCCACACTTCGTATAACGTTACATTTACGATATCTCTGGGTATCTCTAATGTACGCTACGTTAATGAAACTATAAAAAATTCATGGGGAAACAAATAGTCAACATTTACGAAGAAACCATGATTGCGGGAGAAAAATGAAGCACGTGCGGACAGGGGGTCGTAGAAGCATTCTTCATGCTCGACATGCTTTGACATTTCATAAGAAATGCGGTCGCTACGGCCGAAAATCTTGTAGCGACTGCCGGAGGTAGGACGGACGGTAGTCCCCGGGAAGAGGAACCGACGAGAAGAAGCCGTACCGGTCCCATAATTATTCATGAATGAGTTATCGTCCTGCGCAAGACATCGTTTGTGTCACCAGACACTGGCGGCAACCACGGCGATCACGATGAAGCGAAACCGACATAGTGGATTCCTCCGAAAATAACGCACTTCTCAACACTGTTTCTTGATCTCGGATCTTAACCGATTCCTCGCATTAGGGGACTTTGCAAATAGTGCGATTGATCGCGCACTCATTCGCATCTTAATGTGATTCCCGGGCAGGGTGTGATGCTCTTGTTGCGTAACGATTTGAAGCGCGTAATAACGCTGCCTGCTGGGCAGCAACTAGGTGCCGTTAATTACTCTGTAGCTCCTCTGCTCACTACCCTGTTCAACCATTCATCCCCTCTGTAATTTTTTCGCAGCGTCTTGCCTCCGAGCTCGTCCTCATAGATGCGAACGAGGAACTTGCCAAGACGGAAGCAGAAGACATCAGCCATGCGGCAGCATATCTCGGCAATCCCAGAATTGTCGGTACCAAAGGTGAAGTCTGATAAGAGGAGGTTGCAGAAAAATAGCGAGACCGTCATTACACTGTCCGCGAGTAACGAGCAATTATTTCAAAATGACCACGCTTTAACGTTCGATAAGTAAACAGCGCGATTGCGATTAGCAATAAAGTCCCCAGAGGTAACATCCGCGTTATTGCGTTGAATGACATTTCGAGTGTTATTAACATTAAGATGAATTATGCATGATTTTACGTGATGCCGTAAGATGAACGCACAAGCGGCACACTTATCTAGAAATTAATTAGCAATTGATAAATGATGGTATCGCTAATACAGAGAAATAAAAATCGGATCCACGTCGATTTTTCTTCCTGGGAATAAAGCTAATAAAAATTGAAGAGTATTTTATAATTATTGTATCATATTATATTCTTTCCTCTGATTTTTGAATATAGAGAGAATAGGTTTATCTTTTAGAATAGGTTTATTTTTCTTACAAATACATCTCTCGTGTAAAAGCGCAAAACAAATAAAATTCTGTGATAAACGATAAATCATCCAACATGTATTACGCTCCGATAGATTATGTTTGTGCCAGAGACGCAGCGGTATGCGTGATCACAGTTGGAAGCCAATCTCGTGAAGATCTGCGGCCAGCCGATTATCTAGAGCAAAATCTGAAAATTTTCAAAGACGTCATTCCTAACGTTTCCAAGTACGCGCCGAACAGTGTTCTTCTCATTCTTTCAAAGCCAGGTACACTCTTATTATTATGCATTTAATATTTGCCATATTAAAAAATTACACATATATACCGTCTGGCTTTTTCTAATAAGTATTTTATATGTTTAATAAATAGCAACATGTTAATGCTCCTCTATGATTATATTCTTCTCTATGATGATATTCTCTAAGATATTTTAAACGCATTATAATTCGAGATTGGTCAATTTTAATCGAACATTACATAAGTATAGTATAATACATGAAATCATTATTTTGATCATGTTATTTAGTTGATATTCTATCGTACGTTGCTATGAAGCTATCTGGGTTTCCACCAAATCGTGTTATAGGATTAGGAACGTTTCTAGACAGCTGCAGATTTCAATATTTTATCGCTCAAAAACTCGGACTTTCAGCAAATGCGATTCAAGCGTTAATCATTGGCGAGAGTGGACCAGCTTCTGGTAATTAGTGTTAAAATATTGTAATTATAATAATAGCAATGTAATTATACGATATTCGTAACAAAGCGAAATAAAAATTTGTTTTGATATATGTACTGTAGTGCAGTTGAAGTAGAGATAATTTTATTTATTACAATATTTTAAGGACTAAATTGCAAAATCCGACTTTATATGGATCTTCGTAGCTTTATAAAAAGAGAAGTCGAAAAGATTTTATGACAAAATATTTAATTTTTGCTAATTTCCATTCTCATTTACATATAGACTCTTTATTTTAATATATAATATTAGTACCGGTCTGGTCTGCTGTTGCGGTAATGGGTATGCCTTTAAAAGATATAAATAAAGAGATCGGCACTAGAACGGATCCGGAATCCTGGGGTGATTTACATGCGAAAGTTGTCAATACCGATAATGAATTGATCCTCAAGAAAGGATATCACAATTGGGCAGTTGGAATCTGTACAGGCGAAATTGTGGATGCTATCGTGCGCAATACTTGTGCTTGTTTTACTGTCTCTACGTTCATGAAGGTTTACTAATAAATTTTATTAGAACTATTAAATTTATGTTTAGTGATATTATTTTTTAGTGAGAATTATATTTCTTATTGTTTTTCCTTCGCATCCTATAATTATAGTATTAATTTATTATTGTATAATATAT
>NW_017304758.1:199243-203008 GCF_001594115.1 Trachymyrmex septentrionalis
TATATTTCTGTGAACAATAATTCTTCTTTCCCTTAGTCAAAATTGTCAAATATATTTTAGGGCTGCCAACACGGATTGGAAAAGGATATCTTTACGTCATTACCTTGTGTAGTAGGAAGAAATGGCGTACAATCCTTTATTCGTTTGTTATATACATCTAAAGAGCAAGAATTGATGACGATATCTTTCCGAAGAATTTATGAAGCGCAAAGATTGATCCTCGACAAGATTGAATAAATAAGAAATGGAATTAACGAAGTATTTGTTGTACAATTTTATAATTAACGTTATTTGTAACCTAAAGTATTAAATACTGTCAACAATTAATGTGAGTAAATTATATTGTAGTTCCATGTTTGACAGAGAAATAAAAATTTATATATATATATATATATTTTTTTTTATTAATCATGCATTGTAAATAAAAAGGAATTGCGAGATTTTTATTACAAATCATAATGATTTACTTTAATCAATTAAAGAATTATATTGGAACACTATGTATACATAATGATTTCTTGACAAAGGACCTTATCTTTCATCATTCGTTTACAATCCAACCAAGTCAGAGAGTTGAAAAAAGAAATCTGCGTTTGTTTTAGGACGATTGGTTTTATATTGGCGTAATCAAATGACCATAGGAGTACTATAAATTGTAGGGCGTACTCCGAGGATTTCGGTCCCAATTTGCAAAGATTAATGCAGACTACGCATAATTAATTGCTCCGTGTATGGAGCAGTTAACCGCCCCGCTAAAGGCGATCGAGATGATAAAATGATTGCTATTATAAATATAAAGAGAGGCGGTTTCGCGCGGCTCTAGTGGTCAACGATACCGACTAATTTGTTACAAAATTCACGTATACTGATATCACGCTTTTTATCTCTGCCATCCTTTACATTAGTTAAGACATTCGTTTACTATCCAGTGTTATTACTGCTCGCATATCAATAATAAAGTGTTCTCAATATACACAAGATCTAGGTCCGTATTTGTAGTCGCGTTTCTGCTGAGAATCATTATTTACGTTTTTTCTTGTATTTGTTGTCGATATCTTATTTTTACATCTTTATATTAAATCATATGATCCAAAAACTTATTTAATGAACTGTTGTGTCATTTATATGAATAACGCTCAATTTTAAAAAGAGTCTATCAATGAAAAAGTTTTAGCAAAACCCAAACACATTTATAACTTTTTTTTGTAACATATCACTAAACGACGAGATTTTTATCTGAAGAAAATTTCACGTAATCATATTTAAATAACGGAGAGCTGTTAGAAACAACACAGAATGAATAATGTGACAGTTAATATATTTAAAAAAATAATTTTTTTTTGTAAATTATTAATAGTTTCTTTTATTAAATATTTTTTCTTTGTTTAAAGTTTTTTATATTTTTCATATTTAAAACATTCAAATATTTAGTTAAAATTTAATTAAGATATTATATTTATAATGAAATATCTTTTATTGTACTGTACATAACGTTCGCGTACGAGATATCTTTTATTATTAGATTTAATCTAAGTTTAAATTCAATAAATTTTAATTAGAAATATAAAACGGGGGACAATAAAATATTTATCTTAATATCCACAGTTTCATTATTACGCAAAATATTGGTATAATATTCTTAAATTAAAGTCTATAACTTTTTATAGTCGCAAAGAAATTGATTAATTATATATTATTTTTATAACAGGGGCCTTGAGCACGATTGGTAATAAAAATATTGATGAATTATGTTAAGCCGTTTATGGAATCGTCTAGACATGATTATAAAGAGTTAATACAAGGAATACCTAGTAGAATGTGTGTATTAATCTTCATGGAATACCTAATAGAATGTGTACTAATCTTCAGGAAATTGTTGAACGTTTAATTAAGGATTTATATTCAAAGGCAACGAAGTTGTTTTATCCCTGAACTTTGCATAAAGTTTACACGTTCTAAAAATGAGAAATCTTATGATATTTATGACTTTGTTATTGTCATTGCATTGTCGCTAATAATTTGTCAGGGAATACAAAAAATTTAATGTCTATTGAAAAGATTATTTGAATGGGTACGCGAAATAAAGATAGATAATTCCAGTTGATAAATAATTACAAGTAAGAATAAAAACGTATATACGTTAAAATTAATTTTTAATTACTTTTTTCTTAAAATAATTTTTTTTAGGAAAAATAAAATAGCTTATCAATAATATGATTCAGATAATTTTATTTCATTATATTAATAGAAATATATAAAAGATTATACGGATATTACAAATAATTAGAAAAACATAATAAGAATAATTAATTATTCTGTTAAAAATTGAGGAAGATAATTAGACTTGAGACTTAAATATAATGTCTTATATTTAAAAAATAAACATACAATAAAGAAATAGAAATTTTATTTCCATTAAACTTCGAATTGTAACAATATATTGTATATTGTCAAAATAGATTTTTATATTGTAAAAATGGGATCGTTATTTAATTCCTTAATCTTAATTGCAATTAAATTTTATTTTTAGGAAGCATGATAATATTCGCAATAAATATTTATGATTTAGTCTTCAAGGACGACGTTCTCTTATTACTTCTTTATACTTCATCACTTCTTCTACACTTCAAAATTTTAAATACGGTAGCGAGTTTGAAGTAGTAGTAAAAACGTAGTTTACATAATCATATACATCTAAAGATGATAGTGGATATATAAATAGCAGAAATATTCGAACGAACCTCTCAGAATACAACAAGAATCAGAATTGTTAAGATTTCAATGCCAGTAGTGTCTCGGATTTTTAACTACTAGGATAACGTTCAAATTTGTTGCTGGTCTCATATACGTGTGTGCGTGACAAATATTTATTAGAATTTAAATATTAAAAATGGCGAAAATGTTTGTGATGTCTGTAATTGTATTGATAGTGATAAATTTATCACTAATGACTTGTCAGAACAATAAGAATCGTCCGCTACAAACCGGATATCAACAGCAACAGACCCAAGAGAACAACAGTTTTAGTCTTACTCATTTCATACGGATACCGAATAGACCGCAATGTCCGGAAAATCAACGATTGGATAAACATGGAATATGTCGATCAGTGGTAACGTTTTTGTTACTTTCATATTTAATAACTAAAGATGAAAAGAATAAAATTTATATATATAAAGATAACAGATAATAATAAGATAATAAAAGTCTGTTCATTATAATAATTGGCTATTTAAATAATTATAATATACCTATAATAAAGTTTTAATAATATTATTATTTGGTTAATAGTATTATAATTTATTATAAATTGAGTTCTATTTTAGACATGTCAACTTTAAGATATTGTTTAATTTGTTCTGTTTTTACGTTGTAGCTTGGATGATACATATGCAAAAAAATTCTCGATATTGGCAATGCTTCATTGGCACAACGATTATTTCTAATAAAAATGCAATATATATAAAATGGTAATCGTTGGATATTTTAGGTACTATATATAACCATGACTCAGGAATTTTACATTTATTTAATTTTCATAAGTGTTGGGGAAACTCTATTGAAGTAATAATATTTTTATCGTTTATTTAAATGTATGTAATAATATTGTATGCTTTGTTAAAAAGCATACTACAATTAAATGACACTATACTGAACTTTTTTATAATTGAACTTTTAGAATTTTTGAAAATACACTGAAAACTGAGAAAATTATATTTCAATTCAAATTAATTTCGCAGATGTATATATATATATATATATATA
>NW_017304758.1:203108-206713 GCF_001594115.1 Trachymyrmex septentrionalis
ACTAAAGATCTTATTCTATCGTAATTATAAAGTTTTACTTTTTTAATCGTATTACAATATTATACATCTTATTCTAATTTAGTTCACTTTTTTACATCGCATGGATCGAGGAAATAGCATTTATATTAAAATATAAAATAATATGATATAAATCTTTAAAGACTGAACCAATATTCACATGTCTTAATTGATGGAGCAGTATCATCATAAGTTAGAATTTTTGAAATAACGACTTTCAGCCGCCATTTTCTTCTGATTAAAAAATAAAGTAACGCGTGTCGAAAATAAGCTCTTTAGGAAGCTGCATTTTTAAGATGGTACAAATACGATGTTTACTGCGTCTATTGTCAGTAAGTGACTAAATATCATGGAGTAATATTAAAGCGTCATCAAACAATAGCTGTGAAATGTCGTCGGCAACACTGACATTAATGCTATCTCTTGCGAAACACTTAAAACTAAATCACATTCCTAATACATTATATGTATAAGATATATGATACACTGTGCGTTGGATCCGATGTAATTATTGTTATCCACCGTAATTATAGTTATAATTGACTCACAAGTTAATTGCTATCCTACTCGAAGGAAGGATTTTTTCCTATGACGGAAAAAAATACGAGTTATTGTACTCGTATATAAAATTCTTTACTCGTATGCCTAGTATTGATCATGACCATCTGATAATGAAATTTCATTTTCTATAATAAGAATGGTGCATTTCAAATGTAAATATGAAATAACAATTCAGTTAATTTAAATATGCCATTAAATGCGAAACGATATACGGGTCTTGAGCCTCGCGTTACGAAATTCACGGACCCGCATTGCACACATGCAAAGAGATGAAAGACACTCAAACACCAGTACAAAAACGTATCTGCATGATCTGCTATTGAAAATTCATGTCTTGAATGGTTTATATGAATGAAAGGTAGGAGGATCCGAAGGACATTGCTCAACGGACAAGAGACGCGGCGGTAGGTACTACTAATTACTTGTACTTTTTATTCCATGCGAATATAATACCGTCGAGGCAGCCTCAGAGCGAGGAGGTCGCTGATAAAAAAAAAAAAGGAAGGAGTGCAAAGAGAGAAGGTGAGGTAAAAAACAGACACTGCCGCGCGAGAAAGATCGGTGGAAGGAATATGTAAAAGGGGCAGGGTAAGAAGGGGGGTAGTTGGAGTGCATTACTCAAAGCTTTAAAGTCATCTATACGCCATCAGCGACTCACGTATGTATGTGGAGGCCCCAAACCGCGTGTACACGCTCGTAAAATCGCTATGGCGCAGGAGGCAGGTCGGACTCCTGATTGAGTTACGATTTAATTAGTCCGCGCAGCCAATCAGTAATTAAGATATCCGCTAATCAACAGGCGCGGCCCTTCTTCGATATCTCTTCTCCACGAGTTCGCTACTGAAGAACTTTTGCCATGCGCTCTCTCTTTCTTTTTCTTTCTCTTTTTCTTCACAATATTATTTCTATTTTTTAATATTATTTTTAATTTGTTTCATTTTTTTCTTATTAGATTTATAATATTAACAAACTTGAAATTATCGTACGATAGTGTCTTTTGATTATTCACAATCAAATTAAAAAGATTTAAATTATTTTGATTAAATATCTTTATGTCGTTAGGCATAAAAATGAATTTTATGTTATATTTTATTTTATATCCAAATTTCTCATGTTGTACATATTACATTATTCTCTTCTATTAGAATTGTGCTTGTAGCACTCAGTTTTATTCATTTTGATGAAAAAAATACTGAACATTCCCGGCATCTACCGGAAAAAAACAGAACACACGAAGACAAGTCTGATAAACGCTCGCTTTCTTCCGTTACCTTTTTACAAACCTGTTTAACATGCACAGAGTCCGGTCCAAAGAAAAGATTGCACAAATATGTATGCTAATAATTTTTTTCACATTTGCAAACGATGCACATATGTGTATGTTTATTATTTATAGAATGTAATAGTTCTGTTATAATTTTTAAGATAAATGTTTCTGCCGAATATGTATATCAAATTAAATTCCGTATCAGCCAGTTGTATGATATAATGTTTTGATTGCAATTAATAGCCGCCGGCTGCGTTACGGTCGGTTAATTGTCGGAGAAAGATTAATGGCGCGAAATCACGCCACTAGCAGTAAATTGTTCGACACCGATTTTTGTATGGTGGACTTATTGAAAATGAGGCACTTACTTGTGCGAGATATTAAAATAATATGTTTACTATTACAGGTGACAGGATTGAAAGTTAACATAGTCTTGTGAAAAAATACTATTGGAAAAATACTAGTTGTGAAAGAACTGTTGAAATAAATAATGTACAATATTCGAATAGTTATCTAATTATTTTCAGTTTTTTTGCTAATCCAATAATGTTATCGCGAAGATCAGATCGAGTGAAAATAAAATCTAAATTAAAATAAAATATAAATATTATAAAAAATATCTTATAAATTATTGATTTTTTGTACTTTGATACTTTTATATGCAAAATAATTAAAGAAATCATATTACGTAAAAAATATAATTCAATTTAGAAACGTAGATGTACATGATACATCACGAATTGCATATTGGCACTTTGAACATATAATTGCAATCTTTTAATGACATGTTTACGCAATGACACTGTTTCGATTTTATCCGAACAATCAAGGGAAAATTGTAGTCTAAGATTTTTTAGTGCATTTCTTAAATAATAACAAATAATTTCGTATTGAACTGTGGATATATTACAATGTATCACTCTGTGATTAACGAAGCGAAAATAAATATCGTATATATTGTCTTGCTTCTACAAACAAGTGTCAGTATAATAAATTGTATTTTTTAGATATCGCTATAACATTTTGTGCATTTTGAAATTATGTTTTTGTAAAACAAAATTTTTTAAAATAAATGTCACTTTAGTTCTGGTTACACGAATTATGGTATCAAGGATGAAAAACAGGTAAAAATATTTTAATGCACAAAATGCTGTAACAAATAATTATATATATATGTATACAAAATTATCTTAGCATGTATTGCGAAGCAACTAATTTTGCCGGCGCAAAAGAGGCTTGCATCGACTTCAAGGCCTGATTTATAACAGAATCCTAGATTACCAATGAGAATGAATAGATTCTACCTTATCGTCGTCCGTGAGGTTGAGACCTATCAGGAAGATCCGGTAAAACCCGGATACGCGAGAAGATCCGCCTTGATCCGCGGCAGGTTCCAGGTTGCTTCGGTAATTATGCCCCGATTCGAGATTTACGGGCGAACGAAGCTGTCCAGGACGTATCGCCCTTTATTTATAGTTACAGAGAATTACTTATTGCAATCCCCGTTTTTTTCGTCTTTCTTTCTCTTTCTCTCCCTTCGGCTGCACGACGTGCGCTTTTAACGCAGTCGTCGAAGACGACCACCCGCGGTATCGTGCATGGGAATGCAGCTGTGAACACCAGATTCAGTCTTGTGACAGCTTCAGAGATTTTTTTAAATTATATTTATAAGAAAGTTCAATTATTTTTTTATAAAATTTAAATATATATATATATATATATATATATATATATATATATTCAAAATTTTATCTTAATT
>NW_017304758.1:206813-213497 GCF_001594115.1 Trachymyrmex septentrionalis
ATCAAAAGAGTATATGAATATATAAAAAATTTTTAATCTTTTAAATATTAAATTCTACTATTATTCTACTGTTTAAAAGAAAAAGTGATTACTTAATTTACTTTTTTCTTTTAAGTAAGGGTGAACTTTAACAAAATATTTTCTTTATAATAGACTTAAAATATACTTATTATAGAGAAAAGAACTCATTATTAAGTAGTCAAAACAAGAATTCATTTTCTTTTAAATAATATTAGAGAAAATTTTATTAAAGAAAATGACTTTATATAATAACTAAATCAAATTTGTTTTACTTCAATGATCTTGTGATTGAAGTATTAAACTTATTAGAATTCAAAATATATCTTGAATTTTGATGCTTGTGATGATTTTACGATAAATTTGCTGGTGATATATATATATATATGAATTTCTGAAGTATTTAAAACACAAGAAATTAATATTTAATTACAGTATACGCATCTTTTGTATGTAGATTTGTTAATACTTCTTGCTGCTAAGTTTTCGACTGCATGTAAGTTAAGTAACGTTCGCTCCATAAAACGCTGATAATATTATTTCCAGAAATATCGGGCTTTTTGCAATCTTACGTCATGATGGCAGGTATTGTCGTGTGTTGCGCACTTATTAATTTGCTCCAAAATGTAAGCGGACAGAATGATTTGCGCGAAGTATTCAGACAATTTAACGAATCCTTTTCAACGTAAGACATGATAGTTAATGTACACTCGTGTCCGCGAGCGGTTCTTCGAGAAGGTGAGCGCGTTTTCTTACGGGTTGTAATTTACAATCACGTCGCGAGAAAAGAACCGAAATATTTGTAAGTCTGCCATACAAACGTAACCGAATACATGTACATATATGCCACATATATATACTGTACGGCGGTCACTAATGAATGCACATGTATTATCCTGCGGTAATTACCATATCAAGGTCTCGTTGTTGATCCCTAACACTGTCCTAATTGCCACGCTCGACAATTTATTAAATTGCTCTATTATGAAGTCCTGTTCTTCCCTTTCTCCTTCGTTCATTTCACTCGAGGCTTTAAGGATTCACACCCGCTCCCCTCGGCGCGATTTCGTCGGCTGCAGGGCAAATCGTGCACATTGTACACATTGTTTATGGAAATCGCAGCAGGACGTTGTAATGTGCCTCATTTCGCATATTTTAAAAGATGATTACTATGCGGATGATTGCGCCGTTTTACATATAACACTCGTTGGTTGAGTGGTCACATTTCGGAGAACGCGATGTTACAGATTAACGTTGTATCATCAGGAATAAGTGTACGTGTGAGTGCGTGCGAAAAGGCTGTGCTAACAGGAAATGATATTAGTTAAGAAACACGGGCACTGTGACTTTCACGAAATCTCATTTCCGAAAATTTTCTTAGCGTGTGATGATATTTACATATATGGTTATGCAATATTATAACAAAATATATTTCATACTCAATAATTTTCAATATATTTTCTATATATATTTTACTTTCGAGTATTTTTATTTCTACATAAATATTATTAAAATATAAGTTACTAAAATATCATCAAATATTTAATCTTAATTATCATCCATATTATATCGTGACTATCGCAAAGTGACGTTAACAATGCATCAGCTTTATCGACACGCAATTTACGCTTGAAGCACATACAAAATTTAAGCAGTGTAAGATGTAAGAAGTAAGCAAATCAATATTTTAGATTAGTTACTGCTACTTACGTTATTACCTTGTGTTTTCTATTGTGATTGACTGATTTGCTTACGTCCTTACACTTTTTTATGTTCCATGGGCATGTATAAACTGTAAGAGATCGTATCGCTATTAAATTCATTATACGTGCAAACGATAGATGTCCGTACGTCCGTTAAAATATTGCAAAATTGCACTGACAATACCATTTACGTCATGCAGCATTAATGTCCAAGTGTCGGCAATTTTAAGATCTTTCTCTCTCTCTCTCTCTCTCTCTCTCTCTCTCTCTCTCTCTCTCTTTAGCGGAGACAAAACCTCGAAATAGCAGTGATGACGAACAAACTATTTGTTTCGCAGAAGTTATGGACATAACGTGTACACGCAGGTGAGGCAAAAACTCTTTGGGCTGTCGCCGCTGTGGGCTTGTAATTATACGTGTCATCTTAATATTGGTACCGCAGTCATATCGCTCAACAACATTACCACGAGCATACAACTGGCTGTTTCAAGTTTTAACTTTCAGCCGTAAAGAAATGAAACACGCAATTCGAGTTTTTGTGTGTTTCATATATTCTATGTTAATACTTATTTTGCAATATTCAGTAATTGAATGGATTGAAGTAGGACAGACCTTAGTTGATGTGATTTCTGGAAATAATATCACATGCTTATTGTTTTTAATAAATAAAGCCATTTTAAAGTAAAATATTTTACTTTAAAACATTATTTAAATTAAATTTCAGCGTTCTTGCATATTTTTAATTTTTCTTTTAACATCAGCTAAGATAATTTTCCAAAAAGTAAGAGGTTATTTAGAAGCTAATACGTGCTTAACAATAAGTTTGATATGTCACGAAATGCGGTGCTGTAATTTGTGTAATAAAATTGAACAAAGTGCCTTTACTCGCTTTACTAATTGTAAATATAACTACGACCATTCTGTGGTGCGTGAAGAGTGTAAATAGAAAAGAAGGATATAGGATAAAGAAAACGTGTAAGGTAAAAGATGAAGGAAGAGCGCTTGAATATTTTGTGTAAATTCCAAAATGGATCAATGATCATTTTCACGTGCAATATTACAACTTACAGCTGTACGGAGAAAGTTGCGTCAGAGCGCGTGCAACTCGATGACTCATTTTCATTCGCCCACAGAAATTATCGCTAATTTAATGTATGAATATATATATGTATACTGCGATATAATCTATCTTCGACTGTAATCTTATTTCATACATCCCAAATACTATTATTAATCTTTTCATTAATCATGTTAGATATTGATAACGTTATATATAGATCGTTACCAAATTTTACTTTTAGATAACAGTCCAATGCTTACAATGCATTTTGAATCAATTTCTCTTTAATAGAAACAGAATAAAATAATCGTTTTCTGTAATATTTTAGTTTTTGGATGTTAAATATCTACTGAAGTTTATATCTACTGAAATTCTTGACATTCTCATTACTTGCAATTCTAGAATTAAATTACAAGGTTTTTAAAATTTTTAATTTTTAAAGTTTGTAGTTTTTAATTTTTTAAGTTTTTAAACTTTTGCAACTATTTATTTTTTATTTGAATATTAAAGAAAGACTTCTTTATGCGTACTTTTTATATCTTCAAAGACGTTGTGATAAATTTAACTTTACCTATCGCCATAAAAAGTCCCATGTTATAGAACGCGGGAATCTTGCGTGACTTGAGTATTGCTTCCAGAAATACTTTTACCCCACTCTCGATATCCCCTGGTGTCTTATGATTGGTGGAAGTTGAAAGATTCAAGTGAAGAAAGTCTCATCAAGCTGGATCGATGATGAACATAGCCGTCACGTGCGTACATTGCGTCATGTTACGCGTGCGCTATGTCACGTTATCTCTTCGAAACCACGAAGCAGTTCGAAGTATTTTGTACTTAATACGATATTTAAATCAAAGTCCACGTGATATATTTTGCTAGAATTAAAAAAAAATTTTTATAAATTGTCGTTTTCCGATTTCAAGATTTTGGGGACTGTTCTGTCCAGATAATCATGGACACTTTATACATATATTTCATCATTGTCTTGCCGTTCGTAGAAATTGTGCAAGGTGGGGCAAGGTCACTTTGGCGAATCCACATCCCTGAACTGCCAGTCCAGTAGAAGAATAGCAGTGTGCCAGCTGCAACGCATTCAGTCTGCGTTCGACAGTGTTGAAGAATAGTGTATAGGAAGAATACTTATTAAGGTCAGTGACAACTCTCTTCAATTATATCACTTAAAATTATTTTAATTTTAATCGTAAAGTCTCACAGTGTGTAAAAAAAGTGATGAATAACAATTTGATAATTTTTCATCTAGACTCATTATTTCTAACATCTGAATAATTTTAAAATTGCTGAAGATTACTAGAGCGGAAAATTAATTTAAATAAGTTTTTTAGATTTAATCATTTAGAATTATTGTTATTTTGTTAATATTTAGAAATATTTTTAATACGAGCTGAAATTTTTTGTTGTATTTCCAGCGCTTGAACGAGCTGTACGTTATCAGTTTATTTCTTGTTACTTGCGATAAAACATACACATAATAAAACCTGTACACATTACACCGTGTACCGGTATATTGCAATTTATCGTTTTTTGACTTCCCGTATAAAGTGTAGTAAGTTAATAATACTGAATGCGTTGTACGAGTCTTTCGTCAATTATATTTTGCTGGTCAAGCGTTATTAGCGAACTATGATTAATGATCTGACTGCAAATCCCGCAAACCAATGTGTAGTTAAATTCCAAAGTGTTTTTTCGGATCATAGTTCGCACGTTTGCACCTGCTGAAAGATAAGTGCTAGTATACGAAGTTCTGATTATGGACAGATACTGCCATCTAACAACTGTATGCATCATCCATTGCATTCGTTGCAGGTGCATGCTACAAGTATAGAAACTGCATAATACATTTTACAACCATCTCTTGAAATGGTATTTCCCCAACGCAGTAGTTTGTTATAAAAAAATGTAGACTTGATATTATTAATAATATTCAACTTGTTTTAACGATAGTAAAAAAAGGATTAATTTTATTAGAAAAGAATTTTATCGAAAACAGTGGCAAACAGAATACAGTCAGATTTCATAAGTATGTTTTTAATGATACATATGATTTTTTTCAATCTCCGCAGTGATACAGTGACTTATTGTTTTTTGTCTATTTTTACTAATTATTTTAAATTTAGTTTTTTTTTATTACTAACTAATAAATTCAAAAGGATGAAAAGTAACGTAAACGATATACTTATATATATTAAAATTTAAATTATGAAGTTATTGATATTAATGCATTAAATTATTCTGATGAATATTTACAGAAAATGGCACCATTAAAGGATCAACTTTTAACTACTGTAACAGAATCGGTGTCAACCGGTAGAAATAAAATCACAGTGGTCGGTGTCGGTCAAGTTGGAATGGCCTGTGCTTTTAGCATTTTGACAAACGTGAGTTAATTATATTAATGTTATGTAATTATAAATGTAGAATAACATTTTATATATGTTAATTTTGCTATTAAAATATGATTCTTATTTTTTCACAAATAATAATAAATAAAATCGTACATCTCAAATAACTATATATTTAATATGTTATATGTATGTAATTGCAGTGACACATACATGCAAAATTATATGACAATATATGCAAAATTCACATCACTTATTAAATTATTATTGCAGCATGTTTCGAGCGAAGTGGTATTAATTGATGTAATGGCGGACAAATTAAAAGGAGAAATGTTAGACTTGCAACATGGCAGTGCATTTATGAAGAATGCAAAAGTGAGTGCCAGTACAGATTATACCGTGTCCGCGAACTCGAGTCTCTGCATCGTGACAGCGGGTGCTCGTCAGCGCGAAGGTGAAACCAGATTGGATTTGGTTCAACGTAACACTGACATTTTCAAGGGCATTATACCTCAGTTAGTCAAATATAGCCCAAACACAATTCTCCTCATTGTTTCCAATCCGGTGGACATTTTGACTTATGTAGCATGGAAACTTTCCGGCTTGCCAAAGAACAGAGTTATTGGCAGTGGTACAAATTTAGATTCTGCCCGCTTTCGCTTTTTGTTATCGCAAAAACTTAATGTCGCACCTACGTCTTGCCATGGCTGGATTATTGGAGAACATGGTGATACCAGTGGTATGTAAATACTCTTTTAAAATAGAAAACTTTTAATACCAGATGTATAAAATAAACTTAGCTGGAATCGTTTGATGTATCTATCGAAAATATGATTACTTATCATATTTTCAATAGCTAAATCAAAGAATTTCAAAAAATATATTGCTTCCTATAGCTTTTCTTCAACTAAAAATTTAATATTTGTATAAACAAATAAATGCATATGTATATATTAATAAAAAATAATTAATAAATTTTAGTATATTATAATTATATGAGACTCTTGTTTTTTTATTTGTATCAGTGCCTGTATGGTCTGGAGTTAATGTTGCCGGAGTACGTCTACGTGATTTGAATGAGTATGTGGGTACCGACAAAGATGGGGAACATTGGAATGAATTACATAAGCAAGTGATACAAAGTGCGTATGAAGTTATCAAATTAAAGGGCTACACCTCATGGGCAATAGGTCTTAGTGTTTCGCAACTTGCATCGGCTATACTAAGAAATTCCAATCAAGTACACGCTGTGTCTACGCTGGTTACTGTAAGTCGACAATATGGATTTCTGCTACATTAATTTACGGTATCTTATATATTGTGTATATAACAAATATAATTTTAATACCATTGAAATTTATATTTGTATATTTCGTTAAACACAATTAAAGGATTATCAAATATTTCATATTTTGTTTTTTTTTACACAAATTGATTATAATTTTTATATTATTTTTTAATACTTGTAATTATTTTACATTTTTAACAATTTTAGTAATAATTATATTATTGGTTAAAAATTTAAAAACTATTATGTTTATAT
>NW_017304758.1:213597-224202 GCF_001594115.1 Trachymyrmex septentrionalis
ATTCAATAATTTTCAGAATCATCATGGAATTAAGGAAGAAGTATTCTTATCTTTACCTTGCACATTGGGTGAAGATGGCGTCACGCACATTGTTCAGCAGAAGCTAACAGATGATGAACTTGCATCATTGCATACATCTTCAGCGATGATGCACAAGGTGCAAGAAGGCCTCAAATTTTAAAAATATATTATCCTTATTTATTTTATTTTTATTTTTTATCTTAATAAATTTATGTATGTTTTTGATGCTCTTTTATATACATATAACTTACATTTACTGCGATGTATTTATTAAATGAACACAGTATTATATACAAGTTAATAAAATAATTTTTAAAAATATTTGCTATATAATCGACATATATACTGCTCGTGTATGTGTGAAAAAGAATAAAAAGTATTTCTGATGCTATATTTATTTTTTATTATTATAATTTTATTTTATTTATGACAGGAACATCTCTCATTATTATTTGGAAATATTTATTTTACAACATTATAATTATTTATGCTATTATTTATTTAATAAATTTGACACACACAATATAAATATTTCAAGCATTTTAGGTTACATACCGAATGTACCGCTGATAAGGTACAAAAAATAAAAAAAAATAATTTTTTAATATGTATAACAAATAATATAAAAATAAAAAATTTAAAACTTATATCGATCATTCTTTCATGCATATTTTATTTAAACAATATTGTTTATTATATTGTATGATAATGTATAATGAATGATTTTATTATGAAAGTCATACGTATATATATATTTTTTTATGTGCGTATGAATAAAATAACGTATGATTTTATTAAATTTTAATTAAAAAAAAACATTTTTAAATTATTAATGAATTTTAAACATGTTTCTCTTTATACATCTTTTTTGTACGCCTATTATAATAAAGTTTAGTAACCATGGATGTGTTTAACAATTGGCGAACCGACATGATCATGATGGCCGTATGCCAAGAATGTTATGTCGGCCGATTATAGTTACAGAGTGTACTCTCTCTTTTCAAGAAAAAAAACGGTTTCATGCAATGTGACGGGCGTGGGTGAAAACGATCGTGCGACGTTTACAAAACCGATGAGTGATAGGAGCAATGGTTTTATCACCTTCAAACTCGTTATTACCGATATGTCTGAGAAATCTTACACGCGTGACATTAACAAGAGATTTCGTCAGGAATCGATATACTCGCACTTTACCGCCGACAATTTTGACAACAATCTTAGGACGTGATAAAGGAAAATCTTTTGGGAAAGATGCGACTTCTGGTTCGGGAGCACAGAGAGCGCTTAATTTTGTGTAATAGTTCTTTTGTGTCATATGTGTGTGTGTGTGTATATATATATATATATATATATATATGACATGTAATGACATATTTGTAATTTTAGACAAAGTATTATAGACAGAATTTGATTTATTCTCTTTGGTTATATTTACAATTATTAATCTAAAACGATTTTAGATAATTATAATTTCTAATACTTATATATGGCGACACATTGTTCATTTATTTTCATTTTTTTCATTATATTTTATATGTATAAAGAATTTTACACATAAATCAGTTACGTTATCATAAAAGATCAAATTATTATTATTCGCATTAAATCTAATACATTTCTAATAGTTACTAAAGACTTTTAATCACTAAAAAATTTTTCGAAGAAACTAATCAGTTTTTTTAGATAGCTAATTTTAAGTATACAAAATAGTTTCATGAACGATTACAATATAATATTTTGCCGAAATATTAAAGAAAAGCAAATTATTTGAATTCTAGTTCGCCGTGCTTGCGAGAAGAACTCTTATGTAAGATGTCGGAACCAGTTAGAGACTGTTGCCATAAAGTAACTATTGTTGGTGCTGGTATGGTCGGCGTTGCCCTTGCAAATTCACTTCTTTTTCAGGTTACTCTTTTAAATTTTTTATGGAATTGGAATTTTAAATATAATTTAAATTATGATTACTTATTGAATTTACTTTATTTCAAATAAAAATAAAAATTTGTGTATTATAAATACAATCAAAGGAAATGCATAAACATTATAATGTATACTTTCATATGTTTCTTTCATATATTTTTATATGTATAATGATATTTTATACATCGTCCATTGTATTTTAAATAAACGATGGAAATAAAATTTAAATTTTTAGTAATCATTTTGTAAATTTGTAATTATTATTTTATTAAATATTAGCGAATTACTTCGCATATCGCAATGGTAGATGTTTTTCCTAAAAAACTGGAAGGCGAAGGAATGGACTACCACCATAGCTCTATATTTATAGGGGATCCAAAGATCGAATATGATACAGGTAATGGATTCATTGAATATATAATATATTAGTTACACGAAAATCATAGATTTATTTGTTCATGTACAAATATATTATAATCGTAACTGTCTGTCTTACAAAAATATTATGAAAAGTCTAATTGATTTTTCACGTACAACAATTTTTTTATTACTAATTAAAGATGCAAAAATATCTCTTTTATAGATTTTTGTGTGACGAGTAATTCGAAAGTCGTAGCTATTTGCGCGGGTGTACGACCAGTGAAGGGTGAAACTCGACTCGATTTGGTGCAGAGAAATTCAGAAATATTGAAAACCATAATACCACCTCTAGTAAATTATAGTCCAAATGCGGTGTTTATTGTCATTAGCAATCCAGGTTAAAATTAATTAATATATTAAATAGTTTTATTATTTACTAAGAAGTACTAAGAAGACTTTCATTATTTATAAGAAACGAAGATTTTAATAAAAGTAACATTATAAATATAGTATTAAAAAATTTCAAATATTGCAGATTAAATATTTATTCGATATTTCCCTAAAAAAATATCTTGATGTTATACACATGAGAAAATATCATTTTTTTGTATAATATACACATAGTATGAATAATAGTATAAATATTTATTGATATTTAATAAAAATTGAAAAGATTTTTTTATTTAAATAAACAGTAAAAGCTTCTTATTAATATCTAGTTTTATAGTGTTAGTTTTATAATGTTTATACACAAAAATTTGATAAATTATAAATGTGATTTTCTCTTATATAGTGGATATCTTGGCATGGGTTACCTGGAAATTAAGTGGATTGCCGGTTCATCAGGTAATCGGTAGTGGGACTCATCTGGATACAGCAAGATTTCGCTGCTTGATTGCTGATCGATTAGGAATAGCGCCGAGTTCGACCCAAGCGTACATCATTGGTGAACATGGAGACAGTATGGGTGAGCTCTATCGATCGATGTGTGACATTTGACACAGGGAGAAAGGCGACGTTATGCACTAAGCCCGATCTATCATTCGATGTTTTCTAGTTCCGCTCTGGTCCGGAGTGAGCGTTGCGGGAATGCAGTTCCGCGATATTATCCCGAATATCGGTCTCGAGACGGACGATGAAAAGTGGTTCGAAATAGCAAAATATGTAGTGAAAGTGTAAGTTCAATCATTTTAAATGAGTAGAGAAATTATTAGTTTTTTTACATACTCGTCGGATAGTGTATTTGTATTTCTTTTATAAAGATTTAATTTATAATTTAGATTTATATATTTTATAAATAATATTTAAATAAATTATATTGTAATGTACAAAATCAGCAAACAATTACAATTGCACATGTGTATAATTAAACAATAACTTCAACTTCAATTAAAAAGAAAATTTTTGCAATATTTTGTAAGAATTTAATATTTTTTATTTTTTAGAGGTGCCATGGTGCGTTGTCTGAAAGGATATTCAAATACAGCCATTGGACTTTCTGCAGCCGACATCATAATAGCTATATTACGCAATACACAAGCTATTATGCCAGTTTCGACCTTAGTGCAGGTATAAATACTATAAATTATATATTTGCAATCAATTTACAATAATAATTTACAATTTAATTTTTGAAAATAAACAAAAAATTCGTGATATTAAATATTAGCTGATATAATTCACGAAAATAAAATATTTTTGGATTGATAATCAAATGTAGTAACACGCGCGTATTGTATTTTGTACATATTCAAAAATGAAAATAAAATATTTTTAAATAAAATGTAACATAAAAAAATTAATATTGGTATGCAAAACTATTATGTTCTATACTAATCAAAATTATCTTCTTAGGGTCATCATAACGTATGTCACGATGTATTCTTGTCTCTACCTTGCGCTGTTGGCGAAAATGGTATCACACAGATAATACGAATGCATATGACTGAATACGAGAAAAAGCTGTTTCAAGAGTCAGCGAATATTGTGTATAAAGTGCAAAAGGATTTAAAAATCAAATAGTTTGAGTAATGCGTGAGAAGGGATCTTGTAAACGTATTTAATTTCTTGTATAAAAATACGAGCGTAATAAATTATACGTAGTTTTTTTTCCTAGTACTTCGTACCGTTACAATCGGCACCGCAAAACCATTTACCGCATAACTAAATTTTTGTCCGACTCGTGACGTACGGTAACTGCGAATGCTCCGATTGCTAATTTATATGAATCGGGACGAAGACTACCAACAGATTCTCCGAATGATGGTCTCTCGAATTTCATGATATTTTGAATCGCTGGAATGGTCCTCGGGAATGACGTTATTCTTTGACAACGATCTCCAGATCTTTTAGATTCTGAAATCCTCGAACCCGATGAGTCGATGACGTCAATAACATTTTATAACACTTGGCAATATCTGACACACGTGACATTTCGTTGGCGCAACTCGAATCTCCTATTACTTCCGAGTAAAGCCTTTCGCTGAACTGCGGCTTCATATTTTCGGATTTTCCTGTTGCATAAATATCATTGGCACCTCCAGAAAGCGGTAAGAGCGCACGTCATCGTGTTCGCGGCGCGTGAACGAGCGAAAGGTGACCGGTGGATGGTACCAGAAGGCCATTATTATGCCGCAGGCTAGGCCACGGCAAGGTGAGAGAAGGATGCGAAAACTGTGCGCAAGATGGCGTTTTGGAAGTGCTTAGTACCTGTGAATATATCTGCAACCACTTGCGTTTGAACGACCACACAGGGCCGTAAGAGTGTCCGATTGGATCCTTGGAAGAACGAAGCACCTCGTAACGAAATACACGATGCATATTTATCGTCAGACGTAATTAGGTACACTAATGATAATAATACAGTCGATGAATATATAAAAGAGGGGACGATGAAAGGATGATTCAGAGCCCGTGCGCAAAGAGTAATGAAATGTGGAAACTTCTGACAGTAATATCGCTGAGGAGGCGAGAGCGGCACTTTGAACCATTCCCCTTTTACTCGTCGCAGATCCACTTGAAAGGCTAGGCGTGTCGATTTGAAAGAGGAATTCCGTGTAAACCGTATGTCACAGATGGTTACAACAAAGTATATAGGTTACATAAATTCCTAGTTGACTTCAAATAAACGTGATCTAGGATGACTTCGAAACAACATAGTTCGATAAGACGGCGCGCTATTCGATAAATACGACAAACATAGAAATGGAATTACCACCTAAAGTGCTTATTATTATCTATCTATTAAATTATGATCAATATCTCAAGATACACGTCAAATCGATAGTTTACCCAACATGCAATCGATCTTCTGCAATCGGTCACTTTATTTTTCAATCACGATAGCTTTATAATAGAAGATGTCTTGATATTTCATATGATTTTCCCATGATTGGTACTTCAAGTATCTCTCGTAAGATCTTTTCGATGCTTATGCTGTTATAAAATTTACATGGTGCATATAAAATTTGCAGATACCTACTGGCAAGATTGAAAAATGAGGAAGATAAACATTTGATGGAATAATACAATCAACTAGTTTAAACAGTTTATATTCAATGTCTAATATTCCTCAATGAAAATTCGAAGTTTGCACAATGTCGCTATTTCAGAAATAACTTATCAAAAGATACTTTTAAAATGATGTTTCGCAAGAGTACACTTCGTTGCTTGCTTCTTTCTGTCTAGTTCAGAGAGAAGCTCGACCCTTATACTTGAAACACTTCAAGCAGATTCAGTGCGAAATGGGTTCTGCAGGTGACGCTCACATCCCTGGTTCCCAGGTGGAGGTGGCACAGCCGGGCCCCATTCTCCGTTGGTCCCGCCGTCCTTAGTGGAGCTCAGTCAGTAGACAGTCGATCCGCCTGGTCAGCTGGTTTTAACCATTCGCGTATTATAGATCTTCCTCATGGTAAACCTATCGCGAGCGACTAGGTAGATCCCGATGCCGATCTCCTGGTGTCTACTTAGAAATTAAATTAGCTAAACATTGGATAGAATATCAGCGGCCTGCACGCCGCATGTGCGCGAGTGTGCAGCTTCACCGGAAACATCATCGACACGGTACGAGGGACCAGATCGTCTACAGAAGAAGAGACCGAGTTGAAGAAGAAAGAAGAGGGTAGTGACTCAGGAAGGAGATTGCGCGCGCGCAATCAGACAGGAAATGACCATATCGTACGCGAGCGAAGTGCCGAACGGCTCTAGCTTTGGCTGCTTCTGGAGGATTCTAATAAAGTAAGTCTCGCCACTCTCCAGCTCGTTTCAATATGCTGAATGAATGTATGTGTTTTTTTGTGGTCTGCGCTTGATGTAGGCACCAGAACTGTCAATTCGCTGGCGGCTGATAGGTGAGACCGGTAATAGGCGCGTAGAGCCTTGGCAAGAATTGCTTTCCGCGTATTTCTCAATTCTAATCGAATGTAGATACATCGGTTATTTCGTTTTTAGGCAATGTTCTTCTTGTAATTATAATTTAGCTCTTGATATTTTATTTATTGTCATGTGAGTAATTTGCTTTTCCCAATTTTTTTATTACTTACACTCGCACCCCTAAAGATCACAAGATCTACTTTCGCCAAAATACATAAATTATGATGATAATATTTTAAATTGAACCGGAAAATTCGAATCAGTTGTTGGCATCGCGATTACACGATCGTTGCAAAACGTAGCAGTTTCGTAATATGAATTTGTCAAAGATCGGATTGTATCCGAGGATTAAGATAATTTTGTCATATTTTTGGTACAGAATGATTCATGAAATTAGACAGTTTAGATGTCTAGACTTCTGGACACGTAAACTACATATTGTCAGTATGCCATGTAAGATGAAGACATTGCGCTATAACGACCGGCTGATCGTTGTGCAACATTTAACTTTCGACTTAATGTGCCATGCTCTCAATTTATAACTTAGTTACACAGAAGGAGGTAAGAACAAATATTCTTAAGCAAGAATTTGGCAAATAATCGTGTTGAAAACAGGAAGATGACCGTTAAGTATACTAGAATTTGCGTATCAATCAAGAACGTCCAATAGTTCTATAGTTAACCCGTCGCGTATTTCGAAACCCGTCAAAGAATTATCATTGCCGGTTTGTAGTAAAATCGAAATATCAGAAGTGCCCCAAATTTTCAGTCAATACAGAAAACGCGATTCGCTTGAATCACAGTAGTGGAGCAAGCATGTAAAACCCGCTAGCACAGAAATGGCATTCGGTCAGCGTTTGCTCGCGCGTTTTAAGGAAATAAGGTTGCCGATACGTTTATCGATTTTAAAACGCGGCGGCGCCGCTGTGTCCAGAATATATCGCCACTGAAAATTATTGCACTACTATAGCCCCGCTGGCTCGCGTCTGTTATCTGCCATGCAATGAGTAACAATGGCAATGTTTATGCTGGAGGGATTGACATGACAACATCGGTCGGACACGTGTTTAATCGAGCCACTCGTATGCATATGCAAACCTATCATATGTTTAGAGTGTAGTATCATTAAAGTTGTGTTTTCTAAATGAATGTGAAATCATATATAAATTACGTGACATCTCTCGCAGGTGTTTTTATTGAATTTGTAGGGAATGCGATGAGGAAAACTGATTAACGACGTAAGATTTCATTGTTCTATCAACGTATATCTTTTGAATACGATAAAAATGCCAACAGATATTAGATATTATTGTTAATTATCAATTATAATTATTTATTAAATATGTAAATTTTTGATATTATATATCTTTATACATTAATATTTCTGGATATATTCTGCGTTACTGCTGCGTGCTACTATTAATAATGAACGCTTCGAAAAAACTTTTTGTTTTTATTTTAATTATAGTATAAATATTAAGCATTTATACTATGAAATTATTATTCCACAGTTTTCCATTTTTTCTTCTTTTTAAGTCATTATATAATCATTCTCGTAAATCAGTGTAATCGGTGACATCAATGCTTGTCGAGAGCGTCTACGCGATTCAGTGTCGATAATTACGTACGAAATTAAATGTTATGCAACATGGAATTTTTTTAGAATACGATGTAGATATGAAAGTATAATATATAGTTACGATGAAAATGATCCAAAATATTTGAGTATAATGACAAAATTAAAAAATTACCGTAAAAACGATAAACAGAAAACACTTGAGTAAATAAAAATCTATCTCGAAAATATCGTGCGTCAGCAATTGCTTCTTACGATAATTTCTTAAACATAATCGTGAAATGAAATGTGAAAAAAATTTATCTTATTGCTTACTAAAATAATAAATGAGAAAGAAAGAAGAGTATGAACAATATTTTTATTATTTTTAAATAAAAAGAATATAACATTCTACAATACAAGCGAGTTCTTCTCTTATCTGTCTGGATAATAACCGGAGAAACCATAAAACGAATGTGTTAATTATGTTCTAAGTCGTTCGCATGGCGTTAACTACTACTAGTTATATGAATGATTCGATCGCGGAGAAACATATATTAACGAGTTATACGAATTAAATTATTCCTCTATTTATATTGCTAAATATAAGATTGAAATTTATATTAAATTCTTTTTATTATTAAAAAAAATCTCATATATATATACATATCAGATTTTTTTATAGATGTAAAACATATTCTTAAAAATTCTCTATATATATTTTCATATAATTATACTAGAAATATAAGAGTAAATTATTGAAAATAATTAGTTATTGTATATGTATGTAAAAATTAACTTTTCTCTGCATATTTTATAAAGTTTAATAAAGCCACTAAATATGTATGTTTAAAAAATTATCAATTTTATCAAAATTATCAAATAGTATACATATAATAGCATACCAAGATTAATGCAATTTCGCGCGTTTTACAACGCCCACAAAAATGCATCTAATAGCACTTATCCTATTGCCATTCATAGTGTCCTTGTCCAAGCCCGTTTGTTGACATTTCTACGACCTTTACATATTGTGTGGTATTGGTGGATGCTCCCTGATCTCAGTTTCTCTCCGTACGCGTCTCGGTGGAAACAGTCTTAACGGCTTTCACGTAAGATCTCGCTTTCCTATGCGCGTTATACTACAACACTGCAGTAGTTAAAGGAAAGACGACAACGGCTAGTCTATAAATACGCAGGAATGTCCAGGAATAGAAAATCTTTCGCGGTAATGTGCAAACGAGAGCGTGTATACTTATAAGTACTCCGTAAGTCGATTCCCCTGACAAAAATTATGATTAGTTGCAATCTGGCGGAGAAAGGAATGTCTAGTTACATTTGCTCGCATTTTTTGAAATTTCAGATATACAATTTTTAATTTATTAACAATTTTCATCCCCTTCTCATTCCCTGGAGTAATTGCTTCCATTCTGAATGATTAAGAACGGTGATGTGTTGCGTACGATAGGCGTCGTCGTCGATGAAAAAATTATTCTCTATCATAGTATTTATGCAAAACAAGGCGATCCTGTTCTACGATATTTCATTACCAACGTTTTGCTTTTTAAGACGCAGCAAAACATGTAGCTCTCCTTTTTCTCGTTACAGTTTTCCGCGGTGACCCATACTAGCTTTCTTATCCGCCTACTGGTCCTACTGGCAAAAGGAAGCAGAATGATCGCCGATCTATAAATACCCCCGGAACATACTATAAATACGTAGTTGATATCCAGGAATAGAAAATCCTCTTACCTGCTTTTCCAGTACGTTGATAACAACCGTGCCGACGAATTCTCACACGTAGAGCAGATCTGTTACGAGGTTAATGCGATTGTTAGAACGATTTTTGCTATGCCGTGAAGAGACGCTCTTACACATATCATACGTGCATGGCTAATGGCCAATTCTCTTGTTTTTTTTTTTAAGATTAAATTAATGTGAATTCAATCGGTGTGATTTGTGTACTCTCAAGATATTTTTTCTGCCACTTTCTTCTTTTTAATATTCTTACACGAAAAGAATATTTTGCTGAAATATCTAAAAATTTAGCTAGATACAGATCTGAAAATAATTTTCTTTAGACCATTAAAATATTTATGTATTAATAATAGGATGCTCAAATTGGTTGCTAGAAAGTTAAAACTTTTTGCAGCATTCTCTTCAACCAGCTTAAACGTTTTACATAATTATTTTGATGACAAAATTATTTTTCGTATTTATAGCTTTATTTCTTGATATTTTATTCTTCCCATGCATGTAAATGCTTTTTTTATTTAGCAGATATATTATACTTTGGTATAAGTTTTGTAACCAGGCAGAAAAAAACAGTTGTTGCCTGTTCCACCTAAGATTCGTTAACAAATACGGACTGTAGGGAA
>NW_017304758.1:224302-230177 GCF_001594115.1 Trachymyrmex septentrionalis
CAGTTGCCTGTTCCACCTAAGATTCGTTAACAAATACGGACTGTAGGGAATATTTCACGAGGTGTCAACGATGCACAAAAGCGAAAAGAGAACCTAAAATATTTTCATGCTTTAGTTATCGCTTCAGGCATGACGTTTGTAGCAACAAGTGCCTGTATACGCGCTGCTACAGCTGCCCCGATCACGCGCGCGAAATACTCGTAGCGCATGAACGGAAGAACCATGGCGGCGAATCGCACGCGTGAAAGCAAGAACGGTTTCACGTCGCCGTGGAGTTGCCGTTCATATATAATATTACTGCGTTTACCTTCGTAGATTCATCGAGAAGGTAACGACAAATCGGCTTGAAATCGATATATCGGCAAAATAGCATTGCCTTCAAACGGACACGCAGACGATTCGCAAGGCCGGTCTGCGCAGGCAAAATTTGTGCAGATGTTTGCAGAATTATAAACAGCTTGTTGTGAAATGAAAAAGTGCGTGTCGCTGAACGATAGGCCAATTATGATGAATCGTCACGTACTTTATGTAGGACACGAAATAAGACACGCACGCACATGTTGCAAATGTTATTCTGAAACAAGGAAAACAAAGGTGCTCGGAATTGCCAGATTAATTATTGACGTATGGAATCAGGTATATGGAATTACCTGATTATCGAAACAGAGAAAAAATTATTTAAAATTATTATGTATTTATATCATACAGCATGTTACGCAGAGTAAGTTTAATTGAAAAAAATTTTAGCTTGAGATTTAAAAAAAAATTATGCATATACATAAATATTTTTCTATTATAAACATCAGAAGAAGATTAATTACGTATAAGATAAGGAAAACTATGTGTTCTTTTCACGTTCATATAATTTTATGTGATTTAGCGCAAACACCATTAAAAGATATACACTTATAACGTTATAAAATATTGCGTATATATATTATTTAAATAATTAAGTTATATATTATTTCTATTTTATTTAAAACAATTATTAAGAATTTTTTTTTAATAAAATAGAAATGTATTCTTTTTTAGAAAAAGATAATATATTAGTTTGAAAGAATAAAAAAGGGTAGGCTTAATTTCGATGTTAATATAATAAACGATAATGTTAATCTCGATAAAATTCAAAATAAATCGTATTTTGTGAACACTCTTATTTGGAAATGGATAACTGATTTCATTATAAGGAAATTTTTTAGGAGTCTAATCCATGACTCACGAATTTCAATCAAACCGCTTATGCTGGAGACATATCAAAATAAATCGAACATATCACTTAAAGCTAAAAATAACAATGCAAATTTCTATATTATAGTTTTTTATAATTTTATCTGTTATCCTTTTTTAAAAATACACGACAGTAACGACGTTTACTTTACGCTAGAATGTGCTTATCTACCTTATTTAGACATTTAAATTTCATGGACCATTACCCATTTTATCCCATCTTATCAACCCATTTTTCTATTGCCCTCTTTGTATCTATGTAACATCTTTCGCTTTCGCTTCTCAACATTTCTCTACAAATTTTTTTTTAATAGCAACTTTTCTTATTTTCTTTTTATACCCTTGAATTATTTTCTCGACATGTCGACGTCGGTCGTATATCTTCTCATCATTTTTACATACCGCTCTTCTAATTCCGCGGAGAACTAGGCCAGAGTTTATCTCGCGCGACGCTCGCCTTATCGAGACCGCGAAGCGCTTTCTGCGGTTTATTCGTATCGAGACGAGCACAACGATTGGTCACGTTTAAGCTTATGCGTCGCGATGGACGAGTTCTCTCGCACCCGTTGCCGGCCGTTTTACATCATGCCGAATGACAATGAGAGGACAAGCGAGTGTTAGCGGCGGTTCGCATTTCGCTGCGCTGTACTTCGATTGCGTGACACACATTTCGCTCACCTCACTTGTCTTTCGTCGACCTCTCGTGCATAAGCACACGCCGGAGTACGCTTTTCACGACACCTTGTATTGCTCGGCGTGTTGAACCGCTTGGAAATCAGAGCTGACCCAGTGCCTCTGCCATCGATACGAGTATCATCTTCAATACGTACATGAATTTTCTCGCGAGTATTCTCGCGAATTTGTTGTATTTACTAGGAATTGTAAAATTTTTTCTCTCTTTATCCTATAGATAAAACTATAATTTAAGTAAGAATAATAATGGTATTTTTTGTGGAATTATAAGAAATATTTATACAATAATATACAAATAATAGGTGTAAAGATTTCAGAAGAATGTCATGTATAAAAATGAAGAAATAAAGGTTTATTATTTGCGTGTATTTTTATAAAATGTATAAGATAGATTTTATAGAAATGTATAAGATAGAATATGCTCAACCATCGATTTAATAAAAATGTGAGTAATAAGAGCGCTGCGGGACAAGACTCAGCTGAATGCGCTTTAAATGCGCTTTAAATACGCTTTAAATGCGCTTTAAATGCGCTGGCTCATAGCTGACAAACGCGCGGTGTTTTTATCTACTTACTTATTAATATTGGAACGTCATTAATACGATAATGAGAATTATTTACAATTGTTGTCCTAATAACATATGCAATATAATTATATAAAAATTGTGGACTATATAATTACTCATAATTTTGTATGAGTAATTAATTATTTATAAGTGATTAAACGCTATTAACTATTGCTTTTCAGTTTGCAATCTGAGATATCATAATCATAGAAACATTAGCTGTTTTTTGCAATATGGTTTTTTCGAAATAAAAATTATTATATATTGCATAGTTTATCTGTATATTACTATTTTCCCCACAATATTTAATCGTCAAGTTGAGTATAATTATAATTATTCTCATATAATTGTAATAATTACTCATAAAATGAGTATAATTAATTTTAAACAAAAGGAAGAGTCAATTACAATCAAAGTTAAATGTTGGAATAATAATTTTATCTATATGTAATTTATTTTTAATGTATTTCTTTCAAATAATTGTACGCCGATTATTTTTAAACTTGTATAAACAATCGAATTGAAATAATAACAATAATTTCACACAAGTTATCTAAAGCAAATGTATTTAAAATGAATTACATATAGAAATATTATTCCAACATCTGAGTTTAATCATAATCCTTCTTCTATTTTAGTTCGATTTATTCTCGTTTCTAACTTATTATTGTATAATTAATAAATTAATTTTATTCAGTATTTTCACGATGTTTTAACGTCGCTTTGAAATTTGCCATTGGCGAGAACTGTTTCCGTATCTACGTTTTGTAAAGTACCTTCGTCCGGTATATTCGAGGGCAGAGGAACTTGTTCTCTCTTCCGTAAAGTCTCGTCAAAAATTTCCATTGGTCCTTGATCAACCCGGCGAATGTCCGTACGTGAGTTAAACAGCATGCCACAGGGACGCTTATCTCGCAAGAGGCGACGATGAAGCAGGCGTTTTGTACAATCGTCTGATTGACGTGTTGCGCATTTGATTTTTACTCAATTTCTAATTAAAATGTGAAGCTATATCGCGTACATGACTTTCCAATGTTTCTCCAACTGTTATTGAGAAACGATAATATCCTCTTTCACATACATCTCGATGTAGATATCTCAAATTTCGAGATATTTTATCATACTGATTTAGCGCATCAACCCAATATGGCCGTGGAAAAGTGGTTCTCGAGGAAGAATCTCGGAGATCTGACGAAGACAGGGCGAACGTGGAGCATCATGCCGTGAAGCGTGACCAGTGTTAGTTATGCAATGTTTTGTTGTCTTGCGTCCTTGTTGCCCGCATTGGTATTATCTTGCTTAGAGCGAAGAATCAATTACAATTTGTTGCCTTGATGATGGTATCTTTCCGATAGGTAAAGGAGAAGGAGAGTGACCCTTGACCAATCAGTGTGCTATCGCGGTGTTTGGAAAGAGCCGCGAAATTTTTGATTGATAGAAACGAGACGAGGTTGTAAATAATTGTCAACTTGATTTATTCACTGACATAGTTTAACCGCAATCCGTGGCAAGTGCATCTATCACTCATGAGAGAGTTTTAGAGATCCTACTATTTCAACTATAATTGAGTGTTATATAATATACATTACTCCATAAATCAATCAACAATTACTTTTAGCACTTCCCAGATAACAAAAAGTGTTTAAAATCGGATCATAAGACGTTTTTTGTATCTAAAATACAACTTAATGATGTTTTATGTCACAATTTTAGACTTTGTGCTGTTTGGGTTTATAAATGTCTGTGTGAATTTTCTTGCTACTGTTTATAATTGCAGCATGACTACTGAGCATTTTAAAAGATTAGAATCACTAAGTAATTTTCTTAACAAATTTTAATCAGCATTTTACTTCTTATATTAAAATCTTCTAATTAATTATTTTAAATCATATAATTTATGAATATTGAAATAATAATTTATCGATTAATTTTTAAATCTTAATTAACAAATTCTTTGATTGAATTACGTTTTATTTTTCTTGTAATATATATATATATAATTCGTCAAATATCATAATATACAGTAAATTATCCGTGATAAGAATAACTTCTGCTGATTTCTGCTAAAGCAAAAGTACTTTGAAATAATTACCCCAAGTTTGTTATTATTTTATCTCAATAAGCAAAGAAATTCTTTCATATTTGTTATTTATAAGTTGTAACATATGCTTTTGCATAAATTAAATTATACATGTCTTTCAAAATGTGCCTGCGCTGTATGTTTGATGATCACTGAAAAACGGAACGTGTTGGCGAGTTGATAACGCAATGCAAGAAATACGCAACAGCATTTACTGTCCACGCATAATCGTCGCACTTCTTTCGCTGCGACTTAAAATACAAGGCTGCTTGTAACTATGTCACTGTCAATCAGACTCATCGGTATGTATAACGCTTTCCAAACGTAGTCGTTGTGCCAGGATACTTAATTATTTTCATGGTTCATGAGCGGGGAAAAGACCTTACTACTTCGTTTCTGGATTCGATTGCCAATTAATCTCCTACTTAACTATCGATGGAACGTTTGTATATCAATGATGTCACAAATATATGTCTGATATGATTTTTGAAGATGAAGACTATTACTTCCTGTTTAGACGTGTTTTTAAGTGTTAATAAGGAACACTATTTTGTTATCATATTCAGTAACAGTTGTAACTTCACTCTATCTATTTGTAAAAGATTATTCATTATGTAAAAATTTGAGATATTAAAGAACCTACATATTTGTTTAACACCGTGTAAACATCATCCCAAAATTATTTTTAGCAATTTTAAAGGGAAATATTTAAATGATGATTATTTTCTTATAACATTTCAATAATAATAACAATAATACATTAATTTATAGACGTCTCAGAAAAAAACAGTAATAATAACAGTAAGATGCAATAATTATAAAATAGTTTGTTAAACCATATATATTCGGTTCTATTAAGTCTCTATAAATCGCTCTTTAAATCTGAATCAGTAGGTAATCACTGATATCAGCGCCAAGTATATCACTAGTAATCAGTGAATGAAATGTGGGAGATTTGTAATCTAACTAATCTTTATTATGTGATCTATTATGTGATTAATCTTGTTTTAATGCATAAATTCAATGAATATTGGAAGATTGAAATTAATGTACATATATCATTTTAGTTATATAATGCTCAAACATTCTTCCTTTTTTAATTGAACTTCACTGATTATCCAGTGCCAAGTATGCCACTGGGTAATTAGTATCCACAGATTTAGAGAGTATAAAACTTGTAAAGTTGTCATCTTTATAGTTGCCACTGTGTGTTTTTCTTTGAGTGTAAAAATACGTACATACATACTATATACTTCGTTTAGATAAATTTCCAATAATCATATTCTCGTATTCATGCACGTGGACTTAT
>NW_017304758.1:230277-242812 GCF_001594115.1 Trachymyrmex septentrionalis
CTTCGTTTTGATAAATTTCCAATAATCATATTCTCGTATTCATGCACGTGGACTTATTGATTAAATATTTTCATGTAGCATCAGTTTTGTCAATTTTTCATAACTAATTGGTAAAAAATTATTACGCAGCACTGAGTCATTAGTAATTTAAACAAGTCGAACGTTCGTCGCTTCCCGCAGTTGCAGTGAAGCGCGGCCTTGCTACACGCTCGAGTATAATTTTTAGCGCTGAGATGGGTGCCGGTCTATCATGCAAGGTAATTAATTCGTTAGCGGCCGCGATTGATGTTAATCATCCACTGGCCTTATGTAAACGTGGAGGAAGCTGACTCTCGCTCATAGCACTCGAGCGTTTCGTATACTTACTTCCGTACTGCGTGCAAATCGCGTCAAGACTTTCGTGCAATTTATCGGCGCACCTTCTATCAACTACATGTCGAAAAATGCGCTCATTTTTTCCTCTCCTGGAATTCTTAACAGCCGCTATAATTTCCGCTCGCAATATATTCCAGCTTGAAGTGAGAGATTACATATAGGATAAAAAAATCTAAATGCATTAAATAACGGATCATTACATTTTGCTTGAGCATTCTTATAATTTGAAAGTGGCATGGAATATGAATGGTCTTAAATGCATTAGTTTCATGAGCTCCTTGATATACAGTACCGATCAAAAATATTATATTATCTCTAATAGAGAACGTCAGTAAATTATTAGAGGCTCAAAATGTAGCCTTTGATCGTATCAGCCCCTCAGTTGACAAGTGGCATAAGTCCAAAATTAGGAAAAATGCGTTTGTTATAGAAGTAGAAAGTATTAAGAACGTTTGTTTTATCTATCAATTTAATTTACTTTTATTTTGTTCATAAAAAATGAAAATCAATTTTATAATACATCATAAATAAAGCGACCATAAAAATATCTGGAATAGTAATTAAATTCAGCTTTTTTTTACGGTCACTTTATTTATAATGTATTATTAACATAAAAACAAAATAAAAGTAAATTAAATTATAAATAAACAAACATTCTTAATACTTTCTACTTTTATAACAAATGCATTTTTTCTAATTTTGGGCTTATGATACTTGTCAACTAAGGGGTTCATATATACAGATTGCTGGCAATCTTCCACCTTTCCCATATATACAATACTTTGAATTTATATGAAAATGTCGTCTATGTTACTCAAAATATGGAAATAAGGGTACAAATGCATTTGTTTTTTATTTAACAGTTAGACCATATGAATTCAAATCATTTTTAGTAAATTGTTGCACATTTTTTATATATTACGTATCTTTAAATACTTTTTGATGTATATTATTATTATTCTTAATTTATATATTATAATATATTTAAGTAATGGGGGCGTAACGTCATTATATTAGATATGAAGTTAGACATTAACACGTATACATGGTAGTATATACATAATCAAAAAACTGCATGATCAAAACGTTTGATTTTATTTTTTAATTTATGTATCAAATATATGTAAATCTTTGCTCATGAATTATCACATCGTATTCTCATTAATCAACTTTATTGTAAATGTAAATATATTTTTAAATTATAAAGTTATTCATTTCTTTTTTATCTCAAAGCATAGAATTCCTATTAAAGCATGAAGTAACAGTGCCAAGATAAAATTTGATAATATTGACGCACGTCTTTTTTTATGACAACTTCTATGTTTAATGTAATACTTTTAACTGGCACTGTACAGCAACTAAATGCTTGTAAGTATAGAAATTTCTATATCCAAGAATATATATTGTATGATATACATAATATCTATGAAGTACGTAACACATAGGTATTACATATGACGTGACATGTAACATATGTAATGCATGTTAAGGTTGCGCGTGTATAGCATACTTTCGTCTAACGGTGTAAAAAGAAAATGTATCATTTGCTGCAGGCAATGTTGCTCATAATTCGCAGTTCTCGTGAATCAATGAATTTGTAACACGGTCAGATTGTGTAATTTTGCACCCAGGAACATGACAATTATCGAGTGACTCGAATAATGTTATTGATGTTTTAAAGCGAGTCATCGTGTTCTTGGAAGTACGGAAGCGGTAAAATCATCAAAATCAACGACTATTCCTTTAACATCCGTCTACTATACTAATTATCATCTTCTTGGTAAAATCAAAAAGAATACTGCATTTTTTTTATTGATTATTCCATTAGGATTTACGTCATTCTTATTGTGAACTTTTCAATAATTTTAAGTAATAATTCATGATTAACTCCACGATATGCATAATAACGCGTGACTTCTCTTTCTTGTCGGTAATTTCTCATTAAAAAGATTTAAGACGTAGATACATCATAATTCAACTATGAATTATTTGTTCATTCGTTAACATTTTATTCAATAAGCTTTAAGTAATTTTGTTAAGTTAAAAAAGTGCATATTGATTAAATTTTGATTTTCTGCTTTAAAATAAGAGTAATTAAAAATTTTCGTATAAGTTATATCGCAGTAAAATTGTATTTGTATCTTAAAAGGAATTTAAATATAAAAGTTCGATGGCAATGCCCGAAAAAATGCGGATCCAACCCACGTAAACGAATTTCATATTTTTACATCGGCTTTAACTTCTCGAACACCTGTTTCGATATTTCGCCCTTGCATCCACGCTTATTGCGAATTGTGGGTTTTTGTGTCTCCGCATCATGTAGCTCGATACGCGTGGGTGAATGATCGGTGTTTCTCTTCCTGGTTCTCCTGACATTACAAAAAGAGTTCAAATTGCTTTTAGTGTGTAATTTACATATAGTGAAATTTGAGAAAGTTGGAAAATAAAGTGCTTCATGGCAATTTAAACAAAATATATATCTCATATATTATTTGATAATTATAAGATACGATGTAAGCACAAAAATATAATAATTATAACAGATTAATATGAAATCTTCAAATCTCAGTACACACAAGTTGACCACAAATAGCTTGGGCGATATATTGGCAATTATTTACTCAATACAAACTATTGATGTAATCGTGTAACGGCAATTAGCAAATTTTCTCGATATTTGTGCATAATGTATGTATTGTGTATGATGAAAACAATGCTAAGAGATATACTGTAGAGGTAAAGATCTTTCTTACATTCGCATACGTCGCTCTTCTCTTCGATCGCTGTGGAATTCAACTTGATTACCGTGCACCATAAATAACGTATCGATCTTGCGTGGTAAAAGAATCGATGCCTTCGCGATGCACAAGTTCGATTGAAGAAATCTCTATCGTGCTGCGATTCGTACGAAGTATACATTGCGTATTGTCTTAGTTGCAATACGAGAGACAGACGAAAAAGAGAATATACTGCCGAGGCTCAAGTTATAGCATTCCTCCTCGGCGCAAACCATACACGGACAGTCCTATTCATCCGAGTAGGTAGTCTTATTTTCCTCTGTTTCTTTTTTGTCGAAGCTTTGTGCTTCTTGCGACAGACGCGTTTGCAGGAAAGTATTTCTACTACTAGTCTCTGCTTTACCTGATACGAAAAAGAAAGAAGACAACAGAAAGATCAATATAGATTTAGTAATTATTATCATTTTAACGCGATACAACAAATACAATTCATCGAAAATAATGTTTCAGCAACAAATCCTAAGAGGATATGTGTGTAAGAAATCGCAGAAATGTCGTGATAGTAAAAAATCATCATGGAAATCTTAGTCCGTTTCTAATTCTAATAGTTGACGGACTTACGCAGAATTTCTGATAGATTATTCTAATAAGTTCTGGATGTATTTTTAAGAAATAATCATCTAAACTTTCTTATAGCTGCAAAAGGTATGACAATAAAGGTAGACTTAACGATTGTGTTACTCATATTGAAAAAGAAATAACATTCTGTTGTGTAAAAAATTACGTAGAAATTTTTATATCTCTACGGTTTGAAATTGTCGTGCTAATGCAATAAAGTGGTAAACTTTTTATATCTTTACATTATAATATTTATAAGATAAATATGTGAACAAAAATAACAACAATATGTTTTAATCAAATTGATTTATTATACATAACGAACACAATAAGTTTTAGCATCGACAAACTATTCTTATATTTGATCTACTTGTGCATTCAAGTCGCGGAAGCTGTATCGAATGTATCTGGGCACAATGACCATGACCACAGATAGCTACTGAGGAAGCACACATACCTTGGCAATGACTTGACCAGTTCTGAAGTGCTTACGTCGATTTCCAAATACGGTTTGATCGGATAAATTAGTCGATAATAAATAAGCTAAGTTCGATGAGCAGAGGGAATGCATTTCGATGCAGGAACTGTTCGACACACAGAAATTAAATGGCACGACTAGAAACTTAGAACGGAGCCGATGACGTGAGCAGACACATCACATAAGTTATTCTATTTACGGATGACGATCCGTTAATGTCTTCCTCGTCCAGTCAATTGCTTTTGAACTCGCGAAATGTCAATAATATAAAAAATAATGAAATATAAAAAAGATACGCTGAATACTTTTTTGTATATTGAGTACCAGAATAAAGCGAGTGTAAATTTAGCAATTATAAAATTATCTGAAAAATTATTAATTAAGCTAGGTTAATAGCGATGCAAATCCGCTATTAATAAATATTTCTAATATATATTTCTAATATATATTGTTTATAATCGTAATAAAAGGGATAAGAATACTAACATTAAACCGCGTAATTTTATTAAATATAATTATTGTCTATATGTTCCAATTTTGTGGTTAATGAAATAAAGTGATGAATGCGATTATTTTTTAACGATCGTATCCATCGTGTTGCGAGCAAGGATACTTGTTGTGCAGATGTCTTAATTACCGTTACTCATCGTTAGCCAGGCTTTCAATGTCATGCAATACGTTAATAAAGAAAAATCTTTATTCATCTAATACAATTAGAAAGCTTTTAGATAACAAAGTTTAATAACAATGTTGTTTATTTGTATCTACAAAATAAATAATTTTTCCAATCTACATTAAATAATAAAGATTAATAAATAACATATATTAAGAAATATAAAAGTAAGAATATAATATTAAATAAAAAATGTTATTCAACAAAACAATTTACGATTATTAGTGCGTTATATTCTGTTTCATTTTTGCAATGCGTAACTTCGCCGCCTATGCATTATCGAAAGATTTTCGAAAGCGTCTTTTTGCAATCGCTTTCACCCGATCCGTCTCATTGTTCTCATATATCAGCCCATCCAAAACCTTGTACTCGACTCATCTCATCTTTCAAAGCATGCACGTAACGCACACGATTGATCTTGGAGTATAAAGGAAGCACGTCAGAATAACATGCATTTGTGAATTTACATTAAAATATTTAATATAAAGCGTTAATTTGTGTTATTTTGGAAACAATCGGAAAAAATAAAACGGTTAAAATGTTTTACGTATTAAGTTGAAGTTACAGAAACTATCTCTTCTGCGTTTTATACCTTTAAATGATAATTCATATTTTTTAACGTTTTTTCAACGTTGAAAGGATCTATTATGGTTACCGAGCGTGACTATAAATCCAAATCGTACGGAGAAATGGAGGAGGACAGGCACAGTAGGAATTGAAGAAACAAAATTGCGACATAGCGCGGTTGTCTAGCCGGCAAGAGCGATAAAAGGCCTTGGCGAGCCTTGACCGGTGGACCGTTACTTTACACCATCCATAGCGACTTAGGTTCCCTATTTTCCTTTTACCAGTACAGCTCGTTGTAAGGCCACCTCATCCAGTCTGACTTTTTAATAAACTCGTAATCTAGTTCTTTCTTAATAATATACATTGATTATTTATCGAAAATGTAATCTTGTTGTAGCGGAATAAATGCTAACCACAACGATTATGTTACATGCCGCAAAGGAAAGAGAAGTCTTTGAAGTTTTCCTTAATGATTAATAAGATGGAGTATAAACTATTTCCGCAAACTGCAGTACGACATACGCCGTGAATTACGATTATGAACCACCTTGCATAATAGTTTTCATTCATACAAATCTACAATCTTTCACTATTACTTGTGTGACCACAATTGCAGACTAATAGAACCTTATTAAATAGTTTAATATTAGGTGTCTCTAATAATTATAGCTATTGCAGCTTTCTTTATATCATCATATAGTTAATTGTATATTATATCATATCTTCAATTTTTTCAACGAATACTTAGGCATTGAAACATAAATTTTTTTTACTTACGTTGAGCCAATGCTGATAAAGTTGTTGATTGAGTAATTCATCCTTTCCCGTAATATTTTGTTCGTATAAACATAGTATTGTACTAGGAAATATTAATGGCAATATTAACAAAACATCGATAGTTCGTACGTATATATACGTAATTCTTTATTCATATTCATTCACTTACAATTAGTATAATACTCTTTGAAGAATTCTTATCTCGTGAGATGTCTTTGAGATGTAAGTTGCATCCATACAATTTGCTGAAACAGCAAAGCCTCGATTCCTATATAATAGAACGTAGTAGATTATCGCTGCCTAGTTTCCAAAACATCTCGTCAGTGACTCACGTTTCAGATATTTAGAATTCCGATTGTGATACCAAAGTACAGCGAACTAGTCATTTCCTATATAATTCTTTGCTCTATCTGTGTCACGAATCTGTATCATTTTGGAGACGTTGAATGAAACTTATCTCTGCGTTTTTGAACAATTCTGTAATGTTTTATGAACATTTTTATTTTTTAATGTTACTTTTAAATTTATTATAATTGAAAATGACCCGATAGGAGTCGAAACGTTTGTTACGGATCTTTGTAATATCATTCGTTCTATTATGTCAGTATAGTTATTTTATTTTTAATAATAAACATCTTTTAGTATGTTTTGACATTTGATCTTTAATTTAAGTAATAAACATTTCACTTGGTTTATAGTCCTTTGATTTTTAATTTATTACATTTTTATTTATTTTTCGCAAAATTGAAGTTTATAGAACTCCAGGCCAAAAGTGAAAACTTCTTTAAATTAACATTTTTGAGATTACTTAAAATATCCGTAACAATTACGTTTTCTAACAATAATCTTTTAAATCTAATAATTTTTATTGGATCTGAAGAATTATTGTTTAAAAAAAAAACATAATTATAAATATTCGAGTAAGTAATACAATATCAATTTCTATAACGTGTTTCCAAACTTTTGGCTTCTGAGATGTATGTACATGTATTGGATCTCTAAAAGGTGGAAGACATTTGAAATACGTTAGAAAGATTAAAATATTTTACAGACGTCTTTGTACTGGCTTTGCACGTCGTATTGTCTGCAATGTTTATCTTAATGATTACAAAATGTTCCTTTCAGCATCAGTGAACATCAGTCACATCTTTGAACGTCATTCGGAGAAGGACTCGACATAACTATGCAATTGCATTTATCCTAGCAGCTTCTGTAATAGTAAGAAATTGGTCGTTGCATCTAAGCGGTCACATAAATCCACGTGCCCGATTTCGCGCTGAAACCATGAAACGCGCGGAGAAAGGACTAAAATGGAAACGCTTCTGCACCAGGTTAAATTGCCGCGTTATGTTATAACGATCTTGCATAAACGCTCGACATCTGGCTGGCTACACGCAGCCATCGCACAACGCTCGCCCATTCACTCACGGGGACCGTGAGTGTCCGTCATTGACGTTCACTCGCGCGTCAACCTTTACGACTCGCGTCAACGTCTTTCTCGATCCCACATCGGGAAGAGACGGCGTCTGATCGATCATAAAAAATGCTACGTCTTGTCGAGAATGCGCTAATTTACTAGTCTTAAAATATGATACTTTACGAGCGACAGACCACATTATCCGTCACTAGAACGCTCCGGTATGCACTTCTTTTACAACGCTCTTTTACGTCGTTCAGTGAAATGAACGATCGACATTGCGCGTAATAAAAATAAGGCTTATGAGCGTGTTCCAGAAACATTTAAGTTATGAACAACAAATGAGATTTGCTCATAAATTTGTACTACTTAATTTTTACTGAACGATTATTGAAAAAATAATAAATTTACAGAGCTTATAGTTACTATTGTTCAACATTGTGAAAAAATAGGCATCCTTCTAATAAAAATTGATTACATTCTTTGTGATCACATACCTATATCGAACGAACAAGATCGTTATGTTGAATATTTTTTATTTGAAGTCGTTTGAAAGCTAGTTTTAATAAAAAAAAAAAGAAGAGCGACACATAATCTTGTCATGTTATGAAGATGATTTGCTAAATTCTTATTTGAATAAGAATGAAATATCTTATATGCAAATGTCTGTTCAGGCACATCAAATTCAGCATTTTAGACCCCGACTCTCAACCTTATAAATGGATGCGAATTTTGAATGCATCAGTCCATTGGATTTTGAATGCATCTGCATCTAAGAATATTAAACATTTCTATGGTATATAAAATTTTTTAACCAATTTTTTTATTAATTCTATCTTTTAATATTTTAAATTATTTAAGTTAATTTTATCTTTTAATATAAAAAGCTACATGTCTGTTTTTTATTTTATTCAAATTTAAGATAAAAAATTAAAAATAATAAATCCAATACAAAGCAAAAAATTAAAAAAGAAAATTTGATTATTATAAAACTAAAAAAAAAAAGGGAATTTTCTATAATTGCGAAGTGACATTAAGTTTTCAGTTCTTATTTCAGTTTCAAGCTTTATTTGAAGCTCATCTGTGTGCTACGCAAACAGTCAGTACTCACAATTTTTAACTGACTTTCAAACTCTGATTATAAGTTCTGTGATTGATCCTTCTTCATTAGAGATTAGCGTTTCAAAGTTCAAATCTTTTCAAGCTACATTCAAACTCAACGATACCAATAAGAACCTCTTAAAATTGAGTTTTAAGATAATCAAACTTTTTAGAAACATAAATTTCAGAATACTAAGATCAGAATCGAATATGTGTATATATTATATATAATATAATATATGAATTCTGTGATCTCACAGAACACACATACAATTAAATATATATGTCTGTAATTATTTTATAATTTTTTATACAAAATATATTAAACGTTTCAACAATTTTTGCATTATTATATCTCTAACGACCAATAATAACATAAAAATTGTATTCTTTTATGCTGTACTTTCTGCGTTCCTTACTTATTGAAAGAGATCATAAACTAGACAAAGGTCAGCGAACAAGCCTCATGGATTAATAATATGACAATGGCTTCTCCCGATCACAGTCACGCCGATGTAATGGCTCTTACGTTTTCATATGCATGGGACAGGTGGAAGAATTTGCGGGCGTGTCGCCGTATATGTATATATGAAAAACATGGAACATTGCCTCCTACCATGACCCACTGACACACAAATAACGAAATAATGAAATATTCTTCTATCGTTATTAAATATATTGTTACAGATGTCTCATTATGTTTTACTCGTGAGATTAAAAGCGATTGACGCAGTTCTTATACCTTTTTTGCTAATAGACAGAATTTCACGCATATCTTTGCGACATTATATAATTGAAAAATATTACTGAAGAAATTCGATGACAAGATTCAACTCAAAATTATAAATGTTTCAGTTTTTCTTTATGATGGCTTCGGAATGTGTTTTAAAAATGTCGAAATGCAACAAAATTAATTTGAAAAGTATATGAGATATTACATTTACTGAGATCTCAAAACTTGTTTTATAGTCATACTTATAAACTAAACTGCAATAGGTTCTCTGGAAATATTTTATCATTATACAAAAATAACACTTCGCGGTTTCATGACTCATCGAATCATGAAATCGCTACATATTAATGTATGTATAATTATTATAATTCTTTGAAGCAGGTTATACCTACTTTATGTCCTGGAAGCAATTTAATTTTAATTTTGTATGCAAACTAAATTTTTTAAAAAGTGTATGATTTTAAAAAATTTATTAATTTGTACTGTAAAAAATTTACCAACGTTTCACCGACGTTTAAATGTATAAGAAACTTTAATTTCTAAATTTTTAATCTTTTTGCTATGGAATTGATTTAACAATGCATAATATTTTTCTGAAAGGATGTTCTTTTATTAAAAAATCATGCAAGTATAAAAAGAAAATTTTTAATTCGATAATTACTAATACGTATAGTTGTTATTTAAACTTAATACTTATGCTAACATACTTAATATGATAATACTTAATGATAACAAAGTAGCAAACGTTTATAAAAGATGACAAGTAAGAACAAAATAGCATTTATAATTATAACCTGTGAGTTAATAGAGAATTTAAATGCATTTTATATAAGTTTATTCTGCGAAAGCATTTGAAAACGTTTATTGTTAGCATTTAATAAGAAACGTTTTCATATCTATTTCTGCGTAGTTCGGTTAAGTTGTCCAATGAAAATTGACGGCGAGTGTTTGTTATAAGCAAACAGCTTAATCAGTGTTTAAAGTGCATAATTGTGTCCCATGTAAGTATGTGTGTTAATTTTATAGTTATTTTTGTAAAATTGCAATTTGTAATCTTGTGATCATGATTGTTGATTAGTGTGTGTACTACGCGTCAAAAAAATATGGCTGACAACGGCGTCTTGCCGTAATTATAGGCTGGCTGATGAGTAGAAGAGACTATCGAAAGGAAATAATCTTGTTTACGCAATTCCAATAAATGTTAAAATACAGTCACTGAGATCGCGTCAAAAGAATGATTTAAGTAGGTAATGCAATTAATTATTTCATCTTACGCGTCACCTCAATTACTCTCGAAATTTTCATTCTTGTCATATCAGCAATGAGTGAATTTATTGTATACATAATTATCTGTACAATAATCGTCTGGTACCGTTACGGTTTTGTGAGCACAGCAAGTTAGCTACTCTCTGAATGCGGCGGATGTCCGGTACAAATTTTTCATATCTTTCTCCCTCTGGAGAAACGTGATATTTTATTGATTAATGCTTTTCTTATTTTATATTGCAAGAAAATATTCTGATTTTGTAATTTATCAATTTGACATCATTTGTTTGCATCATTTGTTAAATGCGCAATAGAAACTCAAACATCTTATTTTGAATGTTATATTTAAAATGTACCTAAACGTTTTACATATATTGGATAAATGTCCGCAAAATATAATTTCATAATATTAATATAACTTATGACATAAGATCTTATCATTAATCAAGATGTCAAATTTCAATAAATGATTTATTCATCTTCTATTTAAATGGAACATCTAACAAATGACGTACATTCATAGCTCTATTATCAACAATAGTTGACGTATCCGCTTTACAATATAAACTATTGTAAGAGTATATATATATATAGTTTTCACTCTGACCCCATTTGCACTGCATCCGTTGGATACGTGGGTATTCATTTTGCATTTAAAGTCATTGTTTTTGAAGTTGAATAGTGAATTGCACTTCTTAAATGCCATTTTAAGATAATTCTAATCCATTAGTTTGATTATTTTCATGTGTAAGTTTATATTTGGAGAGATAAAATGCAAAAAGTAAAATTATAGAACAAACCAGATCGCTTCTAATTTCCTATTACGATGTATTTCCTATTAACGATCAACCGATATCTGATTTTATTAGATCGGAGATTACGCGTAAGGAGCGTATCTTCGAAACTCATAAAATCGATTTAGCCGTGACATACTTTTTGCCAATTCCCTAGCCGGTTTCAAAGCGTACGTTTACGATTTTCGAATGATCTAGCTATTACCGATTGTACGCTCATACTAATCCTATTGATGCAAAGTGGAACTCATTGAAAGCGAAATTGTAAAATAATTTATCTATAAAGTTCTTTCCTCTTTTATACAAAACTTGTTTTGCGTGCATCTGTCACGTGAGGCAACGCATCATCGATTTATTAATATCCATGATACTTTGAAATTAAAATAAACTATGATAATATTTCTTAACGATCATGTGTGTAGTGTAGGAACTAATATTGTGACATTGAAGTAGTGCTGATATTTCTCAATCACTTAAAAAGACGTTTAAAAAGAGAAAAGAATATACACGAAGTTCGTTCACACAACCAGGAAGTATGGAGCGTACTTGGAAATGAAAGATGAATTTCGCTCGTTTTTGTCGATAGAGAATGGCAAATTCTTACATCGTTACTGTGATTTATTAAACAAAGTGTATCACAAATATTTACCGCTAATTCATTCTTAGAATACGAAACGCTTGATATATAAATTTTGGCGAACACAACTGCTTTTATGTCCTTTTTTTATAACGTTCGTGCATTATAAATAATTTTTTATAATGTAATAAAGAGATATAAAGAAATAAAACTATTTTTTTCAAAGTTGTAATGTGCTGTCATATTATATCGTACAGTTTTGTGCAAATTATCACTCATACAACCGCCACAGAAATCAGAAAAAATAGAAGGAGTGGAAGTAATTTTCCAGCAACTACTTACATGCCTTTATGTTATATTAGTATTGTGTTAGGATTTCAGTTTCTTGTTAATATTAATGAAATTATTGTGAGTTGAATCG
>NW_017304758.1:242912-251281 GCF_001594115.1 Trachymyrmex septentrionalis
ACTTACATGCCTTTATGTTATATTAGTATTGTGTTATGATTTCAGTTTCTTGTTAATATTAATGAAATTATTGTGAGTTGAATCGATTTGTCACTGTAAGTAGCGCCATCATAAATTATAATCTACATAAAATTTTTTTATGTAGATTACTGTATATAGATTACATAGATAATATAGATTTATATAGATTATTGTAAGATATGCAAAAGACTAAATGATTATTTCGTGATACAATGTGTAGAGAAATAGTAAAGTATGTTGTATAATAAAATACAATAACTTTGCTCTTGTATTCTTTGTTTAGTTTCTTGTCTTGTATATCCCACCTGTTTGGGATATATGGCTTTTTTAACAGGCGGGATTTGCCCAAAGCATACAAAGTGCGCAGATTGAATTCAGTGTACTAAATACAATAAACGCATTACATGAAAGATGTATCTCATGTCATAACACTTCAATACATCTGAGAAGATTGTAATTATTATTTATTACTTCATATACATATTTGTCATTCTTATTCCTTAATAAAACTTTATAAACGCATTTTAGTTATTGTGTCATTTTACTTGTGTCTTATTTATATGCATTATTTGTAAATTTTTTATGAACCATATATACCCCCCCCCCCTTCCCTTATGAGTAGCCAGATATCCCATCCCTATGGGATATACGGCAAAATTGTAAAGGTTTAAAAAAATTTATTTTTTAATACAAAATATAAATATTTCGGATTTCTAATATTTTTTTCATAATAGTAGACAGTATAATGTTTTTACTGATATAATTCGTTTACTTCAAACATAGTAAATAATACTTAATAAATTAAGTTTTTGATAGGTGCGGTGTATATACCGAAATTACTCTATATTATCTTATATATAAATCGACGACTTTATACTGGATGCCCATTCAGTCGATTCAGTCGGTTTTTTGCTACGATATGTTGTACTATGATATACTTATGCATTTTGAGTGCTATAACCCTTACATTTGTTTATATAATTAATTTAAGTAAATCCTTTGTTTTTTACAGATGGCGTGGCTCCGTTTACAAGCTTATCTGGCGGGAACTACTGGCGTACCTGTTCTTCTACTACCTCATCAATTTTACATATCGATATGTGCTTAATGAACACCAGCGGCAGTGAGTACACGAATATTCCTGGAACTAAATGATAATTCCCATAAATTCTATTCTTTATGAGGGAGCGGGCGGCTAAGGAAACTTCAAACAGGAAAAGAAACGTTTCGGAGTAAAATGCATCCTTGTGCGTTAATATTAGAGCGACAAAACATATCTTTTCATTAAATTTGTTTTTTGTCTTCGCGGTGACAATTATTCCCGGCCGTAATTTAATTCTATACAATCGCTTCGGAGGAAACGTAGGAAACATAACTGGGTTTAGCGGATTAAACTCAAGGCGATGCGGGGTAGAAAATATGTTTAATGTATGTATAAATAATTTAAGCAGACAATGTTTGTCTCTTGCAAAGAAAACAGCGATTTAATTCTACACTTTTCGTTGTTTACTCGTTTCTTATCACAAATAATACCAAATTCAACGATCGGCTAGCTGGTGCGTGAGCGTACCTGCTATAACTGTATTTTATGGACGTAGATAAACCCGTACAATATCAACCTTGGCCCGCCAACAAATCCGAAGGTTCCAACATTTTGATCACGGTCATGCATATCATCGGTTAATATCAAGAAATTTATAATGCCTTCCTTTTCTTTTCCTCCTCTTTTTATTGTTGTATTTTTGTTAAGCACATTTGGTAATCTTTCCTTCGTTTACCTTCGTCATGTTCGATCGATTCGATGGGAAAAGGTCATCGCATATATGAATAAATAACAATCTACAAATATAAAATGTTTATTAAATTTTAATAATATCAAAAGTGTATAATTATTCCTCGAGTTCTTAAGTATTCATTACTTTGTATATTACTTTCATAATCTGTTTATCACATTGTCTGTGAAATTAATCGAGATATCTGTCTTTAGTAATATATTCTATCTTTGATAATATAAAATACATCTTTATTTTTATCGCAAAATAATTAGACAATCGCTGCGGGTGACTTGTATCCAAGGATAATTAATGGACACCTACAGTAAATGCAAACGGCTCTTTAACTGCAAATAAAATTACGACACATATTTAAATAGTAATACGTAATACTATATAAGTTTAAACTTAAAAAATTGCGATTCTATATAGGTGATGTTATTATTACTTAATAAATTTGTAATTTAAAAAATATGTATCTAAACAGATGCAACAGTTTCCTCTAAGACTTTACTTAAATCATTTAAACAATAATGCAATTAAAATCACTAATTGTTTACGATGTACGATTTTTAAAAGAATTCTTTTGGTGCATCTTATACAAGAGATACATGAAACGTGTTTAACAGGAATTCGTGTCTGACATTAAAAAAGGACATAAAACCATAACCTGTTATTTATGTGGGGCTGAAAAAGGGGGATAAAGAAGTGTCAGAAGAAAGCGCAAGGATGTAAAAAAAAATTTCTCTTTTAAATCGCTTCGATTCGTCCACGCTAAATTTAGAACTGTAAAGATGGCTTAAGGCAGGTTTAGGCGAAAGACTAAAATAAACGATTTAGTATTACTGAATAGGACTAAGCGGACTGTGCGCGATAAGATTAATCATTCTTTATTAAGATTTCTTTTGTCCTCAGAGTTATCTGAAAATTTGCTTACTTTTTTTAGACTGTGAAATATCCTTCGTGTCTTGATATACCCCATCGTAAAAAATACTTTTTTTAATTATCAGATTATTTTGTTGAACATGTCTTGAAGAAAATATTTGATATTGCTGTGTCATTATTCGAATTATTATGATGTCAATATCAGTTCTTTATGGCCATGATATTGTACGTTCAAGTAACGGTAAGTCAATATTACTTCAAGAGTGCGAATGCAGTGCCAGCTATTCGCGGAAATTCCAACATAAACCTACTTACTGAAAGATCCTGGAATCGGCGTGTTAATCGTTCAGAATTGATGTGTGAAGTCGTAAAAATAAAGACAGCTACTTTTATGCGTGGTGATTACGCTCTTTTTAAAATGACCCGTTGCAAGGCAATAACCGATATTGACGAGCGAAGCGAATAAGGAATTCAGAAAGGATGAAAAATGCTTTCGATAAAGCCGATTTACGCTTTCGCTTGCGATCATTCGTGAAAACGAAATATAAATTAGCATTTTTTAATATTAATTCACATTTATCAGCGTAGGCTGGTAGTCGTCTACGAATATACGCGAGTGACGCATCTCAACCTTGCTCTACTTATACGCGAATTTGTATATAAAATTTTATTTAACTTGTAAGAAACTTTAACAATATGTAAATATCATACAAATATCATTAAATGAATTAGTCTTCTGCAATCTCTCATAAAACATTTTTTTTTTTCATATTTTTACTCTTCTTTAATTATTGCTTTGTTCATATTATTACTTTTCTTTAATTTATCATATTTATTAATTATAATAGCAGAATAGTATAATAATATAATATAGCTGAAATGTATAAAGATATTTTGTTTTAACGTAAAAAACAAAAATTTAAATAATTGATAATTATATTGAAAAGTATATTTATCTGTTCTACAGAATTTTCGAAAAAATTCGTTATTACTTCGGCAACTCCAGCGAATCTATACCTATGTCATTCGTCCTGGGATTCTACGTGAGTCTTGTTGTGAAGAGATGGTGGGAGCAGTACAAGCTTTTACCCTGGCCTGATAATCTGGCCCTCTTCATCAGCGCCGCCATTCCTGGAAACGTAAGTAGAACCTGTCCATCGAGAAAAGTTTCTTTTGTTGGTTTCGAACACGATTAAAAATACAGTAGCGACAAAACGTTCTTCTTGGAAGGATGACCGCTGTTTTTATTCGTAAAAGTTTTGTGCGAAAAACAGAATCATTTTAGAATAAAAAAAATTAAGCAACTTTTTTAACACAAAATAATTTTTTTTCTGAGCAGACCCGCGGTAGCGTTAATAGATGCAACCTTGCTTTGGATAGTTGCTCGTGTTACGTTTGGTCTCATTACGCTAATGAATTGCCATGACACGTTTTGGTGTCGTTAACCTAAGTAGGTGCCAATCCAGTCATGCCACGCCCAGAAGCTAAAAAAAAATGTGGGGGACGATGATCCTGTAATTTCACAACAGGTAGCAAATTTGTCTTTTCATTCTTTCACACAATTAAAAGAACGGAAATTGGTGTATTATTTGCCAAGACCCTTGACATAAATAAATATTCCATTTGTATTTATAATTAATTAGTTCATTTGTGATAAGGTAAAACTTGTTCAGCGATAAAAGTTAATGTTTTCTTCTTTAAATCAAAACGCAACCATTTGAACAATTTAGATATAATTGTCTTTATTAGATATGCTAAAATATACATATATGCCATCTTCAATATTTCCACTACTTAAAGCAATCATCATTACAATCTAATCACTAATACTTAAATTTCCTAAGAGAAATACTGTCTAATTATTTTATGAGACGAAGAGCTTCAATTTCGACAACAAAGGCGGGTTCGGTGTAAGCTTCCACCTCTGGTCAATGACTCAGTGTCGGAGTGAAAGTGCAATGTACCGTGGCGAGAAAAAAGGATGAACCTACGCGCACACGTCATGCACACGTCACACATGCATACATATTATTCTTCTTTAATACATACCGATCTATTACTTCAATCGATTTCTAATAAAATATATGTCCATCGGTCATCGAGTGCTACATTCGTGCTACACGCGACTTGCAATCCTCAATTGCTAGTAGCATTATACTAATAGAGCACAAATTGATCAATCGCCGCTAAGCGATTTAATCGTTTCCTTATGTGCAATCGCCCTCTTCGCCTTACTCATTTAGATCAACACACTAATTTCATATATCAAACCGCATAGAACGCGCGTCCAGAATGCAACGATTTTCGAGAAAGTTTCGAGAAAAAGTGGTTTGATTGCACGATGTTCCGCCATACGGTTATTTCTGTTGAAAATATCGTTATAGATCTTTAAACCCGAAGCTAGCCAAAGTGTCGCGTTCTTTCATGCTGCAGAGCATGAAAGAATGTCGGATTAATTTCATGATTTTCTGACATTTATTATTACTCACGTTGCAATATCATCAAGAGATACAAGCACTTGTGCTACCGCATAAGTTTTACTGCATTCCACTTGTCTATCTTCTGACTGTCATTCCATCATCTTCACGCGCGAAGCATTATCGCGTTTTTATGTACAGCAACGCGCGCTTCTTCAGCCGATGATTCATTGCGGTCTTTCAATTTGCAGTATAACAATTTCGACTTCATCAATAAATTTGCGCAACGCAAAATATCCCATTTACATATATTGTAAGTAAAGTCCAATAACTTTGACTTTATACAAAGCAAAAAATAGGTACATTTGTATCAGATACAATTAATTTTTTATACATACCTACACATACCTATACAATTAACTTTTTGTAAGCATACATATTTTTATTTATTTCGTAGACACTTTTTTCTGTTCAACTCAAATTTTTTTACTGTGTTCTAGGCTTTAAAAAAATCTAGAAAAATTCAAGATTACTTTTTAACATCTCTGCTATATTGTCAAATGGTTATTTAACTTAAAATCTTTATTTAATAAAAATTGAAATTTGTGCCAAAAAATTTGACAGCGAAATTTCACCTTAAAAAGGATCCAGTATGTCTAGGGTTAAAATAGTTTCGCGAGAATTATAATTTTAATCGATCAAGTTACCATCAAAATTACTTGGATGGAAATTTTAGAGAGATCAAAATTGCATTAGGCGTGTTTCAGACGTATTAACGATATTTAAAATTAGCTTAACCGGTTGTTACGTTCTGTCGCAAATTTTCGATTCAAAGCGCAGCAATTACGTGCATGCAAAAGCGTGCGTGCAATTGCGTGCGTACAGTACAGTGAATCTCTAGGAACGACGGGTTCCGATGGAATTTTTGCACGTAGGTAGGGGACAAGGTCCTCAGCTATGGAACGAGCCCATGGTTATATACATACACTCGTAGTCATGTAATCGCGTAATACAGAGTGTCCGATTTGTGAATGAACGGTAACAATGGTTAACACGGGCTCCTGAACTGTGTCTTTCATTGAAATCTAATTGGAATGCAAGCCCCGAGAGACGAGACGATCGTTGCTCGGCTGCTATCTTTCCCCCGCAAAGAGGATAGTTCACAAGCTGCCAAATCAGGCATTTTTATATGCGCAACGAGTAAGTCGCAGAATTCCGAGGAAGGAGTTGTCTCTCGTTTTTCGTACGTGCAAGTGAAAGATGACGAAAAGGCCATTGAAAAGATAACGGTGCTATGGTAATATCGAACAATGATTCGATTCAGAAAGATCAGAATTGCGGAAAGAGAAAGCTAGGAATCGTTTTAAGAGTGGAGGATTTTTATTGTTCCCTCTTTTTAAAAATATTTTACGATATGCGGTTGTAACTATATAATCAATAAAGTTTGGTGTTATCTCTTATGACAGATCTATTACGTATTTGAGAAAGTTTATAAGTCATCGTTGTAAGAATTGTGAAGAATGCAAGAAACTTCTGTGGAGGCGAAGTTAATTAATGTGTGATGTATAAGGTATCGATAGTTACAAAGAACACATATTTTGACATAAATGACATAAATGAACTCCGACTTCTTTGCAATTTATAAATTCAATCTCAAATATTTCCAACCTTTAACTATATATAATGATTCTTCAAAGTTGCGACAATTGGAGCATACAGAAAATCTGAATGTCGACATCGTCGATCATTTCCGATTAAATTATATTCCTTTAAGTGATCGCAACCGTCGACGGATTGCAAAATGCGCGATTGGTTACAAAAATACGCGTCAATGTCCAAAGAAGAATGGAAAATACAGGTGCCTCCGGGTTTTTCTCGGATTAATACTAGAACAGTACAACTTTAAAATGGTAACATAGTAGTGAATATGGACAGACAGAAGCGTACAATATCGGGCCAAGAGGACAAGGGGAAAGTATGCACGAGACGTAGAAACGTGTCTGGCATTTGTTGAAACGAATTTTGAAGTCGGCGCCGTTTTCGCTACCGATATCGACTGCGAACTTTTATTGCGATTTATTGCGAATTTTTATTGCACATTTTTCTCGAAGTAGTAAATTTAAACCGCGGACTGAATAATTTTAAAATTCTTTTAGTGCGTTTCAAGTATTATTAGCGAGCTTATTACGTCAAATAAATTAGTTTAAATTAGTAAGTAAATTAATGTATTAAACATGTTTATTTTAAGTTTACCGAGAAAAATATGAAATATAATTAATTATAATGAAGTATAATTAACGTGTGTGTGTTTGTCTGTTTCAGGATGAACGGGGGCGATTGATGAGACGCAACATTGTGAGGTATGCCGTGCTCGCGTACGTCATTACATTGCAAAGGATTTCGCTCCGCGTTAAGAGGCGTTTCCCAACTCTTCAGCATATGGTAGATGTAGGTCAGTAAGTTATACATTTTCAAAATATATGTTTAGATAATACACTAGCATGCGAAATGTAATACGGAGGATTACCCTAAACTACCCGCTTTCTAATCGCAGAATGATATCGGTAATTGGAGCATATGGAAATTGAACTTAATCTCACAAAATATTCTTGAAAGTATTTATAGTTGTAATCGTACTTAATCTATAAATACAGAACACTAATCAAATTAATGTATTTATCATTCTAATTACTCATTTAATATATTTGTTATTCTAATAATTTTCATTTGAAACTACGAAATTGAAACATTCGCCCTTCCCATAAATCGAATTATACAATAATAACAAATTATCAAAATAGCTTATCAAAACTAATTGTAATTGAAAAATTTTCTAATGTATCATTATTATGATTTATTATTCTCTCGATAAAGCATATTGTCCTTAGCATTGATTTTCACGGATCGTTGCGATCAAGTGTTACTTTTTGTAATCGCTAATATTGTTCGCGTCTTAAATATACATTACTTTCAAGTTTTTTTCTCACAATATTTTTCCACATAATTTAATTATTAATCTTCAAAAATTAATCAACTATTGACAAAATTTTCTCTATGATTACCTTCAATTTATGCGAATATATAAATAACATCTATACATCAAAAAGAAGCTGTTTTTAAAAAATCTGAAAATATCTACAACAATTATCCTATAATACTTATAATACTCTCACGCAATATTGTTATTAGTATAACTACAATCGATGTCATTATTGGAAGTAAAATATACTTCTTCCTGCTTACGATTACTGATATGCTGTAATAATCATGGTAC
>NW_017304758.1:251381-253633 GCF_001594115.1 Trachymyrmex septentrionalis
TGATGTCATTATTGGTACTTCTTCCTGCTTACGATTACTGATATGCTGTAATAATCATGGTACGGTCAAAAATACCGTCAATAATTACAATACCGGCGCCAGTATTATTCAAACTTTTTATAATTTCTTAGATATCTAGCCATTCTTACAATACAATCAATGAATGCAACGCATAAAGATGATATCCCACCTGCATTGAGCGGAGATCGCTTTCTTCTTTGTGCACGAGCTCGCGGCTCTTTTATCGCATTATATGTCACCTTTTCAGTCGACGGGCAAAACCGTTCACCACGTCATCCATAGATATACAATATAATGCAGCTTCGCCTCGTGCCATGATGGCGCAAGGACAGCCTGGTAGTTCTGACTTTTTTCGTTGCTCTTTGCATGTGACTGTATCGACAATCACACGCGATATCGTGACCATTGAACGTTCGACAACTATGACGTTTCTGTAATGCGATAGACGAAATAATGGCAAAGTCGTGTATTTCAGCAGTTAGCGCATTAAACGGTACTTAACACCGTAATATTAAATAATAAATACCCATCTAATATCCATTGCAGACGATAATTCACTTTTAGCTTTGTTTAATATGTCAATTTAGACGTAATTATCAAATTTAACAACTTTAGACATAAATACGATTAATGGGACACAAATTAAAATGGAGTATCTTTAATAGAGAATAATTAAATATTATTGCGGTTATTTTATTTATTAATTTATATTTATCAGTCACAATCTACTCAAGCAAGCAACTCGTTTTTGATAGTATATGAATATTTCTATAAAAATTAATAGAAATTTGTTAATTGTTTGTTAACTTAATTACTAGAAGTAATAATCTGATAAACAAATACAAATAAGATAAAATAAATAATATCTTTATCCAAGCAATTCTCTTCAATTTATTAAGTTATCTCTCATTATACAGATATAAAATTTATTTTATATTAAAACAGTAGTTCAACATCTTAATACTGTGACCGATAAGGCGCTGTGTTCGAGTGTAAAATTTATTTTCTCTATTGTTTCATTATTTTTGATGCATCCTATAATTTTATCGTCTACAAAGAAACCTACAAATATATGTTCAGCTTCTTACGATCCAACTTAGAGTGGATGTTACTCCAGAAATAGATTACATTTCTCCAATAAGGATCCCGCGAATGCTCCATGAACATGAGGATACTATCCATCCTTAGATCAAGGAATAAGTAGTGGAATCTACAATAAGAACCCGCTCTTTCGTGGAAATGACTGACTTCGCGGCGGAGTCGCGAAAGAAATATATCAGCGCGACGAAAAAGCTTGGCTCTTAGAAGACAAACAGGATCTAAACAGGAATCTTTACTATCGTGGAAACAAAATCTGCTCGACAATAGCATGCTTCGAGTGACAGTTTCATTAATAATACATGCGTGAAAAATACATTGCATTTCTATAAATAAAGTAATGTCAGCTTTTTCTAGTTTTACTAGAAAATAGCAGTTATATAATGAAATAATCATTAAATCATAAAACTGAAAGGAATGTCAATGGAATATTGATACAATTTTTACGATATATGCATTAGAAATGAAACAATTCCCACATTGTGCACATTACAATTGCTGTCATCGTTGAGGAAGGAATGAGAAAATAGGTTGCAAAAGGTGTTTGCGCATTATAAATTTTGCAGCTGCAATAAAACAAAAAGAAGACATTTTCTACAAGCTGCTCATACTGACTTGTTTAAATTAATTATTATTCAACGTGTAAACGTATGTATTAATTTTATAATTGGAGTTAATGTAAAAGAAAATTAATGTGATAGGTATAATAAATCAAAAATTATGTTTGATTTATTATACCTATCATATTAATTGTACATTCAAATTTGCGAATAAGTTTTCAGAAAAAGTCAAAATTTTTAATATATAATGCGCATAAATAAAAGATCGTGTGGAAACAGACGTATCTCGAAGAAAAGTATGATATCATATTTTTTCTTTAAAATACAGGTTCAAGACAATATGTCAATATATGAAAAAATTATGAGTAAGAAAATTATCAACGCAAATATATATACATGTAATTTATACTTACGTGCGTCAGACTCCAAACAAATACAACTTTGATAAGAGAAATATATATTGTAAAAATGCGATATTAATTTTTACTAAAAATTAACATTGCATTCAAAATTGGAAGAGAAGGTTTATACACACACACACGCGCGCGCGCACACACACACACACACACACAC
>NW_017304758.1:253713-260581 GCF_001594115.1 Trachymyrmex septentrionalis
GACCATTGGGTAGACCAAGACGTAGATGGGAAGATAATATTAGAATGGACCTTAACGAAATGGGGTACGAGGGTCACAAATGGAGGGATCTTGCTCAGGGACGGGAACAGTGGCGGGATTTGGTATTTGCGGCAATGAGCTTTCGAGTTCCTAACGTCTAATAATAATAATAATAAATATTTTGTAAGTATTATACATTATAATAGAACTAATTGTTTAATAATAATTAATAAATATTCAGAAACGTAAAATTATTTTATATCAAACGAACATTTGATTGAAATTATTTTGCTCAACATTTAGTAGCTGTTATCATTTTTGTTCAGTATGCAGAAGCATGCAATACGAAGAACTAATCTTAATCGATCGTTTTTTGTATTTTATTGTGTTTTTAATTAATGTGATATATTAGAAGCGATACATTATGTGAATATAATATTCGGTATGACAAAAGTCGGAGAATAAATTTCGCGCAACTGACCATACTCAACAGATACCTTTTTCAAGAAGATCATGTGTGTAGGTACACATGGGTTACGTAGGTACACATGGTACGTAGGTACGTATGTGGTAATGCAAAATTGCCACGGACGTCATTCAAAATGATTTCATGCATGCGCGTGTCCAACAACTGGTCGTTGACATTGATGAAGTATTACGAAAGACACGGAATAAATTTGCCGCTATGACTTGTGTCAGTATTTACATGTATATTTGTCAAGGAATCACTTAAGCCCGAAGTTTAATTCTAGTAAGAAACAGGAAATACGAACTTTATCTCATATTCGTCCAAACAACAATTACGAAGTCAAATATAATTTATTTCTAAACTGAAAAATTTTTTTATGATATTTCATTCGAAATAATTCTAACCGAAGTAATCTTCCAGTCTTATTCTCGACTTAACTTTTAAACTCTGAATTGAAAATACATTCATATTACATCTTAAATGAGCGTTTCGCGAGTGCGATATCAATAATGAGACGAACGTTGGCGCCGAAGATCCTCGTAAGAAAGTCATTCCGTTGCGTGTCTGTGATCGCGAACGATCGTGCGAGATTACAGTGCGATGAGAAGAAATCTCGAAACTCGAGTCTTGAAAGTAGTCGAAATTATCCGTGTGTACCCAATTCCCCCGGCGAATTACGATCTGGAAATCGTCAGGCGCCGCGACGGCGGTCGCACTCGTCTATGCTGTCGACCACGACTGCCTCTCGCGCGCCGGCAGGCAATTTTCACGTGCGTCCGGGTAATTTTCAACGAGCACGCCGAGAGACCGCTTAGAAACGCGGAGCGCCGGCGCCAGTTCCTCGTCCTTTTCCTTTTCCTTCTCAGCGTGAACTTCTTGTTTTGCAGTCGCATAGCTGGAGCAAGCAGCATCTCACCGCTTCTTACGGGCTTCTTCTTCCTTTGCCTCATGCACCTCGTCCTGTTCTCGTTCTTGTGTGCCGCTCCTTCCTTCTGGTGTATACAGAAATAACCCGGCTGCGATTGCGGCCGATCCGATGCGCTAATGCCGTGCGTCGCTCGATAATCATCGGTCACGTCTTCGCGATTTCCTCGAGAGGAATTTCTTGGTCTTGGACTCTTGTTACTCTCTTTTTCTTGTAACTATCCATTGATTTTCACCGTTAACGTGTGATACGCTTTTCTCTCTGGTCACTTAACCATTTAATACGCAGGCAAATCTCTTTTTGTTTCAAGATCATGATCCACCGGTTTATTAATGGCTAGACGAGTACTTTAAATACATTTGCTATTAAGTTAATAACTCTCAGATAGAATTATAACTTTTTTCTTATGATATGCCTGTCCGTCAATCTGATTAATCCAAGTGAGACAAGTAGTCTATTAGTTCCATTTAGAGTAATTATTGTGTTGTTCTATATTGTGTGAACGCGATATGATGCTCGGCCGAGCGATTGTGGAAGTTATTTTGGTATCTGTAAGATTCCTTGCAATTAAATCGAACTAGATGTTAAATATAGCCAGAGTAATGAGAGCTATAATCTAGTCAAGACTGCAGGTGGTAATCGGCTAGACGGTATCACGCTGGCTACGTGCTGTCATTTCGCCTTCTTCGTCAACTCTACCACTCGCGAAGGCTTCAGGAATCATTGCTAGTCGTCGTCGTCGTCGTCGTCGTCGTCGTCGTCATCATCGTCATCATTATCATCATCATCATCATCATCAGTAGCGTCCTTAAGTCTATATCAGCGAGAGCAGAGTAAGAAACTCGAGAATCCGTTTCTTCTCATTTTTTCTTCTTTCGTTCTTTCCTTTTTTCATCTTCGCTGGATGGACCGTAATACGCCAATGTGCGCGCAGCACGCGCTACCTATATTTAGCACAAATTATTGTCCCAGGCAGAATTTCTCCACGATTATGCCAAACGATCCGCAAGAAAATAATTACGCCCGGATATAACAGCTTCGAGAGCACACACTCCATCGTAGATCGGCATCAGATAAGATTGCCCAGTAGTCGTGGATTTCAGAGGAATTTCACGGCAGTCAGGGCGAGATGGAGGAAATATATGATATTAATTAATCCCGCGACAAGACTTTATCCCAACTTTATGTGCGATTATGTGCACGACACAATTGGCGTTTTCTCACTGGGCTTTTAGAAAGGAAACAATTGAACTCTTGTAATTAACGTTTCGCAGATAACGGATTCTTTTGCGATTTATTCGTGGAACTCTCCAACATTCTCGAGTCCCTCGAGGAACAGTTATAGAGCGTGTCTGGGTCACATGAACGTGTCACTATCCTCAAAAGAGCAGAAAATCCGTGAACTGTACCTGAACGTAACGTTACGTAGATATTGGCCTTGGGGAAGGTCGGACTTTGACCGTGCTCACCTAAATGAAGGATAAATGAAAGAACGAGGAGAAACGCGCTGGACTTCCAGAATATAAGATTTCTTAATCTTTTGATGGTCATTATGCGTGCGTATGCATATATTGTGCGTGAATGTGCCATGTGACATTATGAGCACGATGATTTTAACTACTTTGTAATGTAATAAAATAACAAAATTTTTAATTGTCATATTAAATGAAATGATTCTTGCAATTTTTTTATTTAATGAATTTTTTATTACTTATCTGATTTTTTATTAAACTTTTTATTTTCTGATGTATGTTCTTTCACTGAACGTCCACGTTTTACCAAGTTCAAAATCAATTCACATGATTTACAGTTAATTTGATGTTCCTATGCGCTATCGTTGCATCCTATCTGAATAATTAAGGATGCGAATCAGTGTTCATTCGCATTCTTAATTCATAGACATCGGTACATCACATTTGATTAACGTGCTTTGCACAAAAGTTCCGTTTTCCACGATACAGATTAATTAGGAATGCGAGTCACTTCGGTCAATGATTTACAGAATTTAAACTGATTTAAATAGAGTCTTTCTATTCTGAAAGTGAGTTTGAAACATTTACTACCTTACCTCTGTTAGAGATAATTATTTGTTATTATTATTAAATAATCTTTTACGAAAAAAATGAAGATGTTCGCATGTTCGATCTTCTATAATCTATAAAACGCAATATCGAAATATTCAAAATCTGTTTAACAACATAATTTGACAAAATCTGTTTGATATAATTAATATTTACACATATACATGATATTTATATGTAATATGTCTAAATTAATAAATATTGATTGCATTAAAAATTAAAGTCACTTTAAATAATTTATAATTTTCTAATAAAATTATGAAAAAGTAAGATTTTCCGAGTACTTTATAAAAGATGAAAACTCCAAAAGTAAAAATTAATTTCTTTGTCATGGTCCTTTTTTTATGATTGTAAAATCTACATAAACTTGTATGCTATTTATAAAGATTATTATAAACGACATAGCTTTTCAAATATCTTTTCCCAAGCTATTTATTATGGACATAACTGTTTTATCTAACGACTCACTCCATGAATAAATTACTATTTTATCTCAGAAAGCGTAAGTAACGTCAGATTGTGAGTTTTACGATTCGCTTAACTATGAAAATCTTATAAATTTCTCCTGCGGGCATAGAAGATTCGCACTTGGCGACGGAAGCTCTTGTCTCTCAAATGATAGTGAAATCGTTAATAGCCGCGTCATGTGTTGTACGATTTGCTGGGATCAGCAATGCACGTGAACGCATAATGCACGCGCGACTCGGGACACGGACATGATCGATTTTCTCTTTGGCAGACGGTTTATTGACACCCAGCACGCATCCGTTGCAATGCACGCGTCGAATGGCTCCAGAGTTGCTCACCTCTAATTACGCGAGAATATTTCCTAATCAGTGCATTTTCACCGGCGCCAAGTCTGCGACTGAGCTCGACTACACCTTCCGCATATACATGCACAATACCGTCAGTGCAACAGAAAGTGTTATTCACGTGCCCGAGAGGTTTATTATTACGGGCAAGAGGTTTCAACAAACTGATTATTTTCTGACAAAATTTTAATTACTACTGTTTTAGCTTTCTCGCTTATTTTGCACTTCATAATAAAAATTGTAAAAGCCAAATTTGTTCTTTAGCATGTAGTGATAATTTAATTCACATCTTTTAATACCTAGTGGTATAATATTTAATACAAAGTATTTTCTGTGTCACATTAGATGTATCAATGGAAAATGAAATTAAAATAATTTAAAAATTTAGAAGACTTTTCTCTTCGATTAGTAACTGTTTATTATATTATTTTGATCAAATGATCATATATATTCTTGATTCTCTTTGCTGTCTTTTTTACAAGCATACAATTCTGTTACTTAAGACAATTATTCTTTCTAGGTAACGCATTCTAAATAATGTGGATTAAAATGTTATTTATATTAAAGAACATACATAACAATTCTTTCTCAATATTAATGATCTAGTAGGAATGAGAGAGACACGCACACACTTTTCATTCCAAAGTGCACATTTTTCATTATTACCGAGAGTTATTCTGCGAGAGCCCAATATAACACCCGGATAATCACTATATCAACTTGAACATTCCAATGTCAAAATCCCACGACATTTTACATCCGCATTCGCGGGCAATTTTGCGTTGTAAACTATACTTAAGAAGTTATGGACCGGACGGCAGACTGGTTTTCTCCGAAGGATGCTTTTCAGCGTCGTCACGGCGAGCTGGCAAGTATACGAAGTGCGGGTAGGACCGAAGGAACTCGGTTTATTTTTTATTTTAATCACGACCTTGCCAGCGCTGCAAGGATCTCCGCGTTTGTTGACCTGTACCGTGCATCCTTCACCCTTGTTCTGTTGTGCTCGTACCCCATCTTGCTCATCGATGTAGCCAATGGTCCCGGGAGGTAACATCCTACCAAGAACGGATGGAACCACTTCTTCATCGCTGATGTCGTTTTATTTTGATGAGACTTGCGAAACTTGACTACGCTACAATTTTCTGGAATCTTCTTCACCGTCGAGTAATCATTGTTGAAAAATAAATTCTTTGTTTCTTTCCAAAGGTGCAATTTTATGTTCGCATTAATATTCGCATTAATATTGTTTGTCAGTTATATTCTATAATAAGTTGGTAGAAACCACTTTTAATATGAAGAAAATACTTTGCGGACTATTTGCAAGAAATAATAGATGAATATTATACAAAAACAAACCTAATATTTTGATTTCTTGATCTATTTATACGCTCATTAATGCGTCGAAATGTACCTACTTTAATACTATGTACTACATCATTATATCTATTTATATCAGTCGAAGAGTAAATGCTATGAAGAAAGCTGGCTGCTAATCCAAATTTAATGATTGAGAATTCAAACTAATTACATGCACATTGAGTTTTATATCTAATACCACGGATGTTCTACCGTTTTCTATATGATGATTATGATTTATGACCTACAATTTAATATAAACAACTATGGGGTCGGAGACCTGAAGCACGATCGGGCACTTTCCTAATAAGCGTCGATTTGCTTCTATTAACATATACCTACTAACGGCATTAAGTAAGTCTTGCCTCTTCTCCTAGAGTAGTAGTAGCGGCACTATGTCGTCAGACACGCGGCGTACGTTCCGCTTCGAGCGGTAAATTTTACAACGCGTGAATTAAGCGTCATCTCACAAATTTGCGTGACCCGTTAAAACCCGTGAAAGTAAATGTAAATCACCTTTACAGCTGTGAACGCTTTCGAAACTTTTGAGGCGCCTGGCGTCACACATTTTTCACGGAAAAATCTTAATTCGAAGTGTATAACACGTGTGAAAGCATACGCCACACATAAACAAATATTTAAATAGCTAGTGCTTTTTCATGATTACAAACGATAATGTATTTTAATTTGTTTAATTATTCCAATAATTTCTCATTTTAGTTTAAATGGTTGTGCAAAAATACACTAATATCTTTTCGATACATTTAGTCTTTACTGCCAGTAACGCATGCTGGCACTCGAATGAGTCATTCGATGAATTATCAGCCATTACTTTAATAGCAGCCTGCGAATTCTCGAGCTCATTACTGTACGATTCTATGCAACTGTGTGTGACATCGGTATCAAGGTCGTATGATGAATGAGGCAAACTGATCGGGTATCAAACCGATCGATCATTCAAAAATCAAATTTCAGTTCAAACATTTTGCGATATTTACTAGTATTTGTTAAAAGTGTCGTACATTACAAAATATATTTTCTGATTAAAAATTCAGTACGTAAAACATTTGATCGCTTCCATTTTATATTTGTTTATTAGATATTATGTTTATACAAATCTTATTTTGTGTTGGAGGCGATAATTATTTATTTTATTTTACAGAAATTTGAACTACAGGCCAAAAATATTGGGTTTTAATAATTTTTATTTTATAATAATATTAAT
>NW_017304758.1:260638-263530 GCF_001594115.1 Trachymyrmex septentrionalis
ATATATATATATATATACATATCCAGAAAAAAGAACGGGATATGCGATCCTTAAAACAGTGTAACAAAGAAACGATGCTGAAACATGCGTGCTAAGCATGCACGAGTATACATACGTGCTATGCATATGAGCGTCCATCTCACAGAAGAGATGAATAGGAGGATAAAATATAACGTAAATAAAAAAGATTTTAATGTAGTGTGTTTAAGGTATATAAATCACGGAAAGCGCTAAATTGAATGCCTGGTTGTCTCTATGTTAGTTTTTGCTACTAAGGTGTGTATCTGATTCAACTACGCCTGCTGAATAAAAGAGCGTGTGTGTGCCGTCATTAGTAATCTGCACGTTTCCACCGGAGAGTCTTTCATCTCTAGACGGTTTCTTCGATCAATGACTTGTCAGAGTGACGCCGCAAGTTATTTTGATAGCTGCTCGCGGTAAGGCTGCCTCATTTTTTCGGGCATTGTCCCAGCTCAGACGGATATACGTTCATGCGAATGGCCCTTTCTACTCTAACGATAAAAAGATATCTTCGAGAAAAATTACAATATACCGTTACTCGATCCGGGTACCAATCGAGCTAGCAATTAATCTTTGCGGTGACTTCGCCGTGACTTTTAAAATAGTTTTTGTTTCAACTACGATCGTTTCCAGACTAAAGTCCAATCTACTGTTTGATCATCTATTATAATTTATTTTACGTGCAATGACAGGAGAATTTGACTATTGCAACAAGAAAATTTTTATTATTGTGTGGGCATTTTTCTAGTTTTTATTGATTGAAAGAAACGACTTTAAAAATTCTGTTTTATGAATTAATTTTATATTTGAATAAACAAAACTTTTTCCATATTTAATATCATTTCTTAAATAATAATTATATATTTTATGCTTATATATATTTATAAAAAAAAATTATTCAAGTTATAGATAAGGAAAAAATATTGTTTGAAAATATAACATATATCAGAAAAGATACAAATAAATTTAATTATTAAAGAATTGTATAATTCATCGATACTAAAAATAGCAGATGCAAGGATTTAGTATTGCCGTGTTCAAATGTCATATCTCAAATTATATCTGAGCTGTACTAATAATCTGAGCTGTAAAAATGTTTAAATAATTATAAACAGACATATACAAATAAATAATCTATTTCACTGACTTTCACTAGGAAGATGTCAAATGGCAATTTATGAACGTTGCTTTGAGATTTAGTACGGAAGAAAGAGAAAGAGAAGTTAGACATATCATGTTCATACATATATCGTATAATCTCGGTTTAGGTAATTTCTATACATCACGGTCTCTCGATTTTTCTAACGCAAATCTGCACATGAAAGTTATTACGTTATATTAACTTCTCTTACCTAGTTAGTATTAATAAAAGTAATTTATTGGAAACGTCTATTTTTTTTCACAATTTCTCATTGCGTCCAATATTTACGACAAACTCATGTCACCAGTTATGAATGATACATAATGTTATTTAATCAGGTAACAAATATTTGATCCTTTTTGTCCAGTACTTATTAATTGCATACAACAATGCCGCCTACTGAAGACATTGAGCGTTTTCTTTTATGAAAATATGCTTTTTTCTATTATTATTAAATTTACTATTTATTTCTAATAAATATATGGCTATATATAATAACGTTTTTTACGCTTCAATTTATATAGAATTAAAGTAATAAAAGTTAATCATAGTATATAGAATAAAAATGATTTATAAACGTAATATATAATTTATTAAAATGTAAGACACAATTTTTAATTCAGAAAATTTATTTGCGGCAACGTTTAGCAAAACTTTAGAACATTGTTTCTATATAATGTTTTGCTAATCAGGAAATAATGTAGATGATCTTATCTGATCGGCGATTTCACTTTAGTTCCGAGGAAACATAGACAATGGACATGTTTTGCGTTAGTAGTTTATATACAGTTTCACGTACGCACTTACAAGTCTATCACCCAGCTCAAATAAACATATGACTATTCTATGTACATAGAATTACGCACGCGAAAGTTAGCGAAAGATGCTGATTGCTTGATAATTCACTGCCGATTAACGAACCATGCTGATGGATTTGTTAATTAATGCGGGATCGCTGAGCATTGCGAGACTCACGTTAACTGACTTACTGCCCTGTGATATTGATCGTGATTTACAATATACAAGCACCTGTATATCTAGTTGAGAAAATTTTTCAAGCGTCTTGCACGGGGAAAGTTCTATGTAATTACATAGTTCGCTGGGACGTCCGGAAATGTTTTTTTACTTAAGTCGGGCAAGCAAAAAAAAACATCTCGTGCTTAATCTCGTTGATTTTCTCAGGTTTGATGATGGAATCAGAGAAGAAAATCTTTGAGATGATGAACAAGAAGGCGGCCATGTCTAAATATTGGATGCCGCTGGTCTGGGCGACTAATATCATCAACAGGGCAAGGAAAGAAGCTCTGATTACTAGCGATCATGTAGTACAAACCCTCCTTGTCGAACTCAGTGACATCCGGAAGAGGCTTGGTGCATTGATTGGTTACGATACTGTCTGTGTTCCTCTAGTCTACACTCAGGTGAGTAAAATATATCATGTAAAATCGATAAGCATTATATTAAATTATTTTTTAATATTAAGTTATTTCTTTAACGTTAATTTCTTTAAAGTTGTGTTTTGTTATTTCTCATGAAATTGAAATTATTATAAATATTTATGTGTGTAACAGGTATTGAATTTTGTAATATTTGACTATTGAAATTTCATAACTAATTGTTGGATATCTGACTTAATTGATTGATAAAAAATATATTATAACTAAAATTACGAATAAATTAGAGAGAGAGAGAGAGAGAGAGAGAGAGAGAGAGGGGGGGGGGGGAAAAAA
>NW_017304758.1:263630-297967 GCF_001594115.1 Trachymyrmex septentrionalis
CAATTTGTAAACGCAGTATATAGATTCTAACAATTACAAAAATAATAAATTAAAATGAAAATAGTTTTGTGACTTCAAGAATATATTAAATATAAGTAAGTACATTGCTTCTGCAGTTGTTAATAAATAATATATTTATAAGGTGATAATGTATAATTTGTAAACAATTGGTATGTACTTATCGAAGTTAACATCTAACTCTGGACTTGATTCTTCTTCAGTACTGAATTATTCAAGTGCAAAACCACTAGTACTTTGTATACTGTAGTTTGTACTTGACTTTCGCACTGAAGACGAGTTAAATTCAGAGTCAAAACATTTGTAGTTAACTTCAACGATTAGTAATCCTAATTGTTTGCAAGTTATATCTTATCTCAATAATATCTTATAAATATATTATTTACTCACTAACAATAGCGGAGACTTATATTTAGATAATTTAAAAATAACGAAATTCTAGTTTTATGCATTCTATAATACGTCTTTCATGTGCAAAATATAGGAATATTACTTTTGTAAGCTTTTCTGATCATTTTTTTCTCATTAGCGTCATGGAAAAATTATCTATCGATAGTATCATTAGCAGATTGTCGCACATATTACGTGAATGTCTTTATCATTCTCTAGTTGTGTCATTATCATGCTTTAAGCGCTAGGGATATGATGCATTATTATGTAATTTTCTTTTCTCTCTCTCTCTTTCTTTCTCCCTTTCGTTCTCTCCCTCTCAACATTGTATTCAATACATAATTTACATTTTATTTGTAATATGTAATTAAACTGAAACTACAGATAAATAGAAAAGTCTATTGCTAAATATTGATCACAAATATTTCCAACATTATTTCAAATAACATGAATTACTTCGTAAAATAATGCAGGTTAATTAAGTATATTATCATTTCTTTATAAATATTAATTACATGCTTAAATTATTTTTAATAGAAAGTGTAATTGCTTAAAAAAATGTTATTGACAATAATTGTGATTTGTCAATTAAAATTGTTTGTAAAATATTTTTTAGCACACAATTTTATTAATTCAAACTATTAATATAATAATAGTGCACGCCAAACTATTGACGTTAGTTACGTAGCAATTATTATTTTTCTTCATTTTTTTGCGTCACAAATCTTCTAAACCTTCCTTTCTAAAATTCCAGAAGAATACATAAGAATGTTGAAGTAGTGAAATGAATCTCTTTTCGAAAGATGTATTTCGTATTTATAATTAGCAAACATGCGTTGTGCAATTATAATTGTTCATCAACTAATTTCCTTAATTAACTGGTGCAAAAGCTATTTTCAAGGAATTAAAGACCGCGTTATTTCGCAAATCTGGCGAACGTGATGCGACGAGAAGTTCCGTAAAGTATAAATCTTTGTTTTATAGAACGTTTTGTATTATCATCGAATTTTTAAACACTTTTTTTTATTCATTTTTTTATTATTATCAATAATTATACTTATTAATATATCTAAATATAAAAATAGTAGATATTCAAATACATTTATTGTTAACCATGCATAATAGAATAAATAAAGATATTTTTATTTATTTTATTTAAAAAATGACAATTAACACTTAATACTAAAATTATTTAAGTTTGTTATTAATTTCGGAAAAGCCAGCAAAGCAATGATGTATAACAGTATTTTTCTTATGTATAAATCACAATATAAATCTCTTTCAAGACGATAGTGCGATTCGACATACTCCGTGAAATTGCAAGAAGATTACGCGTAACGACCGCAGAGTATTCACCGCGTAATGATACATCCGTCGAAGATTAATACCCGTTTTGGATGCTCGCTGTTATTGCATTCGTCTGCGTTTACACTGCAAACGTTTTTACCTATCCCGGTAATAAACGATTTTAAGACATTGCCTTACCACGATCTGTCATGTATCATATATGAAAATGAATCATTTTAACCTAAACTTGACATAGAATATATTCTCATTTACTACATGAAATATATAAATTTGTTTTTTGTATTTGGATATTTAAAAGAGAGTTGAATCATCGCAGGATGAATTGTAAAATAACTTATTTAATGCAACTGAGACTTAATTCATTAAAATTTTTGAGACTATGTAATTACAGCACATCTTATTTTAATATAAGATATTAATGCTTGTGCTTATAAGAAACCATAGTTATTACAGCTTATGAATGGACTGCAGTACATGTATATTACAATAAGTTTAATTAAAAGGAATATTCCTTTAGGCGTTTTTAAACTTTAACCAATGCAGCGCGGATAATAAAATGTGCATGAAACACGAAGCCGATACATGTTGCATGGTCAAGGTCGACAAGAGAGTTGAACAGTAATTTTTCTGCGATACGTCACGCTTACGGGAATGATTTTACGTCACATTCAGGAGGAATCTTTTGGATTTGGTGATTCCGAAATGTACGAAATCCACATGAAATTATCTGTTGTTTTTCTTATGCACAAGTCATGCTATATTTTTGCATAAATTACCATTTCCTGGTAACCTTCAATAAGAAAGGCGGCGCTTGCAACGACCTTGATATTCATTCATTAAACCTGTTTGCTTGTACTTATATGACACAGAAAAAGCGACAAAACGAAGTCTAACAAAGTTCGAGACTTCCGGTGGGAATAATTTCCTACCAGACCTTGTTTTACTTTTAAACTAACTATTCTTTAAAAGAAATACAACACAACGCGGTAATCTTTCCTATTGTGATGAATGCGAACTTCTTTGTAAAAGTTTTTAGTCGCTCTATCTCTATATTTTTTTTTATATTATATAATAATAATATATAATGAGGTAGTATAATAAGAACTTTGTCACAAAACTTTCAATATACTTTTAGGTAGTAACATTATCGCTGTACGCCTACTTTTTCTCGGCTTTACTTGGCAGACAATTCGTCGAACATTCCAATGGCACCGGAAAATATGAAGAACCGGACATGTATTTCCCGTTTTTTACAGCGCTACAGGTGATTAAAATGAACGATACTATCTTCAATTACTGATTGTTGCGTAGGAGTCTTCCTGCATAATCTTTAAGACTTTTTATAAAACCGATATATATGTTTTTTGCAGTTTTGTTTTTACATCGGATGGCTGAAAGTTGCAGAGGTGTTGATTAATCCTTTCGGCGAAGATGATGACGACATTGAGCTGAATTGGTTGATAGATAGACATATCAAGGTATGTGAAAGCAAAAAAAGCGATTATAAAAAATGACAATTTTAAGAAATCCACAAACCGTTATTACAATATTTATAAATATTTGTTGCATATATAGAAAGTAGATATTACAGCAAAATATTTGTGTATGGAAATATTTTTTTACTGTATATTCCAAATTTTTTCTTTAACTGTACGTTAATTATGTTAATATTTTTTCTCATTATATCACTGCACGTATAACAGGCAGGTTACATGATCGTTGATGAGATGCACGAGGAACATCCGGAGCTCCTGAAAGATCAATACTGGGATGAAGTTGTGCCCAAGGACTTGCCATATACAGTCGCTAGTGAGCAGTATCGAAAAGAAGAACCGAAAGGTTCCGCGGAACATTATAAAGTAAAAGATAGCGACCCTCTTTACGCAAACGTTATGCTGGGCACACAGATTCATAGTCACGGTCAGCATCGTAAATCTCATCAGGATGATGTGTACGCCGATTATGTAAGTGAATTGTTTACAGTAACAATAACAAAATAATTTTGTAACGTAATTTTATAACAAAATTTTATAATATAAAGTTTAACTTGCGTTCTCTTATAGAATTATATATTTACCGGTAAGACTAAATAATTATGTAGGGTCTCAATCTTTATTTTATCGATTTATATGAATTTATTCCCGCCACAATTTTGCGACACTTTTGATAATAAATCTCGTGCGTTCATTAGGAAAGTGTGGATACTCCATTAGTGGAACGAAAGAAGAACGGCTGGTTTCAAAGGCAGATCACCCGAGTTGGTTCGGTACGTAGTTCTTCAACTACGTATAGTAGCGGCGGTGGTTTCTTCACACGAAACCGTCACAACAGCGTGTACAGCAGCCCTGAGACCGGTGGTCTCCCGCAAACAAACAATCCTAATCTCAAAATGTCGCTCTACGATCGTCTCGTCGGACGAAAGAGCGTTCGAAGTCAGCGTATGGGTCGTCAAGGTAAAAGCTTTTACATTAACAATTGTACGTCAGTCTTAATTTTCTTTATTTCAGATGTATATTCGTTTCGATAAAACCCAAATAACATTAATAACAATGTCTTATTAATTATATTTGTTTTATTTTAAAGTTTACAATTAATCATCAAATAAAGCAAAATAAATCTTTGAGAGTAGCAACATTTTCTTTGTTTACGCAAAATTATTTCAAAATGAATTAAATATCCACAGCTTTTATTTATTCTATATCTTTATTTTCATGATGTTTTTTTGTCTCAGTAATATATTTTCAGTAATATGCTTTCGAAGAAAACTTGGGCGGTTACCAGTCGAAGATTTTTTTCTTCTGAGTCATGGACTTATCTTAAAAGAAAGTCTCGAAGACTCGCAAGCTTTTCCTTTATTGCTTCCACGTATGAGGAAAATTACGCAATATTCGATCTTGCGTGACCTCTGCAATTTCCGCGATTATTTTGCATCCATGAGAAAATTTTCTAAAGTCCTTGTATTTCTTTTTACCCTTTTTCCTTCTTATAAAGAGAAAGATGGTATTGCAAAAGTATCATATTTGCGTCTCATGTCTAATTATATTCTCGTGAGTGTAACTCGATATGCTTCCTGGCGCCAAAGCAGTCTAAAACTCATTTTCACGCTCGCTCGACGTAGTGGTTTTCAACTGAGAAATGTTAATTTAATCGACAACGTCATTACATATTTTCTATGTACGTCCTCGAAATGATCCCGATTCCGGAACCAGTCAATCAAGCTAATATCGCTCTAACGGTGATCATAATTATTAATAATTGCAGGTACTATGACGAAGCTGAACTCGGTGCCAGTATCTCTGAAGAACAGACCACGTATACCAACTCCGGATGTGACGAAGGAGGTAATCGATCGTGAACAGAGGTTGGCTTTGTCCGCCGCTAATGCGGCAAACATCGGCGCAGGTGTGGTGGGCGTGATACCAGCAAACGGTCACTATCCAACTGATTTGTCGGTAGTGGTATTGTCGCCGATACAGGAAACTGAAAGCACGCCCGCCTCAGGGAAATCAGGAGCGGCGGCTTTGGCGCAGGCCGTGCTTTCGCCGACGTTAACCAGCGCTGGCCTAATGACGCCGGTTACCTTAACACCGGTCACTATGGGCCACCTGACGCAATTAGGCTTGATGACGACAGCGACAACAACGACGCCACATCTTAATAATCAGAGTAACAGCGTCCAGGCGACATTGACGGAGGTCACAAGCAGCGAAGAGGAAGGTAGCGGAAGTGGTAGCAGCAGGAGCGGAAGTATCACTGGACAAGAGGATCGCTCGACACCATTGATCGACAACAACAACAGCCCAATGGGTAGCAACGGCAGTTCACCCATTTTCGATGGCTACAATGATCGTTCGCCAATCTTGATGAGACCCGAGAAACTGGGCTATGTGGTCACCGCTGCTGTGCCCGGAATTCAAGCTAATAGAGCGATGGCGATAGATGCGCGAGGTAGACGATCGGCCTCGCTGCCCGGTCCACCAGTATCACCGGCGCAGCCAAGTAACGACAGAAGCATGTCGTTACCGCAATCTCCAGGATTGCAACCGAGAGAAATTCGCATAGCCTCCGTATCGAGTAGACAAGATGGTCTTGCCATGGACAGGCTAATCATCGGGTCCAATAATCAAGGCGTTCGATCGAGGACCAACAGTTTCGGTCATGATCTCTCCAGGTCCAATCAAAGGGGCCAGGATGCCTCAAGAAAAATCAGTACCGTCTCGTGTACAAATGCGTCGCTTTCAAGTAGCACGACATCCCCGACGTCATCTACAAGCATATCTGCCACGACGACCGTTACTAGTAGCAAGAGAGGTGAAGTTTACGTTTGATGGATGAAATCGTTAATATGAACTTTATTCATTCAACTAATTAGACTCAAATTAGAGAATATAGTTCTGTTGACGCATCCTGAGAGTCATCTTCGTCCATTTATACATCTTGTATATGCACTTCATACAACTGATCTATTCATTCCTTGATTGTCTAGATTTTTTATTGGTGAAATTACTAGTATCTATGAATTTTCTTAAAGATACTTTGTGTTTTCACTTATAAATCTTCCTGAATTGTAACGCGAGGCACAGAACTAGCATTCTATTTTATTTTATATATATATTTTCATAAAAATTTCTTGATAAAAATTCTTCTTTATAGATCGATTGTCCCGCTAAAATCTAGATTTCCGAAATGGATAACTACTTTGCCTCATACTTCTTTATTTACAATCTTTAATTTTCCAAACTCATAAAATCAAGGTACACATGGGATCGAATCCAGAGAATCCGCCGACTCTCACATATCACAAATTCTTCTTTAGGATTCCTGGTTAATTATCGTAACATATTTTCTTTTCTCTAGAAATAGCGTAATTATTCTTGATAAATGTAAGAGATAGCGCACTCTCTTTCTCTATCTCTTTATTGTATATCTTCTGTAGTCTTATTATTTATATTAATTTTGTTGTTTTATACATCTTTTAAAATGTTTTGTACTTAAAATGTAAAAAAATATAACAAGAGATGTTCTTCGAACATTTTATTGTAAATTGTATTGATCGCATTTATAAGTACGTCTTTAGCGATCAATGATGGAGAATAGTTAGTAGGTTTCGCCATTTTATGTTGTAAATAATAATTTATACATTAAAGACTTTATACATATACAATATATATGATGATCAATCTTAGGAGAATATATTTAAAATATATTTTATATATGTAACTATTAAATTCTTTCTCTCTTTCTCTCTCTCTCTCTCTCTCTCTCTCTCTCTCTCTCTCTCTCTCTCGATTCGAGTATAAAACGATTAATCCTTATGAAACAAAGCAAAAAAAATCGAATAACTTATTGCCAATCGACTATTTACATTCACAACGAAGAAAAGTTTTAAGTATAATATTTAAAGCGAAATGCTTTTACAATTTAATGGAAAATGTTGGAAATATTTTTGAACCATTGTGCAATAATGTAATACTGTAAGAAGACATCGATTAATATTAAAGTGCACACTTGTTGCTACATTAGTTAACTTATAACTTTTACTCTTATAATATAACTTTGTTACGAATTCATTCGTTTGCATACGTCATGATATTGTGATACCATTTTTTTATAGATATCTAATATGACGTTTTGTAAGATTATTGTAACACTAAACGACAATCATGAATTGATAATGCCGAGAGAAATCAAATTCATTAGTCATATAATATTCATTTTTTTGTATATAGCTGATTTTTTGACGTGTTCTCTCTTTCCTCTCATCATTTTATTAAAATTTTTCTATACATTCATATTATTATAGATTCTATGGATGCAAAATATTATTCATCCTTCACGTCGAATATCCGATAACAGTATATAAATCGGCATTTTATTTGCTATTTTTCTATATATAATATATCACGTAAATGATGATGAATTATTAAAATATTTGATTGCATAACATTTCTTCCGATATTTCTCTAATATTCCATTATTTTTTATTTTAATCGTTAATAATTTATAAGATAAATAAACCGATTAATTACATAAAATGTAAATGATACTGACAGTACGATTATAATGGAATATATATAGAAATATTTTTTGAGAAATCATGAAATATTTTAACATTATTACTATATTTAATCGGGGAATGGTTTAGGACAAAGCGTTTTTCATTTGTACGTTTCTCGATAATTGATGTACAAATGTGTGTTATAGCTCAAGAAGTTTAATATTAATGTCAATTAGTCTACTTTTATTACAAATGTATTAGTGCAATCACATCTTGCAATAGCAAAAACGTTGCAATTTCATCGAATGACGAACCTATGTATATAACTTATACTTATTAAGTTAATATTTTTATCGAGTTATAATGAATATGCTCAATGCGCGCGTAAACCTAATCCATAAAACGACAAAGTGCTATATATATATTGCATTACAAACAATTATTATTATCATTAAATAATTAATTAATTATTGATATAATAATATTATTATTTTATCGCACAATACGTATAGGCATTGATTCTTAATTTTATAACGGGGACAGTAACATTTTTAAGACTTATGATATAATTTTTCTTGTAGTAAATTAATTATATAAGTAGAATTGGCACATGTACCAAAAATATTAGTTATAATTATAACCAATATATATTTATTTATTATTAAATTAGTAATAAATATTTACAATGTCTATAGATATTTCTACAACATTCGGTCTTTGGTGTTATAATCGAAAGCAATATTTCAATTTTTATTTTTATTTTGTAAAGCGTGAAAGATGAATTGATTCTAGGAGATTAAATTGATGTATAGATCAAATGGCTCCATACATCGTATATATATACATATATACTGTGTGCTTCCATTACCAAGACTATTATCGTACATGTAACGTTATTAAGATGAAACGTATAAACATTTATATGTATACATATATAAAATTATAGTTTATGTTACATAGTTATATTAACTATGTATTATATAAAAACCGATTTATATTCATATGTATATCGGTCTGTGATGAACAGAAAAGAATAGGAAAAATATGCGCGCTCATTATTAATACTTATTTATAACATTGTTAAATATGCCTTAATTAGTAATTGTAATCGTATAGTAGAATGACTTCTTTGTGCAATGACTTATTTTTAATTCCTTGCATTCGGTAGCATAATGTAAGGAAGAAGAATCCCGTTTTGTGGATATTTAAATTAAAATATTTGTATATATAAATATTTTCCTCTCTCTTTCTCTCTCTCTCTCTCTCTCTCTCTCTCTCTCTTTCATTTGTTACCTCTTGTAAACATCTAAATATTACCATGAACAATCCAAGCTACAGCGAAATTGTCTAATTATAAGATTGCGGTGCCCAGTCACATATATAATTAGTTATATTTTAGTCATGTTTCATATTATCTCTTATTATCTATAATCTATGTTGGAATAAATACTTTGGAAAAAATATCATAATAATTTTTTAATTTTTTTCGTATATTTATGTTAAAACTTTGCTCAAATTATTATGTATAATATGACAAATAATTCTTAATTGTTAATTTTAAATTTCATAGATATATCTTTGAACAAAAAAAAATGTATAATAAAGTCTAAAACAATAAATACATATAGATTTCCATATTCAAGTAATTTTGATGTAATGTTTAACATTACATGTATACCTATTTAAAAATAAAGTTTATTAAATTTTACAGTAAATTAATAATATCTGAAGTAAAATTAATATTATTATTAATATTGCATAGGAAAGAATTAAAACAAATTTATAAATACAACGAATACAATCTAATAAATAGACATATATAGATCGAGATCTATATTACTACTGATAGACTTTATCTACAACAGGTAACTATTCATTTAATTTCCAGACATTATAAGCTTAATTGAATTTACGATAGATTGAGCATAAAGTAATATTTCAGTATATTATAAAATCTTTAGATAAAAAATATTTTCTTTGTTTGATTTAAAAATTATTATTAGAAAAGAAAATTATGTATGCATTTTCATGTATTAAACATAAAAATATTTTTGTGTGCAATAGTTTTTTTCTTTCCACACACATACACACACACACACACACACACACACGCGCGCGCGCGCACAAAAGAAATAGTATAAGTTGATAGAAAATTACTTTTTCTACATAAACATATTATTGTTCTTACAGAAATATTAATTAATTTATTACTAAAAGACAGTAATTAATTACTGTCTTTCAGTATTAAATTAATTAGTATTAAATTAACTAGCATTAGATTTCTGTAAGGGTATTCAAACAATATAATCGTTCAAGTTTAATGTAGAGAATCGACATAAAATGTCAAAGAAATTTGCATTTCCTTAAGATTGTAATATGTTTATTTCCACACATATTCATTCATTTATTTCTATGACAAAACAAGTACCAACGGTCATTATCGCGCTAATTTACTTTCGGAGTCGCGAGGATAGATGTAGTATCTGCATACTTCCCGTCGCCGAGCGATGTAATAATAAATCATTATGCATTTTACGGATTATCAGGTAGACCGCGGTCGCTTATGTGATGAGTGCGAAGAGGCGCCTTATCAGCGGCAGCATGCGTTTGCACTCAGTAATAGCGAACAGTCTCCGCCTTTATGGATCCACTTCTCTGACATTGTCGACTTGTCGTGTCCATTCTTCCTTTATTTTTCTCCTCGTACACGATTTCTGCCTGCATTGCTTCCTAAATGATCTAACTGTCATTATACGTGACAATATGCGAATATTCGTAGAATTGCGTTTGTCTACAAGAGCAGTTTTGTACCGAAGGATAGTCGACGAACTGGATTCCAGATCCGGTTGGCCCTCGCCAGTGCTTCGAGCAACATTGTACAGGATTTTAATGAAGATTGACTGTTTTGATAAAGATAATGATGCAGGTAATAACAACGTCGGTATACAGGTGCGGCGCCGGAGATGCATCGATACGGATCGGTATCGCGTGCAAACGTAACGACGGACGCGGTCAAGCCATGTCATAACGACTGAATGCTCGTAATGAAATCCTACAATCGAAAGATCGAACAGTAATGTTTAGTTAAGAGTAATAATTACACAAGTGATGGCAAGAAGTCAAGGTTACTATTTGCAGCATGATGGATGTGAAGATATAGAACCCAGAGGCAATCTACTTTAATTAACAATTGAAATTTACTAAATCATGATTGTTAGCAAAGAAGACTTTTACTTTGTTAAACTCGGCAAACCGTAAATTGATAAATCCAACATGTATAACTTATAAATTAAAATAAATTATAATCGTTTTTTAATATATTGTAAAATATATATGCTGATATATGTATAAGTTGATAGAAAATTGCTAATTTTATTCAGAAAAATTGCAATAAATAACGTGATATTTAAAAGATTAATCATCAATCACGTTTTGGTCGTTTTCGACATAAAAAAAACAGTCTGATAAAACAATCTTTGGAAGACTCGCCAATTTCGAAGCGATGGTATCGGTATGCCAGATTCATGTCACCTCTGTGCGTGGGACGACGGCTGCAGTCGTTGGTCCCGCAATTTAATGATTACCGGAGAAGAACTCGAGGATTCGCGCGGCTTTGGCAAGCTCAGAATGTCGCGAAGCGCTTCACAAACGAGTGGGCGTAATGTAGAAAGTAAAATAACGTAGCTTGAAGCTTACAATTCACATTTTTCGCCAACAAACAAGCGGACACAAGCGAACATCGATGCCGTTTTCTCATCAACCGTACATCAGAGTAAGGAAAACGACGACGCGCTATTAGGCAATAAAGATAATCTTATCATTATGACATAGACATTTATGTACTCCGACGAGATATACAGCTGAAAGTTTTACGGCGCGCGCGCGACGATGCACGCGTGACTTAATCTCGTGGCAGAAGTTAGAAGCCGGCGGGTTCTCACGCGGATATTCCCTACAGCTACATTGCCAGTTTACGTAAGCTCGTGCGATCGCTGTCGAATAAATCATTTCCCTTCGACATAAGCGGCCGATAATCTGACGTTTCCTACGAGATTACCGGTGCGCGGTTTCAATTACAATGCTTGGAGAGTCGCTTTCGCGGGGACTCTCGCGCAGAAACGATCGTTGTCGAGACAAGCCGGCTTTCCGAATTCGATGGTGATGGCGCAAAGATCATCGTATTGGCGGAGGTCACCGTATAACGAAGGACTTTAGTGCCGTCGAAGTGATCCCGACGATTCTCGAGGCCGCGGCAAAGACGATGGAATCGGCTCATGGCCGGCTTTTTCAGGCTTAATGTTAGTGGTTAGCGACGACTACGGTTAGGGGCTGTTCTGCGGTCTCGTGGCTGTCCAGTGACGGTGGGCGTGGGAATAGTAGAAACTACGAGTGCACGCTTCCACGTACCCCACCCTTATATCCCATCCGAAAGCAGTTGATCTATTCCAGGTCGGTCTGTGGAGCGTGATCCAGAAGATCGCCGTGTGATCGCTCACGTGGCCCACGATCGACGCCCACGACGTATCGCACAAGCGTTGATTCTCACTCAGACGCGGTTCCAATTTCCTGCGCTCGTCAACGATAGATATTCGCTGCATCGTGATATATATCTGAAACGTCTTGCGCGTCGTACGTGATATGTGTCAGACCGAAAAATAAGAGAAATGGTACATCGCGATATGGAGGAAAATGGACGAGGCGAAAAGTGTATCAACAAAGATCTATCGCCTTCACCTATCGCTCCCGATCACGGATACTCTCTTTCGCCATATTTACTCGCTTTGAAGGATTGACTGGCCTATGATCTAGCGCCCACACTTAGATTGCTTAGATCAGCGGCTAACAAGACCCGCGGTGTTTCTGGCTATCGACTTTTGAGCTCAGCTCCGACCTCCCACGTGCACCGCCCGATCGGCAGTGTGCGAACAATTGCTTTTATTTGTCTCCACGCGGCTGCTATGCGAATGTAATGCGAATATATTGATCGACGGCGGTACGATTGAAGTTTTATAGTCTTCGAAGCGGACGTGAAAGGGTCGAGGCTGAGATTCCGGGGACTATTCTCGTGTGACGAAATGACGGTGGAAGTAATCGGTCGCCGTCTGGCTGGCAGGTAGCCGGAATAAATCCGTATCGTAATAACTAACAATAAACGCGTTTGGGCGTTTAAGCGGTATTATGATAACCCATAAACTATCCTGGTGCCCGATTCGTATTTCGACGAGCCTCTCACATAAAACGTAATACGACAAAACGTACATTCGCTTAATATCGTCAATGAACCAAACGTTCTTTCGAATTTAGTGAGAGTATAGAGAGACTTTAAACCGGTTTTTTCAGTGTTTAGCTTAACAACCTAACAGTTATTTCATCAAATTTCTCACTATTTATCGACTTGTTGATTGTTTCCACTTAAACAAAAAGAAAAGTTATTTAAATCAGTATTTTTAATTAATATCTAATATTATACATGTAACTTTTATAATTTGAAAGCCAGTTTTGATGATAAAAACTATATTTCGTGTTTCAAAATTATCAGTATTATTTTGAAACACGATTATTCGTAATTATTTTGTATACTTTCGCATAAAATAAAATTACGTAGCGAATGCCTTGTATTAATCAGACCATTAAAATATAATTCCATAATAATAAAAAAATAATTTGCTTTTTTCTTTTACTTATTATATAATATTATCGATTACTAATAAAATCGATTATTAAATATCTTTAATTGCAATAGCAAATTATTTTAGAATACTAGAAACATAATGCTGCAACTAGTTGAGAAAACGCATAGATTCTTTATGCATGTCCATCATAAAATTTGCAAGGAGCACCTACAATCCTACAGATCCGGCGTGCTAACTCGTATAGTCGCGCCAATCGCGACGTGTTTGTTTGATTCACGACATCCCGGAAGTGAAGTGAGTACGATACGAAACTCGTCGTGACACTAGACAGCCGTCGTCGTCGTCGTCGTGGCCCTTGTAAGGATCCATAAATCACTGCCAACAAAGCGAGTGTTCACCCGTATTCGAATATTATATACCCTTCCCCCGCAACTTTCGTACAAGAAGCATTTGAGGGTTACAAAGACGAAGACCGTCGCATCTCATTCCTTTATTAGTGACACGTCCACTCCCTTTCGTTATTCTATTTCCCTATTCAATCCCGCTGCATACATTACGAGAACGCAATTCACTGCGTTCGATCCTGGCCCTTCAAGAAACTTGATAGAGCACGACGTGTCCGATTCGGCGACCGTTGTCGCGACCACGTGCGGCACAAATTTTACCTTACCTCGGTGCAACGTAACGTTGTGGCGAGAGACGCGTTATGTCATGCTACTTTTAAATCACAGTGATAGAAATGCATTCGTCCCGCGCTATTTTCGTCTGCAAAATATATAACCGTTGTTCTTACAGCGAGCATTCGCGCACAATGGCACACAGACCGAAGATGTTGGAATCGAATCTCGTAACTCGTAAGTCATTCGACATACAAGTACCCATTCCGTTTCGCATGTTACGAGAGTAAGGTGTTATTTCATTCATTCAAGAATCATGCGATAGAAACGCTTGGCATTCGGCTTCTGACAATTGGCTGTTTAAAAGCCACTTTTCGTCGTTTCCATTAACAAATTTGTAATAATGACATATGCTTATGCTTTACAAGGAATCGCTTCATCATTTGCGTACATATTGCGAAAAAACAATTTTGTTAAAACATTTCAAATTTGCCAATTAAATACAAATCTGAAAATAATTTTGTATTAGATTACCAAAATAATATAGAATGCCCAAATTAATTGTTAGAATGCCAACATTTTTTGCAGCATTACTCATCATGTTTGAAATTCCTACAAATTTATTTTGTGATTCAGCAAAATTATTCTTTTCTCATATAAGTGTACATCATATGGTATAATTTGAATAAATATGGAAATTCATTGCAATAATAACGAATAGCGAGGATAAGAAATAAAGTAAAGGGTACACTGAGAAAAACGCCCAATAATAGCTCTCAAATGTATTTTATTTAGCGTATTAATGCAATATTTAGTATCATCAAGCATAATAGTAACCGTTTGACAATAATTACATGTTTAGAAAAGAATTAGCACTTTAATTAGTGCTAATTCTATTTTCCTAAACAAGTAGTAATTATTAGTAATTATTAAGTTAATTTTTTTGTTATATTAATCAAACATTTTTAATTTAAATTAATTGTATTAAAGACATTTATTAACTGTCATTCTAAGCTTGACTATTATTATCAAATTTTTTTTAGTATACTTATTAGTCTAATAAATAGACGAAGCTCAGGTTCACTTTATATTATTCACGCCGAGTTTTTCTCTTACAGAAACTTTGTTAAAAACAACATAAAAATGACTATTCAAAAAACGCGTGAACAGAGTAGATCCTTTCGTACTCTGCATCTTTTGCACGCATGCAAAGAATCCCACGGATGTTATCATTGAGACGCAGCTACTGCGACGAAACGACAGCGGAGCGATCTCTTTGCGATTTACACACGTTCTTTCTCTTATGCTTCATCCGGCTCGTCGTCTGAATTAATTGTCCTAGCGCGATGCACCGATTGGAGTTCCTTATTCATGCGCACGTGCGTAGGAATACCTGTGTGCTGATTTCGAGCTGATCCTGCAGCAGCGTATAATCAGCCAATCGACACGCATCGTGGCGTACGAATGGAATTGGATGCAGGAGGGTGTGATGTATCTCGCGAGCGAGCTTTACGAATGGTTCGTCGTTCCTTCCAAGGACTAGGTCGCTCAAGGTTAAATCTTACATAGTTGCGGCGATGTGGAGACTTTAAATATATGTATATCTTAAACACACTTATGCGAAGATATTATTGGATTCCTATTATTGAATCCACAGCTCGAAGTCTACAATTTAGAATTTAATATCTTATAAAGAAATACGTACATTTGCAACGCTGTATACGTGTGCTATAATACTCTCTTCAAAAATTTGCTACGATTATAAAAATATTTATTTAGATTGTTCGATATCTAATTTACTGATGCTTTATTTGTGAAATCTTAAATAAAATTGAACAAATAAATTAATTTTTTTTATTTAAAATGACATTCTCTTCGTCTTTTTTTATGTCGCGTTTTAGTGGCTTTACCGATTCGCTTACACGAAATTGCCACGACTATCGAGAACGTATAAGCACACCGGAATAAGAGACACTGTACGTGTCTACGGGGTGTCCTCGTGTGGAATGTATCCTGCTCTTGTGGCACCTGGTACCGCCATAAGAGAAACAGGTTTTACAGATCCTTTTAAGCTTTTTACCGGCTACATCTATATTTTCCGCATTATGCCCGATGCAATCTGATAAATGACTTTAGGCACATTCAGAAATCCGAGATGCCGTTACGTCACCATTGCTTCTGCATCTACTTAGACCGATTCTCTGTAGGATTTATCCCATTCTATGTGTATAGAATATTTTACTTTGAGTATACGAGATATATACATTATCACAATTTACAAACTATCAATAATACACGATATTAATGATACAAGCGTATAATATGTACATTAAACTAATATTTTTAAGATTTTCTCAGGAAAAGTATATATAGAGAGAGTGAATGCACATTTGTTTAATGCACATTTTCAAATTGTTATATCATAATCGTGATTATAATCGAAACCCTCGCGAGACACCCTGTACATTGCTCTCCCGCCCTGCCGCCCCCGCTATTTCAGCTCGAAGCAATGTCGGGGGTGGTTGCACCGGCAACGCCGGTTTGCTGGCGTTGTGCATTACGTTTATTAAACCAACCTTACCTTACGTTGTACACAAACACGCAATACACACATACAAAATGTATGTATGCATATGCATGGAAGAAATTGCATAGAACCTTTGGTGATTACCTATACCAATACCACGCGTCGTAAACGACAGCTTTTACATACGTGGACAAAGTGAAGACCTGTTGCAACACACACTTGCATCCATCTTTTTAATGCGCCTTCACATATTATATCACGTGTCTCTGCGCTTATAAATTATAATCATCGATATAAATGACTGATGTTATCAGCTGGTCGTTTGCTTCTGCGAGCATTACATTAAAAAAGTAAAAGAAATAAAGAAAAGTCCACATTTGCTCATAATCTGCCGCGCAGCACTTTGCATGTGCGTAACATTTTCAACCTGTTATCCTACGCGCTTGAGCATTATTGATTATAATGTTGCATGCAATATATATTTGCAATTTACTATTACCGTAATTATATTATTTACATTTTTTCGAAATGTATAATCGGTCATTTTAATTCAATTACAATTTTACACGTCATCTTTCAAGGTAATTTGAGACTTTGATTAAGCATAGTCGATACAGTCATTTTTCACTTTTAGCTTACATAAAATAAAATTGAAGTAATAATTCAGCCTCTGCTGAATATTTCATTCATAATATAATAAAATTTATAATTTATAATTCTGCTATACTTTTATTTTAAATAATATCTGTCTCTTATTTTCTACTGAAATATAGAACAATCGTTTTGAATGATCCAACAAATATCCAGTAAAAAAATATAAATAAAGTAGAGATCCTGATTAATGTCTAATTAGCAGTTATATATGGTATCGCATCATCTATCATACGGACGTAATCCTCGGAAGAGAACGGTAAAGGAAAATGAAAACATCATCTAAATAGTGAAAGAGTCGATCATGAATGCAGGCACGTGCGACTGAACGACAACGTCGTCATCCGAGGATTATTGCAGCATCAATGGCGAAGACCACGCTGATGGATATTTATTTCGAAATCACATTCCCTTGGAATGACGCGCGAAGAGGCTTCTTCTCGTTGTGCTATCTAATGGCTCTTCGAAAGTTATTTACCTGCACTTAAGCGCACGGTTGCCTCTCATGTGTCATTTGATGTGCTTTGTATTGCATTGCAGATGGTTGATCCAAATTAAAAACCACTCAGGTGTTTTATCTATCAAACGTATTGAAAGTTGTTCGAATAATTCCTAGCGTTTACGTGTTTATCATTTTTATGAAGATGCTAAAATGAAAGAAATACTGAGTAAGAAATAGCTAGAAAGAAGTATTAAGAAATATTATTTCATACTACTATATATATCTCATAAGATTTTGTTATTCAAATTATGGTTTTTTTTTATATAAAAATGACTATTATAATATTAATCTATTGTTATTGTTTTCGATTTGCTGTAAAAAACGAAACTTCGTTAAAAAAAAAAATAATCGCTTACATTTCTGTCAAATAAAGCGAAAGCGTGCCAAAATTCCACGCACGTAGCGGAACTAATAATACATGAGCCACGTAATGATTCTCGCCGCGGTTAATATGGCAGAATAATTTGTCACGCGCTATTGATTGTTAATTATGCACGGGGACTGACGCGATATACGAATGGCAGTCGCACGATAAAGCCGCCGCGATAGCGGAAAGATCAGCGAGAGGATCACGACGTATAAATCAAAAATAAATGGATCGCCTTATTGAATAATTCCATTTCACGCTTGGCTGAACGTCGGAAATATATAACTGACTATGTCAGTTGTCAATATTTTATCAGTGACTCCTGTTTTCTCCAAAGTATCATATCTCGCAGACGACTAACATTAGTGGAAAATGATTGTGCGTGTAGTTTAACTTATCTGCGAACGTAATAAAGACCAAATTTACTCTAAAGAACTCGTCGATGCATACTAAAGTATATACACGAGCTATCTAGAACTGTCCGACTCTCTTCAGCGAGAAATTTATCAAACGGTAGTATAAAATAAGGACTACGCGGAAAGAGACGCCAACACATAGCGGAATATGAAAGCCTTTGACTTTTTCGCGACTCGCCACACCTCATGTACCGCCGGTCTTATCGATAAACATAGAGAAAATGAACAGGTTTCCGAACGAGAGCTCGCGGGAGCGATCTGCCGTGGCGTTTAACGCGGTAAATGCACTTCTAATTTACTACGCGTCCCTGTATTCTCGTTTATCCCTCATTTTATACGTGTTGTATATCACCGCGATTTATTTCCCAGGACGCAGAGAGAAGCGATCTTCGGCTATCGCCTTTTCTTCGAGAAGGCGCGGTAATACACGACGGATTTAGACGATCAGGAGAAAATTGTCACACCCACGATATAATATTGTGAGAGGATACAAATTATCCGTATTCTACATCCACTCGAATTAGACCTCCTGACCTACATACTCCTTTACTGGGCGCGTATTCTCGCATTGAAGGAAGACACGAGACGAGAACGATAAGAGAGGAGGCTTCTCTCTTCGCGAAGCGAGATGTGACTTGAGAGACGGCGATCGTGAGTGCTCGGTCACGATATACCGGTAGCGTAAACGCGGTAGCTCCTTCATCTCTTTCGCCCGTCCGTTCTGTTAGTCTTTTTCTACTCATCAACACTTTCACGCCGATGATTCGTTCGGTGGAAATCTCAGCTTCGAAAGCACACGCAATCGCTCGACTAATATGTGCCGCGTAGATTAAACTTCCCATCAACCGGAAAATGTAGGGCCAACTGGCTTGGTCGATGGTACCCCCCGCGTGTACGTATCTAAATTATAATTGGGTTACAAGTTTCCACACCTGCGTTCCTCGCGCGCGAGATGATGCATTCGTAATAGCTACAGCACGACGTCCGTTATACCTGACATTACGCACGCACCGATTGCGGTTAATCTTGGATGACGTGTCCTCTTAATGCCTCTTCTTATTTAAGAAAAAGTACCAAGGTCATCGTGAGACTTTCAAATACGCTCGAATCGATCTCTCGATACGTGCGAGAGAGAGAGAGAGAGAGAGAGAGAGAGAGAGAGAGAGAGAGAGAGAGAGAGGGAGAGAGGGAGAGAGAGAGGGAGAGACAGAGATAATGAATTGTAACTGTTCTGGGATCATCAGGCGTCAGAAGGAGGAAGCTTTTGCATCGTCATTGTGCCTCGCTATTGACCGATACATATTTTCATGGCTGTTTCTCATGGCGAATAACGCGAACGTAAAAATTCTTACAGAGTTGGCGATGATCATCGATTTAAGTACCCCGTTGTGTGTACACCAGGAGTGATTCTCGATGACAGCCGTTCTCATCCGATGAATATCTGGATGGATACTGCGAATGCACATGCTGCTTTAATCGAACGGTTAATGAACCGCCGCTCGCTTGTCCATTGTCAGGCATGCACCACGAAGTGATCGATACGCGCTCTCCACGACTCCGCATAATTACGCTCGGTGATTCAATGGAGCAGAGCTAGAGCTGGTTGTGCTCGTATACAGACGATTCACTCTCGGACAAAAGCACCGCGCGACCCTTTTTAACCCAGGTCTTCTCTTAAGAAAGCACGCGCGATGCATTTGATTTTACCTCCTCGCGTCTACGTCGTTTTGTAACAAAAAGTAAACGGAGCTATTATAATGCTCACGGAAATAATGACGTACGGAGTGACGACATAATCATTGCGACGTTGAAGCGAGCAGATAACAAAATATTAATCGCACTGTTCAGAATTCCAATTTTGATGATATTAAAGATATTACCAAACCGATTCTGTATTCTCTTTCATATATACCGAGAAAAAGATATCTATTTAAAAATTTGTTTGCGAAATGTAATGTTTGTTTTATTGAAATTAAATCCTTATTTAAATACTATTAATAAAAGTTTATTCCTAGCAAATAAATTATTTATTTTTTTTACAATTCATGAGACATACATATTTCATAAAAATGTATATTTCGTCATCAGAATCAAAAATATCGAAGAAAACGTCACATGTAACATTTGCAAATACACTGTATATAATAACAACGTATAATAACAACGTTGAAGCAAACATGGCCCTTTTACTTCAACTTTGAATAACTCGATGAAAAAAAATCGTACAGAGCTTCGTAAAAAAGCAAAATAAAGGTAAAGATTCGCTCTTTCGAATGATGTAAATCACATTTGTATACAATTTTTAGTCCACTCCGTGGAACTCCGCAAATAACGTAAAAATTTTGAGATTTGATATATATTTTTATTTATGTTTGTGTAACTTCATGAAATCTCCGTTTTTTTAAGTAGCGATCCGAAAAGTAGAGGTTTCTACCTGTAAAATGCTTTTTTAAACATCCCGATACGACAATTTTTGACAAAGTTCTTGTATCTTGAAATTTACCTATTTTTGCAGAGTGAAACAGGTGTTGCGTTTATTTTGTTGCCCAGCTTATTTCGACTTTTTTTCTCAGTGTAAGTTTGATTAAATTTATACTGATCCGAATTAAATTTATTTCACTTTACATGTAAATGAATCTTTATAATAATTAAATTTTGCAAATCATTTCCCTAACTAATGTTTAATTAATTAATTACCAAACTTCAATCATTGTGAATATAAACTATAACATAATATATATATATTTTACCGTACATAAATAATGTACATATGTTTACATTATATATATATATATATAAATTATACTCTGTGATAAAAATTTATAATTTGATATGTTTATCGTTGATTACAGTGCAAGATTATAGATCCATATACGACTAGGTAACACACTGTTACGCTCACAATGCATTACTTTCGCCATTATATTATTAGTATATAGTTATTCCGAGAGAGATAACCATAGTTGGAATTTTGAGATACCGGGTTCGATAATAACAGCGCGCTCTTACTTAATAGCACAGTACGATGCCATTTAACAAATGATCGTTTCTTTCTACGGCGATGCTACTTTGCGCGAAAAGGGGACCACTAAGCCCGTGGATGTGGCCATCCCACATCCAGCCCTGCTAAGGCTCCGATTGCTATTTAGTTGATATTATCATCAAATAGGTAATTTCACCTGGCGAACCTTATATAGCCGAAGCTGGGCATCGCTCTGATCGGCGCTTCTATATACATATGCAATCACGATGATGATTTTTCGCGGCGATATCGGATATCGCTCCGTCTGTGCCGGGTAGCCGCACGCTCTGCTCCGATGAAAATAATACCGGATGTTTTCTTTCAATTTGTTCGCGTCCGATAGGCAACCGACCGCGGTGGAGTCGGGTAATTGCATCTCTGTAGTCTGTAGAGTGTACACTTTGGAGCGAACGAAGCGAGGCCCGGTAAGACAGCACCGAGAAATTCGTAGGTCCCATTATCCTCCGTTCGCGAGCACTACGCATTAAGTATCGTGCGCACAATCGCGAGCACGACCTTGCTCATGACCATGACCCTTTCCCCGTGCATGCGGGATCCATCCGTGTGCGGACCGAGTGGTTCGCCATACTCGCTGGCCCTGAGATCGACTTGCAATGTGCTTGCAGTCTTGGGGGCTGTCGGCCGTTACTCATCCGTTTTCACCGTCGAATGCGTCCGCTCTCCCTTTGGTCGCCGCTTCTTACTGCTCTCGCGCTTCGAGATTGGCAAACAACGAGGACACTGCATTCTTAAAGACACACCTTTAGTAAAAACTCAAGAAACAGACGGAAACAGAGACAAAGGAATTTTAATTTGCATTATGTAAGTGCATCTGAGATGTTTTATCTAAAGACTGAAGTAATATACGAGAAAATCTACTAAAGCAAATTTTTTCTAATATACACACATCAACAATATAGTTTAACATACAGTTTTCGACTGATAATTTAGATTATGAGAAATAATGTATTAAATTGAAGAAAAAAATAATTTCATATGTTTATTGTCGAACATAATATGAAGCTACTTAGAAGTAATAAAGAAATATCTTTGATTTCTTCTTAATTGTATTTAAATTCTCAAGAAAATATGTTTATATATGCGAACTCATTCGCTATGTTCCATTTTACCGTACTCTATGCGGAAATGCAGTTTCGGTCTTATGAATGATTAGTCGGACTAGATGATTATCATTTCCAAGATTGCTCCCGTGTTCAGACAGTTTCAATCATTTTCAATGAGCAATGGTGCACATGCTGAGATAATGACAACAAACATAGAGGAAAATAGAAACTGACTGTCATAAACCTGATGCAAATGACGCCAGCTTAAAATTAATTATTAAAACTCGATAATTACCTATTTCATATTTTTCAGAAAAATTTCAGAAAAATGATTAGATATGGTTTGCTCTATGTGTATATTGTCATTTGGTAATCACTGCAAACAGTATAAGCTTTTATTAATTGCAAATGACAGTGAGATATTTTTGTGTGCATTTTATGTTGCGAAGTGTCATAATGCAGCGGAATCGTTTTAGCCACTAGTATAACTATTTGCTACTGCATTGTTGCCATTACGTTATTACCACGGGGGCTAGTAATTACGCAGGTGCATCCCACTGGATCACGTCGAAAAGGAAAACGCGGGCGAGCGCGAGAGCGAAGAGATACGAGCCGACGTAGCTCATCCGCCCAACGAATTATCGTTTCCGGCCCCTCGGTTGATATTATCATGATGCAAATTGTATATAAACCAGCCGTAAGTCTTTCACGTCATAACACAAAAGCGCAAAAATCAGATAAAACGTACAATGATCGATGTTACGCATTCCCATTCCTCCCAGAACGATCGGTTACAATTAATAACAATAATAAATAAGCTCGATCCTTGCAAAATCAATGAATAATCGAGGCAATTAATAAAGTATTATTTTCTACGGTTGCCTAAGGAGTGCAAATTATATTTTTTTATAATTATATCCAACACACATAAACGAAGAAGCTTATATTCGATCACAATGGATCTGGATGCCTGATAACATTTTCTGCGTGAATCTTATAATTTTTAATTTAAGTAAACTGCGTACCTATTCTTTGTCTTGAAATACAGTCTTAAACTGTGTGTGAAGCTAGAGTATATAATATCATAAATTAAATTGATAAGCAATTTAATAATACTGATACTAATAAGCACATTTAAAATAAAAATGTAAAGAATTTATTGCGAAAAAAATCACCCCAGTTAACTTATAAGTCTAAAAAATTAGAATTTGTCTTGACATTTCTTTAGAATAATCTCGTAAGAGTTGTAGCACTTCAAATCGAGAAAGTCTAGATTGTGTCGGAGCGTAGTTGAGACCCGAGCTCGTTACCTGCGTTGTTGTTATTGTCGAGCCGACGTGATCATCGGGTAAAGAGTATAGGAACTCGCGGTGGTATCTAGCGACTCTACGAGTATCGGCGACGAGTAGAGGACCGATGAACAAGAAAGCCAACCCGAAGCGACTCGAAGATCCCGAGATCGGTTAGGAGAGCCGGAGAGAAGAGAGAATACCGAGCAGTTTCTCTCGGCGCGCCGCACGGATCTTACGTGCTTTTATTACGTGGCCGTGACTCGATGTCTCGAACTCACAGCCATTACGTTTCTTTCCTCTTCCCCCCCCCCCACCTTTGCTTTTTTTCATAATACTTCTCGGCTTAACGACGTCTCTCCAAATACGTAAGATGCAATTACTAACGAAATGTACATTTCGGTGCGCCCGAGACACAGCGATGCTGATTGTCAGTGCATTTGTTATGTCGTTGTTATTAACACGCTTATACGCGACGTGAGTGTACTCGTGGCAAATTGACACGGCGCGAATTAAGACTTGCGAGAAGACAAGTCGTGCTATTAATTTTCTATCCTCTAATCATTCGACTCGATCTTTTACGGATATTCTTAATCGCACGGCGTATACCTCTATCGCCGCCATTATATCGACAGGGTACTCGTAACCTCATTGTTATCACGAGAAGTGGGATCGAAACGGAGGAGGAAGAAGAAAAGAAAGAAGAAGAAGAAAAAGAAGAAGAAAAGGAGGAGGAGGAAGAAAGCAAGCTTGGCTCGGAGGGCGCCCGTGAACGAAGGCTCGAGAGGAAGAAGAAGAGGGTAGCGTCTCTTCACAGGTGTCGCTTCAGAGCGCTACCACTGGAGGCCCATTTGCTTCTGGTACCGCGTACGTGAACGGTAAACCGGCGCTTCGACCGGGCCGGTACTCGACTTCGGCCCGCCAGTTGCGTCACACTTTGAACATCCTTGAGCGGGATCTCAGTTTGATTATACGGTGGTAATCGACAGGTATATTACAGTGCCGCGTATGAATTTCACATGAGAGACGACTACAAAGGCTATGAAGAATCGACGCGGGGTTCCCGCTCTTGAGCGGCAAGTGACGGACCGGTTGCCCGACTGACTGGAGACACCGGTTTCAGGAAAGTGCGTCAGCTTCCTCTTCGACACCCCTGTTTATTGAAAATAAACCGTGAAGCATGCTGTGACACAAATTTGTGAACGCTGAGAGGACTTCATGTATCACCGTGACAAGCTGTTTGCAAATGGCCACATTAAACAATTTATTTTAGAATCGTAACAAAATAGTGACAAACAACTATGACGCGTCTAACATAAACGAGCGCATTGAAAAATTAAATGGGAATAATTACGTAAAGATATCATTTGCAAAAATTTTATAGTATTGCAAACGAAATTTAGCATTTAGTCTGACTATTTTTTTGAAAAATCGATAAAGACTTCTGTAACATAAAAATAGTTTAAACGTATTGAAAGATACATAGTGGTTCCAAATTATCAGAAACAGATTTCCATTTATGTTTATCGAAATTAAGTGAGGACGCGTTGGAGGCAAGATAGCCTCGGTCCATCGTCGTTTGAAGTCAACCGGTGGGACCAGCAAGGACCAGTTCAACACACACGTTTGCGAAGAGCTACGAGCGTCCATGCGCACGTACAACGAAGGCCGTTATGTAATCGAGCGTAGAGTTGATCGCGCTCGTAAACAATGTAAGGACCGGTTGTTTAACGGATACTCATTTTCCATATTTACGATAAAATGCCTTGAGCGTGTGGGTAGAATTTTCCCGTCGAACATGATATTCCCGACGGTGTATCACCACTGAGAGAGCTGGAGGGCCCGCAGTCTCGGTCGAGGCGCAGCGCTGTATGCCCTTCGACGTGGGGGACCACTAAATGAGTATAATTGTCGATAAAAGAAATGCTCCGATACGGCGCTTTTTCGAGAGGGTACGATAAATTGATTAGCGAACGTGGCTAAACGGCAAGAGAGAGATCATTATCGAGTGGCCAGCGATCGGCGTTTTACTTTTCTTGGCGCGGCGCGGCGTCTAATCGGAAGAGACGATCGGCGACGTCGCGGGAAGCTTGACCGATCCGTTAGAGGTTAAAGGCTGTTACACACTGTGTGGCTACGGCGATCGACAAAGTACGTTGTGGTGCTAACGCGAATGCTTCTTCGCCGTACATGCGGTGGTACACGCAATACCGCATGCGGCGCAGCGAATTCCGAGAGACCGTGAGGATCGCAAACCGTGGCAGAACAATCTCGGAAGCGTAGGCTTCCGACGCGGTCGGATCCAGGGTGCGACAGATATGGATGACGGTGTGCAGAACGGTCTGCAGTCGGACCAGTGGTTGTCAACCGTCGAAAAGGGAGAAAAACGCGCGAGCTCCCTCGGCAGCGGTGCGTTGCGCTTCATTCGTACGCGCAGCAGCATTCGACGAGAACTCAAGCGACAGTGTCACCGGTAAGGAATTAGAATTATTCAAATAAGACTAATTCATAATACAAATAATCGATGAAAACTGGTTTTCGAAAGATAGCGAAAGTAGATTATTAACAGCATTGAACAGGTTGTGGAAACATAATTATCGATAACGTAGGATATTTAGGCTAATCATATTAATAAATTAATATACCATATAACGAATGGAACGAGGATATAACTATATTCGATATTCGCGCGACAGAAACAATATATCTAACGTATTACAATTAAGATTAATATATGTATGTTTTATCCATTTTAAATACTTAACGGATTTCAAATACTTCTGATTTCGAAATCGTTAAACAGTTAGAAGAGCCATCGGACTTGTTTTTACTGTTTCTATTCGCTCCGGTACGTGCCTAACAGAAAACATTCCATATCATCGTTTTTCTACGCGCATTGTTCCAAGTGGCAATAACTGTCACGATATTGCTGGTTTCGTGACGTGAATAAACGCGTTCTCCGTATTTCGCGTTTGCTCTTCATGGTCGAGCTCTCGAAGGCGTATGTGAGCGCCTGTACGAACGGGCTGACCGGGACCGGCTTCGCGTTTCGGTCCTTTTGGGACCAACGTTGGCTGCCGGCTAAAAGGACCGCGGAGAACCGAGCGCACGGCTCTGAGTTCGCCGTAACAGGAATGCTGAATGACTTGCGAGTCGTCACGCTGCCAGCAAGTTCGCTGGCGCGCGAAGGTCCGCGTATATAATCTCCGGCGACTTTATCCGACTTTATACGTCGCATGTAATGCGAATGCGCTAATATCACCGATATTTCACTCGTCCACGCCGAGTATCGTTATAATTAATCGACACGCGGGAAACCTCTAACCGAGAGCGTCCTCTCAACGTAATTGGCGGCGTGGCATTAGCGACAGAATGATTGACGATCGATGGTATCGTAAAGTATAATAAAAGATAACGCGCTACAAACGTTTTACATTGCTGGAAATGATAACGCTGCCAAAGCATATCAATTCGCACGCGCGCGCGCGCGCACACACACACACACACACACACACACACACACATATATATATATGTATATAAAAGATATGTATTATATTCAACAATTTATTCGAGCTTTCCTAACGATGTAAGCAATTAGGTTATTTATAAATCCAAGTTGTATTTCCGGGTGTGATACGGCTAATCGACCGATTATTATCCGGCAAGTCGCGCCGAAATGACCGCGCTTGAAAACTAGTGGATGCCTTCGGTTGGAAGATGTTTCACTCGCGAAGATAATCCCGGGGACCTATTACACCCGGCGTCATCGCGTAATCTGCTAGCGGAAGGTCGGTGGATTCTCCGGATTATACCGGAATACCGTTTGATCGGCAAGCGGAGAATGAGTCGAGATGAACCAGGAAGTGGAGGCAATCTGCAGAATTCGCGGTCCTTGCGGTGCGTGAGAAGACTCCGCGCGATTAGTAATAGGCGCACCGACGGAATCTGAGACACTGGTGGTCTTACGGGCGGGCAGGTTTATTCCATTCTGCAACAACGCGACGGTAACTTCGCTTACACTCTTGACGAAGTAATTATCATTTTTCAATTGAAGGAACAATTTCGCGGTAATATCGAGACAAGTAATAACTATAAGCATGCCATAAGTGACTCTTCTAATTAAAAATATATGAGTTTGCAAAAATTATGAATAATAATGATATCGTCTTTTCATTCCGAATTTAACTCTCACAATTTGCAACACAATTACTGACGCTGAGTAAGACCTATTTAATTTATGTTAATTAGAAAGGAATTAAAATAACATAACTTGTTTTAAAAAAAATGAATATTAAATAATCTTATTTTTTAATGAGAATAATCTAAGCAAATGCAATATAGAGAAAATTGAATTATTTGACACTTTTGACGAAGAGATTTATAATTGAGTGAATTCAATAGACTCGGAGAGTTACAAGCGTGTTCAATACAAGTAATTTGCGATAGTATAGCCAATTGCAAATTTAAATTTTTATGGATACCGTTGTATTTGTAGGTAAAATATTCTCTTCTTCCGGCACTTGCTATCAAAAGCTTATAATATATTATAATTGTTGGCGAAATTTACATCGATTTAACGAGGCTATTCAGTGCCAAATATGAAGTAAAACTCGATATCATGAGCGTTTAATAGAACCAGATGGGTTTCTAACGTGATCGTGAATTCATGTCACAAGACGTACCAAGTTATCCGCTCGTCGCAGGGTCATGCGGCAGATGAAATTCTCGTATTCCGGACGTAATAAAGTGCGCCTCGATAAGTTACGGGCGACATAAATTCTAGATTAGCTACAGGGGGTAACGGGTCGCGGTATAGTATCGAGAGGAGCTTCTACTATTCTATTCACCGCTGCATTCCCATCATATCCGTTTCACCTGTGGGGTACTCGTTGCTGCGAGGTGGATGACTCCGGAACTCGTGGAAAGAGGAGCAACAACGTCGCGTTTAAGGCAGGCCGGTCTGCGATCGAACGGAAAGAATTATCGCAATATATTCTGTCTTTTAAAGCCGGGAACGGTGAATCGAGTCGAAACGCCCGGCTCGTTCAAGAGGGCCCCGTCGCGCATAATAAGGCGCGCGGAGGGCCACGAAGAGGCCCGCTTTGGCCTCGGAGGTCCCGACACGCACACGCGTACACACGCACATGTATAGGCGGGAACATGTCGAGAATCCACATGGACCAAACACTTCCGTGTTGTACGACTAATGAATCACCTTCGCTGGCTCCGAGCCCTTTCACCCTCCCCGGTACTCCGCCTCTCATCCCTACACTTACGAACCTTTCGATGCAGGTTTCTTCTTGCAATCAGGCTCCTCGCGTTCGAACGTTTATCGGCTGTATTGGAATTCGCGATAAGGTCTGACCTTATCGACACCTTCCGACCAGCTTTCGACAACGCCAGACCTAATCGGCGAACTCACCTCCGTGCACGATTATTAAGATTATTTGTTCTTTCGATAAAGTCTGCTGTCATTATTTGCAAAGCTTCATGCCTGCACGAGATGCAGATCCTGCATGCAGATACATATAGGATAGCGCCGGGTAAGCGAGAAAATTTTACACAAGCAAATTCCGCTAGCGACGCGCTCGATACTTTAAACGGGCAACAAATATTCGCGCTTCTCGGACGATGTAAATTTCATTACCGATGTGACTTTCCTCTTTCATCCGTGATATTTATTACGCAGTGTGTCATGCACTCGTTATGATATCCTGTACTTCCACATACGATGAATATATTTGCGCCGTAAAAGACGGTCATGTTATCGTAATTTTATCAACGCCGACATTCACACGACTAATTTTGCAACCGTATGTATAATACGGATGCGTGCCTAATTAGTGCTCGCAATGTCATTAATTAAGGATTGAGGAAATGTGTAAACCGTTACATTTGTGCTTGGAATTATAATCTTGATAATATAACGCATGAGTTTGTAATACAATGTTTTAACTAGAGAATAATGTATTTATCTGCATATTTATTAAAAGGAGGTTAAATCAGTATTTTTTTCCATGTACGTTCATGATTACGATGAGCTGCGAATATTTTTACAAGATATGAAATACGATATGTATGTCGTATTGTTTGAAAGTAATGCATACGTACATTGTATACGTAATAACGCAAGTACACTGAGTATAATGCAGTAGTATTATTATCATAAACTTTACGTTAACACGGTTATGTATTGACTTAAAATACACGTGTAGAGCTCAGATTATCAGTTAATAGTATTGTGCTTAGAAAATAAAATTTGCATAATGTGACAATTGAATAGTTGAATACTATTATAGAATAATAAAAAATGGAATAATAATGGACGGAACGAAATGGGCTAGATCTATAATGCGTAACGACAATGCAGGTTGTTCGGGGCAAGTTCGATTCTTGTATCTAAATCTCAAATTCCGTTGCACGGTTCACCGGAGTCGACCTTACTGCCACGATCTCGAACCATTACTCACAAACATTACGTTCAGGTTCAGGTACCGATATTATCCGATGAAGGTTGATAAGACGTTTAGACGGTTTCTCGCGAGCTATTCGTACTACCTTGTATACGTCTCCATATGTATACACCAACACACATTGTGTCAATGATGCAGGCAGTCGATAAGCAAGGATGTGCTTATGAAACTTGGCACCTCGTTATCCATCTTCGAGATCTGGAAAGGCACGAAAAATTCATAAACGGTGTGATATTGTCTATCGCGAGCTCTTATGTAATCAAGTTATAAATCCTCGCGAGAAGTCTACACAAGTCTACACGACTAGCCATTTTCGTGACCTGACTATATATCAAGTGATAGACCACAATAACAATTCCACGTAAGAAAAATCGTTGCACTAAGATTGTATTGTACAATAATATATCGCATCGTGTAAATGAGCAATTGTATTCGCTAACTTGTTATTTAATTTTACGAAAAATGCTATCGATATTGCTTTAATAATTTTAATACGTATTATACTAAAATATTGCAGTTGAGCTTTGTTTATAGATTTCAGATTGTATTCGTAGAGGTATCGCAATTATCTTTAGTAACGTAGTTTTGTGACTTTTTTTTCGTCCAGTGTTTCTTTGAAATGGCCCTTTTGCTTCAATGTTGAATAACTCGATGAAAAAAAATCGTACGGAGCTTCGTAACAAAGCAAATTAAAGGTAAAGATTCGCTCTTTCGAATGATGTAAATCGCATTTGTATACAATTTTTAGTTCACTCCGTGGAACTCCGCAAATTTCGTAAAAATTTTGAGATTTGGTATATTTTTATTTATGTTAGTATAACTTCATGAAATCTCCACGAGACCGTTTTTTAAATAGCGATCCGAAAAGTAGAGGTTTCTACCTGTAAAATGCTTTTTTAAACATCCCGATACGACAATTTTTGACCAAATTATTGTATCTTGAAATTTGCCTATTTTTGCAGAGTGAACAGGTGTTGCGTTAATTTTGTAGCCCAGTGTATAATATTTTCCATTATTCATACATTGATTGTCAATATTCACGCTCTGCTTCAATGTGATTTTGAAATCACTCTATCGTTGTCTAATTCTCTAACTTAAAGAAGAGAAAGAGGATTCTTAAAAAACATCCATGATTGTTGCTGGCATACTCATCGAGAGTCTGTAACATGACATAACATCTCTTTTGTGTTCTCACGAAACTTTATATCGAGAGGAATTTCTCCCATTAAAAATCTTTAGCAATGAAATATCCTATATCAGTGCGTGTGGTACGTACAATGGAGCTGCTGATGATACCAAGGAATACGGTAAGAATCAGTACCGACAGCATTTCGTCGCTGTCTTTCCAGTCAGCGAGAATACCAAGGAAACGCTTCGTAAGCTCGTGCAACACGAATAGACATCGTGCAACAATATTCGTGACTTGCATGCTATATTGTACAATTAGAATTATCATCTCCGTCCACTATTGGCCGTTTGTAAACGGCTTTTACCCCGAGGCTTGCTTCAAGCGCGTTTTGTAACAATGTCTAGTAATGACCGATAACGTAATTAACTTCCTGCCAGTTCTAGAAATTAATTGGTTCACGTATGCTAAAGTGCCCCGCTGGTAAATGCAGCATTGCGTTCGCCGCCGCGAGTGCACCGATGACGCGCGTTTAAATAATGTGCGCAGGTATTTTTATACGTGTGCTCTGTCGTAGTGTACCGTTATCAGTACCGATCGGATCGGTCAGAGACGTCAAGGAAGAAAACACCGTGATAAATAGCATCGCGAAAGGATTCCCACCCCGGTCTGTTCTCGACTACGGTTTCGGTGGTCTTTAAAGGAAAGTGACGAGACCGAATGGCGGGTAAACGAGCTCTCGATACTGAAATCTCGATTAAAACCAGCACTGTCGACGTGGCCGCATTCGGAACCTTTGAATGTCACTCGAGCGTTACAAGACATCGATTTAATGCGGCCGGCCGCTTCGGTTCTTCGGATCTACTCACGCATTTATTACGCAAAATAGCATTTAACGATCGCAGTCGGGTTGGGAATAAGCGAGCGTGAAGTTCAACGATTTGATCGCACCGCCGCGCCGCAGCGATTATCGCAACGCGTGACAATTGAATTTTCAATGACGCGTGCAGGACATACCAGCGGATCGAATATTCTAATATCGGCTCATCTCCTATTACGCCATACTTAGGGCGCAAAGTACAATTTTACAGGCGATTCGCTACGGAGGAGGTATCTCGCAAACCGATAATAGCTCTCGAGGAGGTTTCAGGTTCAGTGGAGTATCCCCTCATGACGGGCAATGTCGGATAAAGATCTAAGTACCTGCATAGCTGTATATACGGCGCGCTGAGGAAGATCCTTAAATACTACCAAGGTAACGAAGGTAAAGGTTTCTCGTGACGTCCGCTTCGGTTGGAGCCGTCAGGGGTCAGTGAGCGCTCCGGTCGGCAAACTCCGGGTCTGAATTCTCGATCGTTTTCTTCGTCTTCCTCCTGTTCCTTTTTTCGTCTCCGCCATGCTTCTTTTATTCCTAGGGGAGAGGAAGGGGCTCGGTACTCCGGACGAATATCCCACTCTGATAAGCTCCGCGATGCGATTTATAGCCTAGCCTCGGGACAGAAACTCTCTTTCCCTTTCTCTCTCTCTCTCTCTCTCTCTCTCTCTCTCTCTCTCTCTTCTCCTCTCTTCTCTTCTCCGTTTCTTCTTTCTCTTGCGAAGTAGAAACTATTAAGCATGGTCAACCGCGGCGCCACGGCTGGAGGTTAAGCGGAGGAGAGGATGAGGCGCGATTCGTCTTGATCTCGTACTCTCGGAAAGCACAAGTGGGAGTTATAAATTGCACGAACGAGCGTGCAAGTCGCTGACGTAACACCAATCCCCGGACTGATGTGGCGAATCCCGCGGTATATCGCGCGGTTACAGTCTTGGGACCCCTCGACAGGACAGTTCCCAACGTCCTCGATTTTATTGCGTGGGATTGATTGGTCAGCCTTGCGAGGATTACATAAAGAGGTTTTTATTCTCTTCGTTGCTTGAAAACGTTCAAATTAGTCGGAGATGAAATAAGTCAGATTTAATCCTTGTCTACCGCGTGGGAGGCAAATGAGCCGGATCTTAAATATGCTTCACATTTCCCTTCTGAATAATCTTCTCTCGTGGAAGTTTTTTTTTAATACTCTCCCATGTTTCTTCTCCCTCAATCTATTTGTGATTTTTCAATTACTTGATTTTTTCGTACATACATTTTTTGTTTCTATTGCTCAGTTCTTCTTTAAGTCTAGCTAAAATTAATTTGAGATTCAAAGAATTCTCTCATTAGTTCAAAAGTTATTAAATTTTTTTGTTTGTCTTGATTTTTATGTAAAATCACGTTTTATAATACTTATTTGCAAAAATTTGTTAAAATTTTAACATTACGAATCAAATCAAATTTTTAGATGTATGTACTAATAAAATTCCGATAAATATTTGTACAAAAGATCATTCGGATTTATTCACTCGTTTAAAAGTTGTTTATCTGAAACAAAATATGGTGATTTCGCTTTATATAAAGCTATTATAAGCTTTTTGTCATTTTGTTTTTTTTTTTATGATAACAATTTGTTGACTGATATTAGCGAATACTAGCTTTTTAATCGATTTTTTGGGTGATACTTTTAGCTGTTGATATTGTAGCCAAATCATCTTTAATGTACAACTGATAAATGTTTTTCACACTACAAATACGCTAAATCATACCTTACGCTAAATCACGTTTGTAGGCTTATAATGATACGAAGAGAAACGCAATTTTTTATGTTCGACTGAACTACAAGTGTAAATGTTCGAAGATAAATTTGAGAGTGAAGTAAGAAGGAAGCCGACGACTATTACAGATCGTACAGTATAATTGATCGCAGTAGGTATATTTTTTCAGTCAACAGGTGTTACTAACTATACTTACGTAAAGATCGTCGGTAAATCGTTTAATGAGAATAAGACGCGTTCGAACTCGAGTGTTACGCGGAGAACAAATTGCTGGCATGTTCAGAAACTTTCTAACACCCGCCTAC
>NW_017304758.1:298067-306577 GCF_001594115.1 Trachymyrmex septentrionalis
AGACGCGTTCGAACTCGAGTGTTACGGGGAGAACAAATTGCTGGCATGTTCAGAAACTTTCTAACACCCGCCTACTTAAACATCATCTTCGAAGTATCATCCGCATCCGTGCCGCGCGTCTAATTCACGTAGACTGTAGACCATAGCATAAGCCTTCAGCATGACATATAAAGTCGTTCTCCTTCTTGTTCTTTCTTCCAGTAGGATACCGGACGTTGCAAAAATGAGCTTATCGTACTACCGTATGCCGGCTCTATATGGCAGCGTTCAGAATGCGAAAGTGAAATTATATATGGGATTAGCTAACAAAAGAACTGCAATCTCTAGAGATTTGCGATTTGAGATACGTCACTTTAGGTTTCCCTAATTACAAGAACGGAAAGGAAGGGAAGCGACTTATCATGTGTCACTGTAATCGCCCACGCAGTTTTACAGCGCGACAGATCTTGACGAATCGTTTGTACTCCGTTCTCCAACTATCCTTTCAGTCTGAGTATAATAACTCAGCACTGATAATCGTTGCATTAGGCTTGCCCGTATGACCCGACCTCGTGAACTTCGCTCCACCCATACCACCCGGTGCAACTCGTACAAGCCGACTCGTGTAAAAGGATCCCACCTTCGCATCTTCTCCTCTTACTTCTCTAACTCTTCCTCCTATGCCGCCATCGCGCCTCCTTTCCCTTTATCTTTGTCGGCTTCCACCATCGGTCTTGCGAGAAATAGAGCAGCGTTGGATTATATTCTATCGATGCTGAACTTAGGTGAACTCGCCTCAACTGATACAGCATTGTATCATAAGATACTTCTTATGGTTCGTTTAACACCAAAGATGTGCATGCCAGTGAAAACTAATCAAACCGCCAATGAACATTGCACATCTGATATGGACGTACTTTAACCGAGTTATATATCGAGGGAAGGCAGTGACTCTTAAATCATATTACATCACAGTCAATTATGACGTGATTCACGGTACAAAACAGACCTGTGAGACGCGCGTGCCTTACGGCGATCATTCTCGAAGTGTTCAATCCATACAACACATGTTGACGAAGTAGAGTACGCTTAATTAAGCCATTATCTTGTTATTGAAGTCTTACTGTTACAAATATATTATATAATAGCGCATTATAGGAGCAAATAAAATTCCTCCGAGAAGATGAGAATCAATACTATGTCTGTATAGCTTTAATACGAGGACTCCGTATCAGAAGGTAGCCATTCGAAGGTAAATAGTATACCTCATTATGTTTCGATCTTTGGAAATCTCTGGAAATCGCGGTAGCGATTTATTCCATTTAAACAGATAACCTCCTCATAATCGAGGATCGTTTTCATCATTTCGTATTTCTTTTTTCTTCCATTCTTGTTCTTGATTCTTTTTTTATTTAACTCTCCTAAATTGAACTTTGAAGTTAATTTTTTTTATTGTAAATCCTGATAAATAAATTTAAATCTATAAAAAAATAATTAAAATACAATTCTACTTCTATAATAGTAAAAATTTCTTAAAGCTTTTAAATATAGAAATCTGCACATTGAAATTTAAAGACTCGAATTATTGACGGAAGGTGCAAATTTCTACTTGGCCGAGGGTTAATTATCTCGACAAAGTATATGGATTACACTATTCTTTGCAGCATGTTTATTTGATCAGAGTTTCACTTCCTGATCATGGTTTTATACCCCCCCATTGTTCCGCTGCCGCGCACAATCGGTCGCTTCCTGTCACCTTTAAGCAAATGAACATTTGCAATGCATCCCGAATTGCTGAAAGCTTATTCGCGATTGCAATAAAAGCACGATCGTATTCACTTTCACGCGTATTTTTTATCAGCACCGCATGTAAAATGCACATCACGAGACGGAGAATCCTGGAGAATCAGCCATAGAAGATTGACTTTTCAAGCACAAAGTCCTGCGCGTCTGCATTGTATATGCCGCAATTTCACCTTTGCGCTCGTCTCGCGCCTCGAACGTTTTTACCGACACCGAATCCGGTGCTTCCTGAATCGTGTTTGCGGCATCTATACGAAATCACGATCGGACCCAAGTTATTCCGACAAGACAACGCCGGGCGTGAGTCTACGTGTTCCTTTACGTTCAGCTTGTCATATACTTAATCAACCTGCCACTGCCAGGTCGAAATCCGCCGAGGGAGCTGTGAAACGCGATGTAACTCACATCTTAGGTTCTAAGCGCTAGTGACCTGGAAGCGAGCTCGAATGAGTATACGTGATGAATATTTTATAAGGAACAGGAACTAGTTCCCTCTTAGATAGGAGTAGTTTGACTTGGCACGAAATCTCTTTATTTGTTATTTCAATTTGTTGGTTCTCTGCTGAAATTGATTAGAAAATAAGAACTTCTTTATTTTTATTTGAATAATTCACATTTAAACTTATGCTATGAATCCTCTAAGTATATATTACTGGCAAGAAAAAAAAATATATATATATATACAATCTAAAAATTTTATACCAAAATGTGCAATTGTAATTCTTTTCAAAGTTAAAGTAAAATGTTTAAATTGTGTCCACAAATATAAGATGTCCTACACAATAGATAAATTAATCACTGACACTAAAGCTTAATTCTTATTCGCTATTGTGCAATTGCGTTTACTCGCTAATAAACTAAAGTAACAAGTGTTGCTTGTGCCTACAAAGGAAGTATATTTTTAAAAGCACAAACATACGTTATTAAACATTACCTTCACGCATATCGCGAAAGGGCAAGATAAGCATCGTACCCGAGTCACGAAGACATTCCGTTCTCCGAGAGGAGGAGGGTCTCTACTCCCCCGTAGCAGCTGTACGAAGGGCTTATCTTTCCGCGAGGCTCAATCGAAAGGGCTGCGTTATATCCAGTAAGCGAGGCTTAAACGTCAAATTGTATGCCCGGTGGAGCGATCATCGTGGAGATATCTCCACCTCGTCGTAGACCGCCTGAAGTCTCAATTCCTCGTTGCAAGGCTCCGTCGACGTGCTTGTACACGCGTTCCTGGGTCCCCCCTTGCAATGTATATACCGCCATATGTGCCCGACGAGTATGATTGGTACGTATTTCACGGTTTACGGCGGGATCATTTCAATCGAACATTATCGAGCCGGAGAAACCATAACGAGCCCACGTAGGGTTGCCCACGGTTACCCCGGAGCAACGTGGCCAGCAATCAGCAATGGCCAAGTTGTGCGCGCGGGGATTCGCAATATACATATATACATATATGTGTATATATATATATATATATATGTGTGTGTGTGTGTGTGTGTATATATGTATATTTGTGCGTGTGTGTCTAAATATATTCGTATACGCATACATTGTATATAAAAATATTTATACGCTCTTTGACTGTACTCGCACTTATGCAGTAAACTATAGCGTCATAAGGCGCATTTGTATCGTAATCCGGTGTTGTGTTGCCAGGCCTTAAGAAGAGTACCTTGGTATACGCGTACGTACTACATAGTCGTTCAGACTGTGTTGTAAATGCCTACTTGCCTCACCTGTGTATGCGCACATATATTTCTAAGGAATACACTCCTCATGAGGAATAAGAGTAACAAATGTTATTTTTAGAAAAATGGAAAGAGATGTACTTCATATTCTCTCTCTTTTCCATTTTTTCATAGATAAATTTTGCTACTGCTGCTTCCAAATCGTAGAACGACCTCGTTCGTTCATTCTATCGTACTAACACACCCACGAGCATTGTATTTGTGCGATTACGCTTTCACTATGGGCTGCATGTCGTTATCATTATCGTCGGATCTGGCGGCGACTCCGATGGCGGTGCTTTTATGAAACGATGGCGATGCTTTAAGGTAACTAGAAGGTATTATGCGAAGTACAGATAATTGTGCTGCAAGAATCGACATTTTCCAAGATCGAGATTTTTGAAATTCGCATGTTTTAATGAGCTTCTTTTTAATGAGACATTCAAGAGTCTGTCGCGAAATTTAATTATTGCTATTAAAGTAAAATTTTGAAATTTATATCACAATGCCGCACGTTTTAATATTACGTCGAATAATTATTAACAATTACTGACTTGTACAATTATCTTTCCGATATAAGGAAACTAGAAAAAAATTATACTGGCTCGGTATTCAGTAAATAATACAGCTCATGTGTCCTATGTATAAAATTACCGAGAATCTGACTTTCTGGAATCTGATTGCAAAAGCATAAGCGTAAGAACTTACGAATACTGTTACAACAATTTATTTAATATAGCGATTTTTACTCGCGACGTAATTTCACAACGCCGCGAGCGAACTTTGTTCGCTTCTCCCGGATAGGAACCCTTTCCTATGCACGAGATTGTCGCAACCTCTGGCACATAAGAGGACCATAATCTTGGGGAGGCTCACAAGCCGGTTTTCGAAACGTCATGTACCTATAATCTCGCCGACTTTGTATGCCCGTAGTATCGTTCAAAAGTGCACGGCGTTCGCGCGCGAAAGATCGGAAGCGTTAAGTTTGTGCTTTATACTAGTGCGACCTCGACTGTGTAATTACAGGACGCGGCGATAAGAGGGCCTCTCGGATTCATAGTTTGACAGTAAATATATGCACGCCCACCTTGCCCCATCTCTCGTGTGCCCCTCCTACAACCAGAACGACGTAAAAATTTGCAGCCGCAATGCCGCATAAAATTCGCGAGCGCCAAGTTGTTAAGGAGGAAGAGGAGGAGGAGCATCACATAGGCCAAGAGCATATAACTCTCGATGATCCGGTCCGTGTTAAATTGTGCTTCTCTTATTTACATTTGCGCTAATTGTACGTTGCCGTCTCGCGATGACGCTCTCTTGCCGCGACTTTTGTCCTCGCGGGCGCGATCTATAAATTATCGTGCGGTCTCATGGCGGACCCCACGACTGACCTCCATTACGGTGAAGGGTCGAGAGCGTGCGAGAAATCTGAACTTATAAGCGTCAAGTAGACATTGTTCCCCTATTTCAGGACATATTGAAATAAAACGTTTTGTTGAACATATTCTTTCATAAATACGAAAAACTGATGTATTATTAATTACAATTTTTAATCCTGCGTTTCTCTGCACAGCTTCTTCCTTCTTTAACATTCAATATAACTTTTATATTACATTAATCACTTTTCAAATATTTAGATTAAAATATATGACATTTACTTCGAAGTTAACGAGAAAATGAGTTGGTCATTTTTTCATGTAAAATTATTGATTAGCCGAAACTGTTAATTTTATAGTAGCATGAAATTAAAAAATATTAATATCGAGATGATATCATTTGTCTTATTTGGACTTTAAATATTTACGGATCCAGAAAAATATGTAATTTTAAAGACATCTCGTCTATTCTATCTATTCTATCTATCATCAGAAAGATTGTCTTCTAACTATTTTCTTGATTTATAATAGACGACACAGTTTTTCAAGGAAAAAAGAAAGTTATGTCGGAGATATTTTATTATCTGCTCGTAACATCTTACAATCACGGTCTTCATGTTATAATAGATCCCTATTATTATAATAGATCCCTTTGGGTTTCCAGGAAGGAATCCGAAACACTTAAACAGGGTCTTGAGAAATTCGATTCTTCCTGATAGATCTCATCGTCCGATTTTTCGTAACATGGCTGATGTATGTGATCGCGCTGAAGTATTCAAGTCCCTTTTATCCTTTTGCCGTTCCAGTGGAAGGACCCAGGGTCTCTCGGCACCAAGCGCCATCGTTAAACGACTGTTCCCCGCTAATGTGCAAAACGAAGGTCTTAGCCTGCAATTTAGCAAGTGCGAGCACGTGGTGAGTCCCCGACTGAGCAATGTGCTCTATAGGTACACATATTACGCGGTGAATATGTATAATGAGGTAAGAGAAAGGCGAGTGAAGAAGAGGGAGGGGGATTGCAAAGGGCGGAGGGAGGAAGTTGAGGGAACGGTAGAAGAAGTAGAAGAAGAAGGAAGGCAGACAATACTTGCCAAGGACAGGCGGTATTCAAATGCGATCGTCGCTGCTGCCGCTGTCTGCACGGCGAAACATTTTTACAGACTACCATGGCTGCAGGACAACCGTCATTTTTTTCCACCTTCGCAAGCGCGCAAGTACCCCGTCCCTTTCTGCATTAACCCTCCTTCTTCTTGCACCGCCGCTTCCTTCGTTCTCGTTTCGTTGCTGCCGCCGACGCGCAGCACTACCGCACCGCTGCCTTCTTGAACATGGTCGTCTTCGTGAACTGACATTCGCACGTAAAAAGGGTCGCTCTACAGTCGTATATCATTGAGGTTTATTACTCATTGTTATAAAATATAGTAGCACAGTGACACGTGGCAAATTCTCGTGACGGACTCTTTGCTCGGATCCTTAAATGAGATTCGCGGGCCGCACTTATATTGCGGATACAAAACCGCAACGACAGGCTGGAAGATTATTTCGAATGTTACGGCGTTTTAAAGACATACCTCATGTACTTTATCGTCAGCGTGAAAATGTCTTCTAACGATCCGCGCCCATCCATCATATGGGATTCAGGAATCTTTAGTACGACTTTATGACTAATGATTCAAAAAAATAGATGATTAATCACGACTAATGGGATGTCGCCGAGAAATAATTATTAGCCTCTTTAAATCGTCACTCCTCTTGATTGCGGAACGTATGCCGGACTTTGTTGTAATTATACAAGCAATAAGAGTTTATCTTCCTCAAAACTCTTCGTTTTACCAAACCGGTCTGCGAGATTCCTCGGCTCGCTCGCTCCGCGAGCGATGCATGTGGCATTTCGCTCAAAGCGAACTGCCCTCGTAATGTAGACCCATGCCACTTGATTTTTCCGAAGGGGAAATAAGCGGCCCTTCGTAAGTGTATTACGATCGACAAATGGGAGCAACTTATTTAACGTTCTTAGGATGCTCGCAAATCCTGCGCGAGCGTGCAAAGCAAAAGGCTAGACGGTCGATATACCGATGCCACTAGTTACTCACTGCGCAAACCTGCCTTATAATCAATTTCGAGATTTATATTAGATCCACTCGAGGCGAAATTATATCTCTCTACCGATCATCTCTATCTTCTAATCTATAAATAACCTTAAGACATCGCCGTAGCTTTACGAGACGCGGCCTTGTTTTTCATGCCAAATATATCGATCCGTAGTCAGAATCAGATCGGTTTTCTCGTATGATTCACGGTCGAGAGTAATCGACAGGCACAGCCCATTCACATTCCACCGAAACGATCTGGTCGATCAAAGATATCCGGTGCCTTGTTGGGATCATTAGTGTGAGATCGTGTGACGTAACGAGCCAATCAGTGTCTCGACCGCCGGAGTAATGATCGTGTAGCGAGAGGTATTAGCATCATGGACGGACGGTCGATACCGTTAAACAAAACCTTGCCTCGTGACCTTTGCCCAGAAGAATCGCGGGGGACTCGGCCGATGACGAGGATGATCTTGTCGAGTCGCACAACCGTCTTTCATCCGTCGTACGTATTTTTTGCTGCCACGCGCGATACGTTCTTCTGTCTAGACTAAGGTAAGCACGAACTGAAGAACAACGGATCGCTATAGAATCAGTCTGGTGACCTCTGACTTGGCGAACACGAGAAACATAGGTATGGCAGCGAATTGAACGCAATCATCGTAATCCTGTATCGTTCTTCAAAGCGTTTTATTCTATGGTGAAGAATCTATGAAGGAATAGACGCGTTACTGGTTAAGACATAGCTTTACTATGATGATAGAGTGACTAGACTGATTTTAAAGTATGTGTCCTTATTTTAGAAATTTTCTTACCAACTTCTTTTTATCTTCAAAAAGCACCGTAAAAAAAAATGTGTTTTATTCTTGTCTTTATTTTTTAAATACTTAAAGATGTTTTAGTTTTAAACTTTTTCAATAGACAAAATACTACGTGTTTGGAATTAAAATGCATAGTGTTTTTAAATCCAAATAGTAATGTTTTATCTATTGTAAAAGTATAAAACTAAAACATCTTTAAGTGTTTAAAAAATAAAGACAAGAATAAAACATTTTAATATCCTAAAATTAAACACTCCTTTTTTCTAGAGTATGTATTCTTTTTACATATGATTTATAAATTTTAATTTTAAACTTAATTCTACTTAATACAATTTTATTAAAATTTCAAAATAAGGGCATATTTTCTGCTAATATTGCTCTTATTTTTATATGGAAACATTTTATTTAAAGACTGCACTCTTATATTAAAATTTTTCCCGTTTTTATATATTACACCTTTTATTGGATTGTGCATTTTATGTCCAATATTCTACAACAATTTATAACATTTTTTGAACATCGAATTTTAAGAGACTTTAAAAATCTCTTTAAAATAAAATTATTACATGTTGATTATTTATAAGTATCGTTACGTCGTACAATTTATCTCAAACGCCATATTAGGCTAAATAAAAAGTTCCAACAGGATGAGTGAAGAAGAGACACGCAGAATCAGGTTTGATTAATCGTCGGACGGTGCAATAACAGTCCATCGAGTGT
>NW_017304758.1:306677-340003 GCF_001594115.1 Trachymyrmex septentrionalis
TAAGAAGAGACACTCAGGTTTGATTAATCGTCGGACGGTGCAATAACAGTCCATCGAGTGTAAGATACCGCCGGGTGAAGATTTAAGCCTATTAATGTATGTAATTCCATTACTATGGGAATTACCCTGCTTAGTGAATTACGTACTGCAATCACGCAGTGTTCGGTGGGCGGTAATGGGTTAATAACGCCGATCCTTGGCAATCTCGATAGCGAGTTGGCCATACATGCCACGGTCACAGTGCAACGCGAGGTTATAGCATACCGTTCGGCGACATTGAATAAACGCTCCTGTATACGACAATAAACTCTGACCATCGCACGAGATCGCCTGAGTGGACCCTCGGAGATAATCAGCAAAGCGACATCGGAGTTGTTCCCAACTAGCGACAGTTCGTGACCCGTCCCACTGTAATTACGAATCTGAAGAGTATTTATTATCATCAGGCATTCCTTTGTGTACTTTAAATCGCCGTAGTGCTCCCCCCACAGTGGCTGTCACAACAGACACGACATTAGTAACGCCGATGTGGCCTCGACTTCATCTTCAGATAAGGGATCTTCTATTCCCCCTGCCTCTCTCATCGTTCTCTTCAGCTGTAAGCGCTGTATGAGCGGCGCCACGCACATGCACGATTCCGTAGCGCACAATCGTGTTAAAGCCAAGTTATGAAGGTGTATGCCATGATCATGATCGATAACCGTCCGAAACGAGTATTGAGAGTAACCCGTACGTGGAAAAGGGGTATTCTCCAACCGGGATCGTTGTCCTACGTATGAACATATCTCCCGCAGGTACCTGCTCTTCCGCGATACCGTCCAGCAGAAGGCTCAAAGACGCCGACGAACTTCGGACCGTAGATGAATTTAGCCGAACAGGCACACCGGCACATATATAATATGCGTATTATGCTTCGAGGGTACCAAGCGGCACGTATTTGAGCATCCTCGCGATGCGACGTTTGCTTTTTCACGACGCTCGCGTTCGCTCGTCCGACCATTCGCTCAAAAGATCGGTAAGAAGAGCGGTCACGCAGCGTTTGCTCTGAGGCTCGTCATCTCTATAGGATCTCTATAGGACCTTTGACTTCAAGACAAGAACGATGATCAATATTGACGAGGATTTTCGCTATCGTTTCACCGAAACCAGTCAGACGACGCGTTTCGGAACTCGCTACAAGAGGAGCCGACTTCCGTCAAGAGACTTGTACTGGAAGAAACCGGTGACGTTTATGAGTATAAGGATGATTCAGTTGGATGCGGCATAAAAACACGTATGGGTGCTTGTAAGGATGTTAATCCTTTGTACTTGAAGCAGCAACAGCGCAACGTAAGTCGACGCAAGCATTCCACTCATCTAAATGTTAATCCCATGTACTGCAACGTTCATCCCTACTTGCAAGTACTGCAACATCATCTAGTAGTAATCAATATATGGCTTCTCTGTCAAGATAGAAGCAGCAGCTTGTAGATATTTTAATGAACAATCTTGGGAAATATGATATTTTTCTATTACGCAGCTCCTCTGCGGAAATTTAATTTACGATCGTGTGCGTTCAGCAGATTTCTAAAATCGCACAAAAACATAACTTGAAATATCAATACTTTATGTTATTCCAATGCAAATGAAATACTTTTATGAAAATCAATTTCGACAAATATGTACATACGTTTCATTATCAGATTTAAATATCAAATCTAAACATGTGATGGACATCACATTTATTTCGCACAACAAATTTTTATATTTATAGTCATAAGATTATAGTCATAATTTTTATATATTTTTAGTCACAAGAAAACATTAATAACGAATAATAATATACACGTCGTCTGTGCGTGGGATTATTAATTAGCCATACGATAAATTATTAATTCCTCTATCCTAATAAAGAAGACACGAGTACCATCGAGTCACGAAGAATAGCATATATATGAATCTCTTCGCAAGAAAAGACACGAAGTGATAGAATAGAAATATACATACACTCTCTTATAACTAAGGAAAAATAAGTGTTTATATCAACAAAGAAAGAACAAGGAAAAAATAGAAGGAAAAAGATGTAGAAAGGAAAGAAACGAAACAGCAGCGAGAAGAAGGGAAAGGACGAGGTATGGCAGAAGGGAAAAATAAGAAGACAACGAAGAACTTGCGAAACGAGCCGCGCAAAAGCTAAAGAACTGGTGAAATGAAGAACAAGAAAAGAAAGAGAATCAGCCCGAGTTCAGGTCAGTCAAGTACGAAAAGACAGGGTGAATGCTGGCAGGATGTTCCATGAAATCGAACATGTTTTTACTTGACACGTATCATCATTTCTAATTTGTCTGCAAAATATGTTTCTTAAAAATATACGCGTGGATCATGAATAAACTTGTGATACATCTTTATTTAATTTTTTCTATTCTCCTATATTTCTCAAATTATCCCGAGTAATACAATTTAGTAGCAATTATAAGATTTTGGAATAACATTTATTACATTTTATTAATAAAAAGATTAAATATAATGTGTTGTTCCTTGTACCTATTTATTTCATTGACTTAAAATTTGAGATTGAATGTCACTGAAAAACGAAACTGACGTAAGACAAAAATAATTTGGAGCATTTTGTTACTGCGCAATCGTTTTGAAACAATAGTCACCATCGGCGAATCACACTGCATTTGAGATTCATGTTTGCGTCATAGCCGACAACGTCATCGAATAAAATGGCACGAGGCTGACAGAACGACGCGATAAAAAGAGGACTCGAACCTCTGGAGCGAACAGAGTGCATACAAATGCATTGCATAGTACGCTGGATTCAGGCTTCAGCAAACACGAGCGTGACGCCGCATCAGTGAATCATGAAGATTAAGCTGTAATTAAACATTAAACGGAAAAAGCGGAGGAAGAAGGGAAGAAAATGACATTTAATAACAATTAGGATAAAAATATCATATTCACATAGCATGATTTAAATTTTGCTTCATGTAGACGTGGATTTACTTAATGACATTATATAGTAGACTGTTACTTTTCTATATTGTTTTCCGCTTATTGTTTAGGGTAACTTTAAAAAAATGTATATACTAAAATATATCTAAATGTATTTAAAATATATATTACAATTTTATTACTGTTAAAAAATAAGGTATTTTATGTAACTTATATATACGTAATCAATTATACTGATTAATAACAATGTTTGTAAGTTCAGTTTAAAATGCTGTATGATACGCTTCGTAATATTATTTCCCGTTTAAGCGAGGAAGTGCGAGGTGTTTTTATTTGATTCGGGAATGCAACCGGTTACCACCAAAAGTGCGATCCCTAAAGAGGTCGTTGATTGGCCGAGAAGAAGACGATTGCTCCGTGATAATGCGTTTGCTTTCGGGTTCGGGCGCGGCTCATGAGGCGGTAGGCAAAAACGAGCATCGGGAAAAAAAACCGAAGAGATAACAGCATAGGGGGGATGAGCGGGTACCCGAACGGCCGGAGGGGGCGGTAAAACCGGAATTTCATACAGTGGCGTAACACGCCGGATAATAACACTGAGAATCATGAAACTGCATCAGGACTGCTACCCGGCTTCCCCTGGCAACCTCCTCCTCCTCGTCCTTAACGTTGGACCCGAGATCTCGTTGCCGATTAGACTTTCGACGAGGTCCCTTTATCAGAAAGTCTAAGACTCGTTATATTGTCGGTCAATTAAGTAACCTGCGTAACGCGGCTAATTAATTTCGCTGCAATTAATTAAGTGCATCTCGGTGAATCGCAAAGCGCGACGCTCGTTCGTATCGAGTCTTTAGGCGTCCCCTTCGGTCCTCCGATTAAATATAAATCGCGCGCGTTAGACGTTGATTTAAATTATAATGCTGATCGTTAATTCGATGCGCAGAGTTTGCTATACCGACTGTGCCGGGATGGCATCGCGATAAAGTTTGTTTAACGCGTCGATATAAGCCTATTGCGGATTGTAACGAATACGCATTGCGAGCTTACGTAGTAAGAATTAATTGACATTGAGAAAGTGCTAGTTACTAAGAAGTGCAGAATTATCGATAAAGAAGAACCCTCGAAGCCACACGTATGTACAAGTCGAGAAGGTGGCGGCTTCTACTGGCGATGGCCAGAAGTATCACTGACCTTGGCAAGGTCATCGCGTCCTAACTACTACCGGCCTAACTACTACCCTTCCCTCATCCGTCAGTCTCGCTGTTTCGTCCCACATAGCCCTTATTACAATAAAGCATTCGCCCTGATTCCCTCGCGGGCGTCTACCATTCATTCGCCACTCGTTCATCTTCCGATCCCATCTCCCTTCTCCTCATCCAGGCCCTTCGTTTTTTTTTCTAATCATGTATCTTTCTTTTAGTTCTTGCCTCGTTACATGTATGGTCTTTCTCTATCAATCTGTCTGGGTATTGAAATCAAAACCGCTGAACCGAGGCCGTCATGGCGTGATTATTATGCCGCTCTCTTCGAATACCGTGAACGCAATTCGCTTCATTTCTTCTTCTCTCCATTGAAATATCCTGTTCCGCTGTCTTTTCTTCTTGCAACACGCGCTGCGGTTTCTTTCATCGTTGCCACGTGACAGCAGCGCTACAGTTTTCCATCTCTACGTACTTTGTGAAATGTGCGTGGGAAGAAAGGGCTAAAGAAGTTCGCTAAAGAAGAAAGTTATCGAGCGTAATTTAAGCCCTTGTAGCAGTCGTAAGCAATATTTGTTTTGTCCTTTCTGTTACAGAAGCAAGACCGGCGATTCCTACGGTGTTCAAGACAACCATACTGGAAGCAGCGGAGGTGGTGGCATAGGAAAGTGGTTGCGGGAACATCTGGGTGGCGGTTCGAAAGGAAGTCACGACGTTAACTCCACGTTTTCCTCGAAGGGAAATGCAAATATCGACGATAACGGGCGGGACAATAAATCCTTGGGCAAGACGATTTACACGTCGCAAAATCTCTACTGCAGCCTACCGAGGGAACATGGCCGCTACATGCTCAACAGCGCCCGAAAGATCATCAACCACGGTAATTCCGCGAAGTCTCATGGTTACGATCGGCCGCGATCGAACAGCATGAACCATCATGAGAAGTTCATGTCGAGCGACCTTGGGACCTTGACGCGAGGCGGACCAATCTACGGCAGCGAAGGCAGAAGTCTGAAGAAACGGAATCGCGATCGTCGTCGGCATTCGCTTCACGAGACGCACGATCAAGGCCGCAATCGTCGAAGAAGGTAAGAATTGTTTTGTGGATGATGTGTTTGCTTAGTAGATTTAAGTTAGATACATCAATGACGAAACCGCCTCAGTAAGCACAAATGCTTTAATAAGCTGATAATTATTTTAAAAAATATTTATTAATTATGAAAAAAATCTCCGCTTAACTTTAGTTATGCCAGTAAGCGTCCTGGCAAAGAGAATAACATGAGATATACTGGTATGTGGGCATATAACTTTTTTTGTTACGATACTATTTTAATGGGGATTTCAACGCGCCGAGAATTGCTTTTCGAAACGTAGTTGAGTGACGAACCGTTTTTGTTCGCGCGCTCTTTAGTTGTCGAGAAGAGTTCGCAGAAAGCCGATGCAGGAAACATACCGTTTCTTTGCGTAGGAAATGCACGTTCAAAAAGACAATAACAGCAATGAAATGCTGAACACACAAAACACTAAACGCTTTCGATTATGTGAGATGATGAAAATGATTGAACCGCTATTTATCGCAAAGCTTAATGGTTTATTGGAAAAACAAGGCATATTAACGTATTAATGTAGATATAATAAACCATTATTATTATACTCTATTATTATAGATATAATAAAGAAGTAAATAAAAATCCCTTGCTAATAATAAATGCATTAACACAATAATTTTCAAAATTGCTTAATAATTTTTAAGAAATCGCAAGATGCTGAACATATTTAAGTACAGATTAATTTCGCACAGATATTATGTGTATTACACATAGACATTGGATGAGCGAAAAATTGAAAAATTACTTTTTTATAAACATTCTTTTGTAATGATACCAGCATTCATAATACATTACGTGGCAGCATAACAGAACTCGTCACGCATTATTGCATGTACATTTATAGTATTACAGTATTACTGATGTAATTCGAAAGGTTAATCGTATTTGAATGTAAGATATACGAAGAAGCAGTACTGATGCAGTACGTATGCCCATGTATTTCGTTCTATTCCATTTATATCTAGAACCCCTCTTAACTACATATGTTAAATTATTTCCTGCGAATCTGTTGCATAAAGCTATGTTGAAAGCATGTAGGAGGCCCATTATCGTTGCCTGCGATAAAAAAGAGAGAAAAGGGAGAGAGAGAGAGAGAGAGAGAGAGAGAGAGAGAGAAAGAGAGAGAATCACGTATCTGAATAGACGACTTCCGTAATACTAGAAAATCAGATCGCGCTATCTCCATTAGCGTCGGTTATTTACTGCGAAATGTAATGTACGCTTTATACATCTCTCTTTGGGATAAAGGAAAATGCCGAATCACAGATGACCGCGCCTTTGTTTCGCGATGCTGTTAACTCGTCTCTTGATTCACGTTCGCTTGATTTATCGTGAAGTCACTCAGCGCGCGAATACCGGCGCGTACGAGCAACGCTTAATGCCGATTCATCCAGCGGAATTATAAAATGCGCGATACGCGTACACGCGTTCGTCTCTTCCTCTCATTCGATTACGTCTTTTTACCCTTGGAACCCTGCGTAAACGTCGATGTTGCAGTATAGCGACAGCGTGGGACGCGCGACTTCGGCGTTGCGCAATTTTCACTGCGGGTATTCTTGGCGAGGAAGACCTTCGTACCTCTTCCCTTCGCGTATATATACGTGCGCTTCGTTGCGTTTTTCTTCGATAACTTATTCGCGCTCGGACATGATTTAGCGTCGCAATGCATGATCTACAAGTATAGCCGACTCTACACGACGACGCAATGCCTGGGTAACGCACGTTCATAAATATATCCTTATTGTGCGGCTTCAGAATGAACGCACGTGGAAAATCCATAAATGCAGAGCCAACGATCGGAAAAGCGGGTAGAGTGTTGTTCCGTTCATGTTTATTCGTTTTCTTCAATGGAATCGTATTTTTTAATGAACGTACACGCGCCGACAACGCGCCTTCCTTCTCTCCGTTTATTCTTGTCGTCCATTCTCTCCGAATAATAAATTGTAAACCTGTCTGAAATGATTCAGTACATCGACACAAGATGCGTAAGAGCTACGAATTCTCGGCGGAAAATACTTCGCATACGTATCGGTTCTTATCCGCTGACAGCACGTTGGAAATGGAATGGTAGTATCCCATTATCTAGGATGATTTATCACTACAACGCGTGACCCACGAACACTTGGTTGTGCTCGTACCGGGTGAGAGAACCTCGACATATGCGAAGGATGCACTAAATTAAAAAGAAGTAATGCCCTTGGCACTTCAGCACTTCGCGCGGCAATTTATTTCCCATCTTTCGCAAATAACGAAGTAAACCCGTGAAGTGAACAAATTATAACTTCCTCCGTGCCTCCCCTATTTTATCAACGTCTAGACGTATATTTTTATTAAAATAGTAGCACTTATCTCAATAAAATACTCCGTGTTCCAATAAGCGATTCAATAATAGCGTTATTCTTTAATATCAGTAATTTATTATGAAAATCTCTAATGGAGTTTGTTTTATGTATATAATTTCAACCCTTTCTTGCTTTTAGTCCTTCATCTTTCAATGTTTGATCTCCTTAAGTAATTTCTTTAGCGGAAGGGACCTCTTCCTCCGCACAGGTATACGTGGCACTTCCTCAATGCGGACCTCTCCCGACTAGAATGATTTAGCACAGCAGTTCGCGACAGAAACTACGAATGCTCGGTCGTGGCATGGACGTTTGGACCTTACGTCGATCGTAAGTGTTCACGTCTGGTATGCGGTCAGGGTGTACGGCTGGGATATATGACTGTCTTCGTGCTGGTCCCTCTCGTATAGTTTCCTTCATAACACGTACTTGGTGGAAGCTATGGATCTTTTCGCGGACGCGAAATAGCAACGCGAGTTTGTCGGATCTCGAAGAAGAAGAGTGAGAGCAAGGTGGCAGAAGAGAGGAAGAAAGAAAGAAAGAAAGAAAGAGGAAGAGCGGGAATAATCGGGGTTGTTGGGGCCTGAATTTACGACGTGGACCGCGATAACCTCGATAGGCCGACATGAGCATATAGCCGTCCTGAAGTCGGTGAAGCGTCTATCGTACTCCTTCTTTTCGCGCTATGAATTTTACCCGCTGTGAGATATCGCGATTGTTCCGGGGAATGTAATGAAGACTTGAACAAAGCAAGGCAGCAATTTCAGAAGGTTACTATTAAGCTTACAAAAGAAAGGTAATTTCTACGGTTTCGAAGAGATATATCGTAGCTCGATGAATTTTCAGATTCCATCGAGTTATCACATTATTTCATATCAATCTAAATCTCCTCGTAGTTATACAATTGAAAGAAATTTATAAAGTCACCGATGATAGTAATTAAAATTATGCTTCATTTAGTACATACAATGATTTTCTAGTCTTATTACACACGAGATGGGTCGTTCGTGTGTCTCGAATTAATTTTCATCAATTTTATAAATATACAAAATTATTAAATGAACCTTAAGTGTATTTTAACGTCTTTAGGAAGTATTTGTAAAGTTGTGTATTAAAAAAGGAAAAAAGAGAGACCATTATTTAACCAGATTCTAACATTTCAAAGAAAAGAAATGTGCAGGACACGAATAACCTAATTATGTGTAAGAGTTAATTAATCTTGTCTCATTAATTAATTTGTAATGTTTTTAAATTATGTATATGAACATTTTATTAAATTAGAAAAATAGTTACATTTAATAAAATACAAATAGATATCCAGGGTAATTATTTTGTTCTTCGTACATCTCTGAATAACATTGAACGCATTTCAAGAAATGATCAAAGTTGCGCTGACCCGAACTTGAAGTGCTAATCAATACGTTATGTACACGCATGTGTAGAACGTGGGGATTAAAGTGCGAATACGAGATATTGAGTGGGCCCAGGTATGGCGGAAATCGGATACGGGATAACGAGATTCAAGAGTGCTAATGTATTCGTCAGGCGGATTATCGAAGCGACCGTGTTGGGCGACTTATCTCTGTCTCTCTTCTTCCTCTAACGTTGGGCGATCGTTCGGGGCCCACTTGTCCCGTTCTACTCCCTTCGCGTCATCACGTACCTGTGGCCCTTCTCAGCTCTCCTGCGCGTCCTTCCTCACCGCATCCTTAGACTCTCTTCTTCGCTCGCTTTCCTGCGGGGTCCTGTAAGCTAAATATAGCTAAGTTTGTGATATAAATAGAATAGCCCTGCAGGCCAAGATCGCCAGGGTCAGACCTTGTAGCCCTCTTCTTTTTCTTCTTCTCCCTTTGCTTCCTCCGCTTCTTCTTCGGCTCCCGATCCCTCTTCTTTTTCTTCCCGCCTTGACTCTCTGGTCACTGCGATTTACCCATCTCTTGCTTCACTATATACGATTATTCCAAAGATTTTAATACTTCTTTTAAATTCTCGTAATCAATCTTATCTCGCGAAAGAGGTCGACTCCCTCGATAAGAGTTCGCCGATTTGATTCTTTCATGCTTGTATCCTTATATAAGAATTTATTGTTGGAATGTTTCAGTTAGCATTCTCATATTTTAATGTTTTAGCGGCAATGTGGACACTCTCATTTAAAGTCCCGGTTATTTCACGAACTTCTTCCGCTGCTATGTATAGGATAGATAATTAAACGCCAAACAGCCATAACATCAGCAGGCCACATTCTCGAGTGTAGCAGATGTCTGCGTTTATTACGATATCGCGTGCTACCGGTATCGATCTGGTTCTCGTCGAATCGTGACACTCTCGGTTAGAAAGTTATAAGGGATATGGCCGATTGAAAGACTGCTCACCGAAGCGTCTCTAATCAGTCCAGTTCACAGTTGTGCTTTTTGCGCGAGATTAAATGCCGTCTCTAACGACCTAGTACTTTATACGGGGATGCGGTCGATGGTGCCCGCGGAATATCTTGCGTTTATCATTCTGTACGAGAAGCGGAGGTCGTAAGATCGAAAGAGTAGAAGAAGAAGAAGAAGCAGAAGGTGAAGAAAGAACGAGAGAGAAAGAGGGGAGGGGAGGAGGGGAGGAAGGGAGGAAGGGAGAGAGAAGGAAAAGAAGAAAATGAGGAAGACGCTCGACCGACTCTGGCCAGGGCCGTATCGGCGGGATTAATGGCAGTGACATCCCGCTCGTGGCCAGATGAGATTCTCCATCTCACCCGCAAGCGAGAGCGAGAGGAAACGCGATACCAGCGAGCAATGGAAGTGAGAAAGAAAGAAGTATATGTGGCGAACATAGGAGCAGGGGAAAAGGTCCAGAAAAAGAAGTCAACGACGAAGTGGGAGGAGGAGGAGGAGGCAGAGGGCGGTCGATGTGAGTCGAGTGCGTTGACCTTAGGATTCGATGCGCGTCCTTGAGGATACCAAGATGGCGGGTTTATGCAACCGGTCACAATGGTATCTGCAGGCTGCCGCGCTCCTCGTCGCGTTCTATTTGACGCACGACGATTCAACGCGCTTGCATTCTCGAGGGATTCTCTCCCTCTCGCGCACGCATACACACGCGTTTCCAATATACGCTGCACATGCACGTAACGCGCGACAGTGGTCGCAACGTAGGAGCCTTGTATATACGTTCACGTGGGTCGCACGTACGACCATCACGGACGCGAGCTCGAGACGCGCCGTTAAAGCCAGTCAGTCCAGTTTCCATCGCTGCAGCCTGCACGGACGAGTTGGGAATATACGCGGCGATTCGAAAGGAAATCAAATCCGAGGAAAGGCCAACGAACGGCCTGGACACGCCCGGCATATACATAACATTGGTATCTACATGTATGTACATACGTAAAGCTAAATGGAAAAACACACTGCCGGTCCTTGCGATGAATTCCTCGAACGTTCGCGCGAACGATGTGTCCCCGCGGCTCTTCCGCGTGGCACTTCTGTCTTCGGCTTGTCACCCGTCACGCCGCATAAACCGCTTTCTTACACCATCCTGATTCCTTACTTGGCACGACCATGATGAACGAATGTCTTTCACTGCGCGGTCTGGAAATACTGATACGCTTTACGTTGCGTATCTCCGTAATAAATCACATCCGTTCCTTCATTTCCTCTGGATTGAGAAACATCAGTTTGATATGCATGTTGTATTTTGACTGCAGTACGAATAACTCGTATGTATTCTTTATTAAAAAGGAAAGAAAAAGAAGACATCACATATTAGTCTTATTTCGATAATTCATCGATTAGTTTTCATCAATGTACTCTTGCAATTCTTTAGAGTGCAATCTTACCCAAAAGAGTGAAAATTGATTCTTTCAAAAAAGAGTAGCTCGATCTTTAGGAGTCAGAGTGGGATTCACCCTAAAAGTTTTAGAGAGTAGATTAACTTGAATCTCAGTGTAACTTGGTCTTCATCTTTTTCTAATTCTTAGAACTAGAAAAAGATGAAAAGTAAATTGAACAAGATTAAAGTTAATCTATATGATAGAAATAAGCATAATTCTCTCTCTCTCTCTCTCTCTCTCTCTCTTTCTCTCTCTTGCGAGATCATTATTTCGATATTCACATACGCTGGAGTTTATGTCCTTTGTTCCTTACATGCATGGAACTCGAGTGATGAAAAAAATACGTATGTGATACTGAGGACGGAGTGTGAGGCGAACAGTTTTATATCACCACACATGTATGAGTGATACGTTTACGTCTGTAGTTGGTGGTGGTACATGTACGTAAACACGCGTCCGTCTCGCAAGTCAAAGCTCCTCACACGTGTATCCGCGTATGTAAATGGACACACGAAGCAAGTAAGGGATCCTTGATCCTACAGGAATGCAGTGCTAGCGGCTGCCCACGCTGCCTCAAGTACTTCTTCGTTTCTTTTTCTCCGACCCTCACATTGTCCCTACTTCTTTCTTTGTTTCTCCACGGCATCTAATCCCAGCAGGACCAGGCGTAAAGTGCGAGACACCATCGGCAGCACGTATGTCGTATGTCGTCGTCGTCATTCTATAGCGTCACCTTCGTTGGCATATATTGTGTCCCTCTGCATCGCTATGTGGTTTAAAAATAAACACGACGCGTTATCGAATAGGAGATATTTGACTTTTCTACGGTCTAAAATTAATAATGGATAAATAAAAATTAAAACTAATAATTAAATATAATAACGATAATCGAAATATTAAATAAGAAACGGGCATATACATTTTAAGCATATCTATGCAAAAAGATGCAAATCTATTGTAACTATTAAATATAAAAATATTTTAATATAATATTTATATTATATTAAAAAATATATTTCGTAATACGTGTTTCACTTTCTAAGTAAGTGTGTTTCTTGAAAAATATCAATTACACGTTTTGCTAAGCTTAGTTTAATTTTTTGTTGAATAAATTTTGCTTAAAAGAACAATTAGAATTAAATTATTTAATTCAACAAGTATTTCAAATTATGCTTATACAATTAAGAAATAAAAATACACTTTTTATCAATAAATAAAAAAAAAGACATGACAGCAGGATATTACGTTGTGTCGATCTCTAGTCTCGAGTGTCTCGACGAATTACATACATACAGTGTCGTTGTTAATTCCCCTCGCTTTAACGTCCGGCAAACGAAAGATACTCGGGTTTCAACTCACTATGTTACTGCCGTCATGCAGCTTTTGCGTGATCGAACGAGGCACGTCCCCCATAAATAAACTTTTCATACATCAGCGGGAAGAGTGGCCAGCGCAGAATAAAGCACACCAAGATGAAATCATACCTTGCGCGCCGCAGGATGCACCGTGCATCCACACCGACGGTGTCCGGTAGCTCGCAGCAGTTTAATCGACGTCCTGCGAGGAACTTTTCCTCCCGGTGCAGCGCCTGCGTGAGCGCGGTTAAACCAACGCGGCAGTGGCAGCGTATACGAGAGAAAAGATCTTCGATCTTCAAGGTCGACCGCATGCGGCTCGAGGCCTTCTCGCGAAGATCTCGCGACGTCGATCCAACCGCGGTGAATTCGTTCGACTGTTTTCATCGTCTGGCAGCTGTTATCCAGCCCCGTTTCCCCGTAGCATTCGTTGCTCTCGGTTGCTCCGCTCCGCGTCCTGGGGCGCGACTACTTATATTTATCGATTTAAACCAAGTCTCGATATGACGGAGCAAATGACAGAGAACGATGCTGATGGATTCGTCGACGAGGTACTGCCTGCGGTAACTTATGGTATCCCCCAGAAATTCGATAATGCGCGATTCATTTTTGTAGGACAACGGGGAAAGGTTATATCTGAATACTGTGGTCAGCAATGAAAATTCGGCATTGGAGAATGAAGAATATAAAGACGAAAGAACGGAGGAGGAAGAGGAAGAGGAAGAGGAGGAAGATATTTATAAAATGGATGAGTTTTTTATTTCGGACCAGGAATCGGGAGAACGTGAATATGAGGAGGAAGAATACAAAGAGCAGCGGAGCCTCGAAGATGAGGAAGCAGAAGAAGAAGAAGAAGAAGAAGAAGAAGAAGAAGAAGAAGGAGGAGAAGAAGGAGATGCACCATCTGAAGATATTGCGACAATCTCGATGGCAGAAAAGCCCGAAGAGGAAGTACAGCAAGATGTGGTGGGGCCCGATCACGTGCTCGCTGAGATACCAGTCGAGGTTCGCATAAACTTGTCATTCTGCGTCATTCTGCCCGTGGAATTACTGTGCCTCACGACCTTCGTAATATTCTAAGGACTTAAGTCTCCCTTCTCATCACGCGCCCCCGCACAAACGTGTTTCCGCATTGTATACGTGTTCCGTCGCTATTGTGATTGATTGAAATGGTAATAATAAAAGGCTTCCCCAAGCACCTTGACGTTTTTTTCGTAAAATTACGATGATCGTGTAAAGTGTATTGCGATATTAAAAAGAATATACTTATAATAAGTTAAGTACCATTATTTGCACTGAGACTTAATTTGATTGCCGGTGCAGATTTTTGCCAGTCGCGAGGAAATGCTCAAAAAATTAAAAGAACTTTTAGCTGAGCAAGTAGAATTACGAAGAAAAAACAAACTTCTTGAGTCGTGGATTATCACATATATGAGAAAGGTTAGATGTTCAAGCAATAATAAATTTTACATTTAATTTAATTTCTATTTCGCACTGTTAAAACTGCAAGTTTTATTTTTTTATTTTTCCGATTGATTGTGATTAAACTGATGTATGTGAAAGTGCAGCATAGAAATAAATGCTGTCTTCAATAGAAACGATTGTCGCCACGATGCATTTATTCATGCAGATGCAAGAGAAAGTGTCACCCGCGGATACGATAAAGGAACCCGAGCAAATGGAGCAGACCTATAGACAAACATTGTACACGTACAAGCAGTACCTCGACGATGTAACGGAGCGGAAGATACGGATAGCAGCCGACATGGAAAGCTATGAAGACAGAGTGCAAAAGGCGAGCGACGAAAATGCACGAGTGTTCGACGAACTCCTGGATCGTGAGAGGGAAGTGGCGACGGGTCTCATTTACGAGAAGACCGGACGAATGCTCACGGAGAAGGCTGTCAACGAGATAACTCGTCGGCAGGTGTAACTTAATGACCGTGAATCATCACTTGTCTATTACAGCAATTATGCGACGTACCAATTAAATCCGTCCGACGTGCATATACGTTAGTCGCGGAGCTCACGTGAGAATTTCTTCATTGCCAGGTGTCACGACGCGAGAATCTCGCTCGTAATCGTTACGAGTACATCCTTCTGCAGCACCGTCTCGAAGAGATAAAAATTCAACTGCAAAATCTGGAAACGCTCGGGGAAGAGATGACCACTATGGATTACGAGTCTTTACATATAGCTTATGTGAATTGTAAGGATAAATTGGACGAACGTGACAGAGAACTCGAGAAATGGCGCAACAAGTACGTTGAAAGGAGCAATATTACTTTCGTGGCTACATATTAACATAATAAGTTATGTAAGAGTCATATTCCTTGTCGAATGTTCTTTCGATCATCTTGAAACCGATAAATATCGTGTATGGCGCTTTAACTTCTGCGCTGGCGACACTTCGTGGATTGCATTACTGATTCATGTAGAGCTATCCGACAAGATATCTACAGTGTCGCAGTTCTAGTATGAAAGATCTTTGACTTAAGGCGATGAATGAATTACTATTGATGTATCTGTCTAACCATCTATCTGAACAAGGGCTTTATTAACCGCTTGTTGTTGGCAAATCGAAATTAGAATCGCTGAAATGGTTAACGGAGTCGCTCACTGTAAGGAGAAGGAGACATGCCTCGCGGAGGATATCAAGTTTGAAGAACGCGAATTGAAAGAGTATTGCAAGCAGACAGCCAAAGTTCGAGAGGATGTCAATAAACTCCATTTAATTCTGAGAAATTTACGATCGGCTCACGACCAGAAGAAGCTCGAAGGCGGGCTGCTGTTGGCTCCGTAAGATCTGTTAATTTCGTGTGTAGCGATTTCGGTCAATGTCATTCACGGTTCATCGACCCAGACCGGTGCTGCGTGAGACGGAGAGGAAGATGAAGTTGCTGGACGCCGTGAGGAACGACATTGAGATAATCAAGCGCGGGATTCACCGGCCCTCCGAACGGGAGGAAGAAGACAAGCAGCAAGGCATTGGCAATGTCGACGATGACGCAGGAGAAACCAGATCGTTTCTAATAAACGAAATCCTCTAACGTCTCTTCCACGAGGATTTATTTACCGACTGTATCTTTTATAAAAATATCTACGGGACTTGACGGACGTAAATAAATATCGCACCTTCTTACCTTTAAGCCATTCGTTCGTGTTCCTTCAAAGCAAGATTTACAACCAGTCGCGGCTGGTACAATAATTAGCGAATCTCATGGATTAATCGCCGAATGATTGATTTCGCGCGCGGACATCTTATATGAAAAACACAAACCATACTGGCGTAAATCACGCCCACATACGCCATACTGAGGCACTCAGCTTTGCACGTGAGCGCGATAAGTCGTTCGCATTATCGCCTTCTGTGTGACAGCTTAATATTAGAGCAGTGCGAATATGCGCGATAGCTTGAGTTATCCGCGACCAAACAATCGCAAATTTCTTACGTTGTTATGTGCAAATCGCTGTTCACGCCGCAATCACAATTACGTTATCGCGATTTAAGACAGACTCGTCATTTCGCAATGATGATTTTGCATTATTTATGAATCCTTGTAATTATAACATTACGGTATATTCAACGGTATACTAATTAAAAGGATAGGTTTGTTTGCAGAAATTAAGCACTGATAAAAGAATGTAATTAAAAAATATTTTATATATGCGTACCAACGCATGCGTGTAACTGTTGGGCTCAATTGATTTATATTTGCGGCGCGGCGTACGATCGAACCTTTCGAAATCGAATTAATTCATTCGATCGTGTCAATCCGCCTACGGATGTTTTTATGCCAATTCGTTGATCATACTGATCGTTAAGTACATTAGTGGACGCGATTTATTCATATATCCTAAGGGTACAGACGATGTTTTGTCGCTGGAGATCTAAGTGCGTTAGTTAGCAATGTATTAATTATACATAAATTCAAGCAGAAAAAGAAACAAATCTTCATACAGGTTTTCATCTCGCGTGAGTCTACCTCGTGTCACATGCATGGCATTAGTGCGTTCTTAACTCGATTACTGCATTAGAGCGAGCGCGTTCACATGTAAGGTCCAACGTATTCTCAATTTTCCATGCATATAGAGTGAATCCGAGCAAGGTGGAATAAATTGATCACGCGTGCAAATATGAAATCTCTCGACGAACTCCTCGCTCTTTTATTTCATCGCTAATTATATGCAAAAGTTTCGCTCGAGTTTCTGTAACTTTTTACTTTATTTCCAAATTGTTTATTATTTTTAATGAAAAAAAAAAAGGATATATTTGTTAACACAGATTAATTATTATTCTAGAAATTATCATAAGCATGATAATTTAATAGGAGCTTAACATTTGCAGTTATAAAACAAAAAATCGCTATATACATACGATTGAGTCTGGATCTTGGTGTCTAATAATATTTCTATGTAAATTTTATTAAATACATTTAGTGACATAAATTGCGCGTCGATAATCGTCGAATTTGAAACGCAATCACAAATTGCAGAAACATTAATATTGCAAATTAAATAGAGCGCCAATTTAATGATGCTAGTAAGCATCTTAAAACATTGCAGAACTGATTGCAAAATGTATTCTGGCTGAGGTGATATTTGTCGCAATAAGTTCTACAATGTTTAAGATGTTTACTAGAATTATTACTAAACTGACGATTGATTTAATTTGTAATATTAATATTTCAGCTTCAGTTGGAGAATGCGTTTTAAATCCGATGATAATCGATGCACAATTTATCTAATTAATTAAAAGAGGCATTTCAAATACAATATTAAGCATCAAGATCCAGTTTCGACAATGATCTTTACTCATTTCATTTATTTATATAGCACTTTGTTGTAACTTATTGCATAGAGTTATTCCTGCCAATTAATTTTTTCCATATTACTGTTTTGAAATGACGAAGAAAAATCCGTGAGACTTTGATCGCAATACAAATTCTATATACATGAAAAGAACAATTTTTGTTAAAATATCTAAAAATTAAAACATTTGTTAAACTATCAAAATAATTATGTAGGAAACTTAAGCATAATGAGTTGTAAAAAATTTTGAGATTCTAGTAATCAGTTTGAGTGTCCTATGTAATTATTTTGATAGTTAAACAAAATTTATTTTTAGACCTGTATTCAGCTAAATTTTTAAATTTTTAGATATTTCAACAAAATTGATCTTTTTGAGTATAATATCTTGCATTCACACGTAAATGTTTTGTTTGTTGTAAATTATCTCTTCTGCGTGTAAATGTTATTTCGCATTATGAAATAATACTTAGCGAATATTTTTTATTTACGTATTTATCGAGATAAGTTACAAGGATCTGTCCTTTAAAACCAACTGTTAACAAAAGGTTTCATTGTCGTGATCTTGAATGTACGACTTTTTTTTACGTTTTCATTCAATTCTACCTTTCTATTATCACTCATTTCCGGCTGTTTCTGCGTAGTCCTTTTTCAGGCTTTTTAAATTGCTCTTTCAAGAATGTGCAAAAGACAAAGTGAATACGGAACTTGTAACAAATAGCTAACGACTTCTATTGTAATACTAAATAGTTTAGAGTCTTTTTAGAAATCTTCCTTTTTAAACGTCGACAAAGAATTATGTCTTGCTCTTTACAGGCCCGACATGTCTGGAGGTTCTTAATGATTGTTACATTAAGGCAATCTATTCATTTCTCTCAAATTCCATGACTTCTCGCACTGGTTCCGAGGTACAGGTCTCTAATCGCATAAACGACTTGAGTCTTTCGTAATTCTTATTACAGGCTCAGATGAGTTAGTGGAATGGCGTTAGATTAACAAACGCGTTTCATTGTCAGCGTGTGGGTAGTTCCATTCATTCATCCACCCACCGAAGCACGGAGTAATTTAAGAGATTGTAAAGGTTATCCGTACATTCGCATACGGGCGTGCGCGATCCCAGAATTACGAGTAATCGATCGAAAAAGGATGTTCATTAATTTCATGTAGGCGTAGAACTGACTTCAGCGACAAGATAAAATCGAGCGAGGGTGTATCTCTCGCTGTTTGCATCGAAAGGGCGAGGCAACGATCGGGTGAGCATGATTTGGGGCCAATTAGGGCCGGCGTTGAAGCCATTAATTCCTTTTAGTAATTTGTCCATACCCGGAATTGATTTAAGGCCGACACGTGGATCGAAGGTAAGACGAATGGCTCTGTGTAGGCCACAAGAAGAGGTGACGTGTCAATTAAGCTACCCTACAATTCACCAGAAAATTATGTACAGAGACCACGATATACATGTGGTACGATAAATCACGGCCGGTTTCTCAAATGATTTTCGATTTGATGATTATTTATGCATGTCGATAACCTATCGTGGTGTTGCTCGGCTATCGAGCGAATATGCAATCGCTCGATGGCCGTTTAATCGCGTTTGCTTAAACCTGTTGCCAGATATTTTGCAAAATTTTTAAGTTGTTTTGATATTATACACATTTTATTCATATACTTATGTCATATCTGCAAGGCTCTCTCTAATAAGAGGACGGTTATTTTGATTTAAATTTGCATGTTTGAATATTTCTAAAGAAATCTCATTCAATATTTGTCGTTTCTTTCTTTATAGATCTGTATCCTTTACCGTCCCTTTGTCAGGTAGAAAATTCACACAATATCGATCGTACGAGATTTTACCTGGGCGTTCGGACATATGTCTCCGGAAAACTCTGTTCTTTCGAAGAGAATTCCTGCGTCTCCTTTTTATCTTTTTTTAGTCCATTTTCTATGTGGTACCTTTTCTTGTTTTCCTTTTCTATTTCCAACTGTCTATTCAAATATTCTTTTCTTTCTCCTCTTTCCTATTTCCGTTTACTTTTTTATTAATTGTTAATATATTTTGTAGAGAAATTTTTTGTACTTTTATATTTAACCTTAAAAAATATATATGAATTTAAAATTATCAAAGATGCTTATTATGTATTTTTGCGCTAATGACGCATGAAAGTCAGTGATTTTTTTTGCAAAGCAATTTTAACGAATTTTCGTCAAGATTTCTGTTTCTTTTAAATTTAATTCGCATCCACAGCAATATCTTGCGGACATTATTAGTAAATTTTTTTCATTTCTTTTCTCTATTTCATACATTTTATCAAAACGCCAAGTGTCAGAGTTCAACACTTTCGGTAATAAACAACGACACCTCGATCGGTATCGCGTAAACCGAGTGGCTGGTCCAATGCGAAACCATGCAAAACAAAGAGAAATCTCCTGGCGAATTATGCAGATCGATTGCATTTGCATTTGCTTAGCATACACCCCGGTTGTTACACGGCCCTACTTGGACTTTCTCATGTGGTTACCATAAAAAAAATTAGAGGTATCTAAACCCATGAATCCCGCAGTTGATCTCTCACGGCCTCGCCTTTTCCCAAAATCGATCTACCGATCTCACGGTGCTTTACCCTTTCCAAATTGGATCAATTGAACTTTTCTGCATTAATGCCGATTTCTCAACAATGCAATGCATTCACGTGAATACAAGACTTGAATGATCGACATTTAATGATTGATTCAGAACCTTCAATTCAGTTCGTGCGTGCAAATAATGAAAAATCTAAAACTACAGTGAAACCATAACGATCTAAAATGTATACAGCTTTAATGTTTTCATTAATTTGTGTTTTGTCTAAATTATACGACGAAAACTGAATTGCAGTAAATTATAATCGAAATAAAGCTCTTTAAGAAATGCGGTTTGCTGTATAGAGACACAAGAATCGAAGGTGGTTCCTGCTGGCTGATGCGAAGCATCCTGTCCACCTCCTCTATCCCTCACGAATTTTGTAAAAGGTCGAGCGTAACGCGGCAATTACGCGAACGCGGAACCCTTCCGTAAAAGGGAAAACGCACGTTAAGGAATCGTGTTCATTCTCAAGGTCGACCGGTATCCTACCGGCTCCTGCCGCGGCCTGCATAACGCGTTTCTATTACGCGGTCAATTGCAGCGATTGTTGCGTGTCTCTCGCAATCAGTGGCTTTCGGTCTACACGTGCTCCATATCGCGCACATTTGTCCTCCATCTCTTTTCCTATCCTATCCGCACTTTTGAAGAGGTCTCAACCCGTTTATTTCAAGTTGGAAATATTCGAGCACAAGCTGCACATTAAATATTCGAATCGCGACAAATTGCTCTTCTATTTTGGATGTTTCGCTTTCGATTTCTTTTGACGTCGATAACAGAAATCTCCATATCGGCATCGCTATTGTTTCAATCACACCGAAACTCAATTTCGTTTGACGAGCGGAACTAATTTCTCGAAAAACTCCGTTGATACCGCGCTCACGAATAAGGTCGGACGATCTGCTCTTCCTTAAACCAGTTATCACGGCACAACGGTTTTTTTCGGGGCTGATTGCGTTCACGAAAATGGCGTAATCATCGTGATTAACGAGGAAACCATGTCGTCGTCCTCGTCGTTCTCTTTCGTCGCTGAGCCTCTAATTGGAACACGTCGGCGTTCGAGAGACGTGAGCCACGTATCGGAGAACTTCGCGGCGAGGTAACACATTTGGCTCGATAACACGAAACCTCTGTATGAATGCTTGCATGCTTATACGCAAATAAATATACGGATACGTCATGTTGTACATACACAATGTATCAACACTCGACGCATGTAAGGGCAGTTATCACACAGTCTTACCGCAAAACAATGACGTTTCAGCGATGCGTTTTCACTTGAACGTGCTCGGCTGTTGCGGGCAGTGTTATCAAACATTGTGGGGAATGCTTTAATTGTGCCTTTAATTGAATCGACCTCACCTCTCCGGGTCAACAGCATCGAAGGACTCGACGTCCTTGGCCACAACCGGCAGATGGTCGGCAAGACGTTGGTCGGTGCAATCCGGCTCACGGTGCACACCAATGCTGGTATGTGCATTCGTGCCCGTACGATCTAACTTACGAGGCAACATCTCGTTTCTTTCGAACTGGCCGCGAACAAGAGCAAGAAGATACCGGGCACCTTGAGTGCCTCGACGACCGAGAATTTCCTCGGGGATATTGTCGCGACTTCTCGCGCCGCGCCGAGAACGTTCGCATAGGAAGGCCTCGCCTACTCGTCGCTTTTCTTTTTCCTTTTCTTTCCCCCTTTTTCTCCAGCGATTTTCAATATTACATCCCGTCTGCGAAGATCGGGTTACATTAACTGGTACTTTATGCGCCCCGCGAAAATTATTCTCGATCCATGACTGTAAATAATGCCATTGTGATCACGGCTCTCATGGACCGTTGCGCAAGATGCTGCGTACATATTATACGGATGCTTATCCCGCACGGCAATGCATTTCATCGTTACGCATAAATGTGAAATTATGTAAGTAACTGTGTAAGCGTGTAATAAGTGTAAACCAATACAACATTTCAGACTTTACGAGACGATACCTGCGTGGGTGTCGCGCGTTGTAAGAAACTCGGAGTAATTTTTATGAAGAGGAACGCGCGTGTTCGGCGTTGTGTGGTAATAGATAAGCGTCCATAAATTTCTACCAAAACGATAATCTGTTATCGTTAAGCGTAACGTAACTTTACTCCTAAGTAGTATGTCGTTTGAAGAAAAATTTTCCCGACAATTACAGTAAGAAATTACGATGAAGTGCAAAAAAATATATTTACAAATATTTCGTAACTATCTCGTTGCTCTTTGAATTAAAATTCGCAAAGATTTTTTTCTAGTAAATTAATACAATTTTTTTATATCTTCTAAATTCTTTGGAGTGCAAATTGAGCCAGTCTCGAAAAAATATGGTCAGTTTTCAATTTTTAAGAATGAGATTTCACACAAAAATTTTAGAGAATAGGAATCCTGAATTTGTGACTTTAAGAAAGTTACTTATATGTTTGCTCTGTTTTAACATTACTTATCTAGGAAAATGTTTTATCTATGATCGTACGATGCTAATATTGCAATTTTGACGTGGATTAATTAGAGATTATTAAATAACTCTAGAGAGGCAGCTTGTGGCTATTAAATAATGTATCTTGACATCTAGTAAGCATTGTGAATCATTTACGACGTCGCTTTTATCACTTTCTGATTCGAATTTTGTTGTGATTAATATAAGCTAGTTTATAATTCCACGAAAGAAAGATAATCTTCCTTCTGTGCAACAGATTAAAATTCATATGTTTGTTTTGCAACTTCCATGTATGTAAAAATTATTCTTTCTCATATCGCGCTTATAATTTTATAGCAAATCTTGATTTATTCAAATTAATTCTCATCCCACGCACATAATTTTTTACATCGAAAGAGTGTGTTTAATTAAATTTTGACGCAATAATTCGATGCGCTATGTAGATCTGTTAATTAATTCCCTAATCGCTGATTTGTAAACCTAAGAAAGGAATCCAAGAGCGATGCTCGATTAAGGTTCGATTCGAATCGGCGCGAATTTAGCGCGCCGCGTATCGCAAAGTACCGGCGGGATAACATGGCCGAGAAGCAAACGGAGAAGAAGGATAATAGACATAGATTATAGCAGTCTTAAGGGCTTCTACGGCGCGGAGAAACGAAGAGCGGGCAGTGCGGTCGTTTGCCTTGGATTGCCTTCGAACCGGCGGAGAGCACCCGATCCCGATTCCGATCCCGGCTGGTTTCCGCCACGCATTCCATCCAGTTGAATCGGCCGCGCTCGGTCTTGTACGTGAAACCTCGGCCGTTGTCGGCTTCCATCGGTTACCCCGCGCGGCACCATGGTCGGCTAACATCGGCAACAGTCGTGCAACGGCGCTCGCGCGGAAAGGATCGCGGGCCGTCTCTTTTATTACGAACGCGCCGATAGAATGATGGTGTCTCCGTCAACGTCGTCGCGAGACGTTAGATATACTCGTACGTAGACTAATAATGCACCGATCGACGACATTGCGTGGTGAATCATTGTTTCCGGTATTCGAGCAGGGAAGGAAGTAGAAAAAGAGAAGGGAATTATCGAAGAGGAAACCATCTTTTCTCGCGCGTGCTTTCGAGAGAGCCAGCGTTCCGGCGGTGTGACGTGGTGTTAATGTACAGTGGGTGATTTCATCGTTCCTCCCGCGCTTCGACTCGTTTTCTTCGACGTCGTCATCCTCTTTGGATCTTAAGGACTTCGTGATCTACCTGGAGCACGGATCTCTCTCTCTCTCTCTCTCTCTCTACAATAATAAGCCAATTAGCAACGACGATCGAACTGAGCGGAGCTGCAGCCGTCTTCGTGTATCAACAGGTGGGGATTAGCTACAATATCAGCTTCTATGTTTCTCCGCTTCTCTCGCCGACACCTGCACGCCTCGTGCCAGGTGGCGGCGAAGGCCCAGCCGTCTTTAGTTCGTAAGGGTTTCTAGGCGACACCTTAAGGAAGCCCGCTGCTCGCAAGCGCATTCGCACCTGTCCATTCCTACGGTCTCTCACGTTTTTCTTGAAAACGCGATAATCTGACACCACGTGCTTAACGGAGACACGGTCATTGCATAACGGATACTTACGCGCGATTTGGCCTCGTCTGTTCCGTGTTTCACGCTTCAATTCCTTAAACCAATTCTCCATTCGCGATTCCAGCGCGCAATGAGAGTTGTGTATAAATCTCTTGACTGTGTTGGCTACCGCACACATGTTTGATTTCATTTCAGTAAAGAAATGTTATCGCGATCGCTCGCAAGTTTAATATTATGCGAGCATCGACGAGTTTAATGCCAACGATTAAAATCCGGTACGCTCGACTGTATCCTGAAACTTGCTGAACGCGCGTAACGGTCTCGGTTTTCGGTTCACGTTCCTTCTCTTTTCGCGAGAATGAAAGGTGGCGTGAATTTTAAGAAATCGTTCTTTTACCTGAGCAAATTCTGGGGTAGCGGTCCCTGCCCTCCCTGGGTCTCTTGCCTTATCCTTTCTTTACTACGTCCGTTTCCGAAAATCGTCTGCATATATTGTGTCCGAAACAAAAAAAAACAATAACGCGCACATCCCCCGTGTGGAGGATGTATACGGTTTCTAGCATTGGAAAAAGAATCCGATTGTGTTAATTAGAATTCTTTCTTTTCAACCAGAAATTTTTTCCGTCCAAGGAATCTTCTTCAACACACCGAGCGACCGGCGTATGGAACCGATTTTCCGGTTGAGCCATTGTTTCGTTCATGGTCTTGGCGTACTTTCTTCCAAACGTGGCGATCGCCTGTTCGCTTCAGCCGAAGAAGGCTGTCGCATTTGCACGTACAATCAACGAGTCACCACTTTGAGTAGGTTGTTGACTTCGTGAGTCTCCTCTCGAGTCATGTCGATTTTTTAAATAATGAACTTGCCAGTGTTGTTTGCGCGCGCGCTGCGGCGCAGCGATGGCCTTGACACCAGGTCGATACCAAGGCTGGTGCCTTGACCTTTTCCACGGCGCGTTCGTAGGTTGCTTCTTCGGCGCGGCGAACGGCGTGGATAAGCGTGATATCGACGCACCATGCCGCGCAGCCGCGTGAATCGGAGCGAGAGAGGACTTATTAAATTCTCCTCGAATATATACAGGCGTGCGTTGTAACAGGATTGCGAGTGTTAATACAACGTGCGAATATAATTGTGTGAAAGTATAGTTGAAGCGGGTTGATCTTAGCGAATGTACGATCAGATAGGAAAGGTATTAGCTATTATGTGCTAATTCTCAAATTAAAATATGTGTTTAATTTGTAAAATAAAATTTAGGCTATAATTACTCGCATATTTTCATTGTGTGAATCGGAGAGAGGAATAGCTTACGTATAATATTTACATTATTGAGCGGGATTAGAAAATGTTAAAAATATAAAAAAATACGTGAATGTAATTCTTTATAGTAATTATAATTTTAATAAAATATACTCATAGTCACAATAAGTTTTCATTGTCTTATATGATTTCAAAATTATTTTAAAATTTACATTATATACCTGATAATTTCGTTATCCAGATTTGCGAATCTCTATACTCTGCCGTGAATTGGAGCGAAGAAAAGTTAATTAAATTAATTTTTGAATAGTCGTGTACTGGCATCGGGATCATGTTATGAATAATTTAAACTATGTGGTTTATGTAGTAAACGTACAATTAACTAAAGTGAGATACATTGACTGTTGAATATTATTAACTTTAGCACTGTAGATTAAATTAAACGTGCAAAACTTGTTTGTATTTTATAGGTAGAATTAGGAAATACTGTTTAGAAAAAATGATGAAACAAAATATGTTTTTTCTACGTGCTTATATAACTATGCATACCGCGAAATATGAGCCACCTGGAAAATAATTTTACGCAAAGATGGAAATGTCACATTCGATTATTAGTTAGTTATTCATGTTGTACGTGACGGTTGGTAATTATAGAAGTGATTACGTAATTGCCAATGAAAGTGTTTGTACGTCTGGTAGCAGTCAATGTAATTCGGTTTCGATAAACATTTTTACCGGTGCAAAGCATGGAAAATCGTTACAAAGCCGGAAAGTAAAAAAGGTCACCGCTACTGCTAATGGCGTTCTCCACAAGTATTCGTGTGTAGAAGATTCCTTTTATGAATGGAAAGGTATTACTATAAAGAACCGAGTAACTACTTTTAAGAATCGAGAATTCTGCCGTATAGATAGCTTGACGTGTCAGACATTGATGTAGGTAGCTACCTGTAATAATTATGGCTGGTCCGACGCATACCAAACACACCCGAAGAGACCTCCAAACGTAACGCTTATTAAAATACCATCGTTAAATGCTTCGATCGCGGTCGTGATCCTTCGTGAAGGGGCTACAGTGAAAGTTGCTGCGTACGAGCTATCGTACCCTTTGACCATGGACACATTACTATTACGTAATGGTATATTGTAACTATTAACCTTAGAACGATGGAGTAACGTCATTTTACGTATTGTATATAATGCCGGGAAATTACATTATAAAATATTTAACAGTAATATTGATCGAGTACATATCAATTTCACATTAAAAAGGAGTAATTAATTGATAAAATTATCTTATTACATTATTTAAATTAAATTGTAATTATTTTATTTCTCATGAGATAATTTTAGAAGTAGGAAAAAAAATATCATTCTATTTGTTGGTGTTGACCTATAAACAGATTAGCTTTATTATAAGACTTGACTCCCAAAGTAGAAAAGACTAGAGATTTAGGAAACTAGAGATAAAATTTATGAACTTTGAAAATCTTGTACCTGCTTAGCCAGCTTAGCTAAATCTAATTTATTTTCTTTAAGAGAAAAGGGTCTTCCGTGTACACATTTCTTGCGAAAAATCTGTTTCTAAAGGATTTTTTCACGATGACTGATCTCTATTTCTATAGTTACCGTCAAAGAATTGTATTTTGTAGTCGACGGGGTTTCTGACAGCAAACTGATTTCATAGAATTAAAAAATTCCAATGTCGTGTGAAATGGTGAAGGTAAAGCAAAGGGAGGGAATGTACGAAATGAATGTAAGTGAAACGCTCGAAATTGCCTTGAAATCGCGCGCGCATTGCACAAGAACGAGGGAGGCTCCTTAAATTATGTGAACCTGCTGTGCTCATTCGTGTTTAACGAATGTAGACTTCCAGTTCTCCTAGTTGCATTTCTTCGATTATTAGATAGAAGATCCACTCGGACTGGAACACGTTCCGATTTCTTCGTGAAGATCAGTAGTCGCTTTCCAGGTCGTCCATGCGGAATAACGTGATTTATCCTGATGATTATACAGAGTCTATCTCAGCTGAAAAGATCATTACTTTGAAAAATAACCACCAATTGTGAATAGATCAGTTTATTAATGGCTTTAGTTACATATGACACTTTCTAAGCTTGATAATGAGAAAAAATATTATTTCAACCATTTTTCTAATATTTTTTTCATTGAAGAGAGATATATGGAAATTTTATTTGGTATGTCGCATATCTCCTGACTACCCCAGACATAATGCATTGGTTAGGCAGTCGACATTGTTCATTCGCCATATTATTCCGAAGGGTAAAAGCAAAAAGCAGCACATTAAATCGATTCTGTTGGCATTATACATTCGAGAGTAGCGAATGACTCCGACTAAATAACTGTCTAGGCCGTTTATCTCGGAGCATCTTGAATATTTTCCCTATCACATCTCTGTTCGGCCTACCGTTTCGTGCGTACTGCGGTAATATGCCGATGGACATTGTAACCGGATGTCCTTCGTATCGAGAAAGAGAAAGAATAGAATGAAGGAATAATAGATGGAATGGTAGTCGGGGGTAATCTATTTTGCATTAATATTCCTGTTGGCAGGCAATAGCCATTGAAATTGCGAGCTTCCAGAGCGGGCATAATCGACGATTGGCCCATAATCTTGGGAATCAACACGAAGGGAGGTTAAATGGTGAATGAGCATGGAGTTCAAGAAGCGGAAGAGCCGAAGAGGGAAGGACGATGGAAGAGTATATTGCCGCGGGATGTCGGCCGCGTGTGCCTCTAAACATTGTAAATCGTGAAAATCGGACGCATGTAAATCCCCGAAGTACCTCGCGGCGGTAATGAGCGATCGGGGTAAATGTTGGAAGGGCGTTATTACCGGATCGCAATTGCTATTTCAGGAGTAAAGCCATTCTTTCATATGATGATCAGACCGGGATCCGCGGTGTATTTATTACATGCACGGAAGTACGTCTCCCAATTTTTCCTCCTTTTTTTTTTTTTCATAAACTGCACAATTCTGAAGCACATCTCTGTACCTCCAGACCAATAGCATCCAATCGTTTGCGACCGACGATTTATCTGATGTCTCGATCATTAATCCGACTAATTATCTGTTTTGAAATATGAACACGCGATATCTGCCGTTCTAATCCATATTTTACTTGTACAACGTGACGTCTAGGATGAGAGAGAGTTGCTGAATGAAACTTTCGTTTGTAGGACCTGTCCTGCGTAATTTTGTTCTAAGTAATTTTCTGTAAAAAAAAACCACTAGAAACGAACATTTTTCATTGTGTGACATGCTGATGTTAATATCTCTTCAGGTTAATCTCAGTGTTCTTGTTGTAGCTTTCTTTTTTCTGCAGAATTCTCAGGTTTCTCATAATTATTTGTAATCGTCCGGAAAGTGCAGTATGACACTAAGATACATAAAATTCATTTCATGAGATAAGAAGCACACTGATCTATTTCTGCGTTGCAAATTACTACTCTACTCTTATTACTGGTCGTCGAAATGAATGTTGCATAACAGGACCATATTTGTCATGTGAAAGTGAACGATTGTCATGTCGATGGTCCGCGGCGCAGGACCAGTTTAAACTGTATGCTTCGCAATGCACTAATAATAAAGGAACGCTCGATCACGACCCGAGATTTTATGAACTCGCGCGTGTGGCCTTTCGCATCGTGAACGATCACGATGCGTGCCACGGCACTCAAATCATTTGTGACAATGAGCGATTCTGCAAATGTCGATGACACGCCACGGAGAACAGAGCGGTCATTACGGTCGGTACACTCGCGAACCGTGAACGATCGCTGGAAAATTATCGTTCCGGGCGCGAGCGACCACGCTCTTGTCGTGCAACGTTTCCGATTGCAACATAAGTTCTAGTTTTCAAACGAGTGGCCATTCGTGCGATAGAAGATGACATTTGACATTCTGTCTATTTAAACGGGCAAGTGATGATTAACAAAAATGTTGTACGGTGACATGAAATTTCTCAATTGTATACATTGTTATATTATATTTTTGAACGATAATAGGAGCACATTATTTTTTATTTTCATTTTGAATTATATATTTAAATAAGTATTTTTAATTAAAAAGATATTAAAAAAAATATGTGGTTTAGATCATTGTAAATTATTTGTTTCTGCAAACTCTCTATTGAAGCTAGTCAACAATGATGTTAAAGAAATTAATTTAATAGTGAGACGGAGTTTGCTCTTCTTTTTTTACATTTTATTAGTTATAGTTCATTTTTGTGAGTTAATTGCAACTGATAGAAATACAAAATAAATTGCGTGTATATACAAACTGAAATGCTGTATTTAGTAAAAGCAAACACGTTTGAAGCATCTATCGTTCCGGTTGAGATTTTAAATATCATGTTACTCGTAAATCGTTACTCATATATCGCAGAAATTGTTGACCTAAAAAACTAGTCAGCATTTATTATAATATATGTAGTTTGTATTACGCGCGTTATACGACAAAAAACGGATGTAGAATTTTTTCAATATTATTTTTGTATGCCGAACATCATTCATATGCACTATTTTATCGACATAATTTCCATACGATAGATCGGATAGATTAATAATAATGTTTGATAATCGCACGCGCGTTCACTGTATTTAACGTTGAGTCCGGTTCCTTTTTTTCGTTTCTCGGTCCAGCAAACTCGGCTGGTGTCATTGCAGAAAATCAAACTATCAGTTGTGGTGATCTTGTAAAAAGCCAATAGTCCTTGGCTGAAATAAGGCCGTATATTACCAGTTAGAGAGTCGCCCATTATTACATTATTTGACCTGTATTACGTTTGTTTCGTCGATTAGCTCGGTTCCAAGAGAAATTACATAAAAGACTTACTTGTGCTTGATGCTATCTTGAGACGCAAAAATTCAACAGTCCTATCAGAGCACGTGATTTAATGCTCTCTGTGTAATTTATTTACAATCGTCTCTTATCGTCGCTCGTTGTTTCCACAATTATTTAAATTTCTTTTATGTTCGAAGAGACCGAATTAATAACGTATCCCCCGAAGAGCGACTGCAAATGTATAACCTTCTATTAATTAATCCCGCCGTATTGCCCATTGCGTAACAAAGTTCTGTATTCTCTTCTCAAGATAACGGTTTCTCAGGATGATAAAGCACTATTTATTCACAGCAGAGTCACGTAGTCGCTTTGACAGTTAAGACAAGCACGCTTTTAATCAACACAATAACCCTGTGCGCACTAATTAATTGAGAATCCATAGTCATACATCTTCGACAAACATAACAAAGCAATATAGCCAGGCGTTTTTCATCTTTCTTGAATTTCTCCAATGTATCTTGAAACTATCTCTCTCGCTTTCTTAGACTGTTCAACGTGTAATCCTTTTACCTTATTTCTTCCTCATTAGGAGATCTCGATCATTCCATCATTGATCGATGATGCGTGGAGACCGTTACACTGATTTCAGTATTCAATTCAATTCAACTATAGTCTCATTATTATCCTAATTAGTAATTGACGAAGCATACGATTCGTAGATGCGCTCGATTATTAATTATAATGTTGTTAAATTTCAAGAGCTAGCTTTCGTATGAAGTTTTCAAAGATAATAACCGAACAGCTGTTTTTGCATCGATTTATTCGAATATCTTATGACCAATTCGTTCCACATTTTGCTCTCCGTTTCAATCGTTAGCGACGTTATTGACGTTTCTGAACGCCGTTAGTCGAATGTTAATTACGGGGATCGACAAGAAACGTATTCGTTTCGTAGAATGCAAAGTTTTTGTTTCCATACTTACGATTGTTGGTGCATTATCGTAAGATACGGCATTTATCTACGCTAGTCGCGTTTACCGATCTTATCGCCATGAATGATAGCACCAATAAAACGGCAGAATCGACCCGTATCCAAACGGCAAAGTTTCCCGAGTGTTTTCCGAGGAATTGCGCAAAACTGCGCCACAAACAGTTCCTTGAATGTTAGGTTAAACATCGCACGACCGGAGCTTAATACGCTTAGTACAATAGGCTGGGAAAACTACTTGGCGAGCGACGCACTATATTCAGCTGCTTTATTACCGGGACTCATTATGCCACGATGTACCGTAAAGACATTAGGCTAACATCGTTACAATACGTCCGCTACAGTAATCCATTAGAATTCGTTATATAAACGGATACAATTTTTCTTTTTTGGGAAGCGGTTTTCCCGTTTGTTTGCGCTGGATCTCGTCTGCATTGTGATTCTAATGAAAGAAAGCACTCTCGCGAAGGGTCGCGTTCTCGAATTCACGCCAGAAGTGACGAAACACCCATGAGAAATATTTCTACGTGCTGCATCCTAACGCCCGCTTGCAGCAGGTATTGTTGCATCGCCGCGAAGTATTCGACGACTGTTGATTTAGGATCGAGAGCAGCGTAAATAAATGTCGGCCGCGGAACGGAGTGCGACTGGGACGATACACGATGTTCGTTCGTGATTTCGATCTCAATGTCAAACATTGTTGGCCGGTTATTACTGCACAAATGTACGTGCTCCCACATAATATGATTTACGATTATGATAATTCGCGACATTTATGACGTTCAAAAATCGCTACGATTCGTGTTAACTGCCTTCGCATTTCGAGGGTAAGATCGTAAAAAGGCAACTGTTAAAACCGGTTGAAATCGAATGTCCCTCGTAAAGGAGGAATAACTTTGTGTTGTACGAATTGATATCAATGTAAATTTAAGTAGTTTATACATATAAATACACAAAAGTATGTTCTCTCTGCAACTTTCCTTTTACTTTAGTCATTATTAATTCCGTGCTTCGAACGCTTCGTTATATCCATAACTCATCTCTCTCTCTGGAGAGAAATTATATAATTTATTATAATGTATATATGTATTTAAAAATACTATTCTCTAAGATGTTTTATAGAAATTCATAATGCTGATGAAAGTTTAGAGAATCCAACTTTCATCTTAATGAAACCGCCAATAGTCTACGTCGCTAGTTTAAAAAAAGCATTCACACTCTGTTAATGCCACTCGTCCGTCCGCAGTGTATATTATTCAACTAATATCAACGGTGTACAACGGTACTTCCTCGCAGGATAATGTACGCGGTAGCATCCGTCAAGTGTACTCGTCCTTACCTGACGTAACCGGGTCGAGGCGTCCCATAAAAAATGCTTTAAGCGTAGAGACTTAAGCCGTACACACTTCCACGTATAATCGAGAGCTGATTTCACGGTATTGCATCTAACACGATTCCATCGACGTTCCTACTCGCGCTCTCGTTTTTTCATATCTGAATACGAAACCGCGGCGAAGCCCGATCGAGTTATGCATCACGGATATACGCCTCTCGCTGATATCCGACGTGGAACGTTTTATCCGACGTCGCACCGCTCGATCGTCGCGCTTTTGAGTTGAGACGCGATATAACTGCATTCCATCGCATATATGCGGCGACGTGAGAGACGCGGACAGATGGACGAACGGAGACGCGGTTTTATTTTACGCCGTCGTAAACGGGAAAATCATATCGACGCCGAGAATACGACGAGCAAGAATGTCGGAGATCGTCTCGAAGTATACGACACTTCGTTTTTTTCATATCGCACCTCTGCATGCACTTTGCGTTCTTCGATAACTTTTTGCAGACTTGCACTCACTGGTAACCGGTATTCCTGGCAAGATGGAACACCCCGGCGGTCTCGATTTCTAAGGAAACGAAAGCGTTTCATGACTTTTCTGTTTAATTTTGCGGAATATTTAACGCATAATTAAAAAAATCCGAAACGTTTAATTCCAAAAATGTGAATGATATTAATTTACACAGTTATTAATATTGTTAATGTGTGTGTGTGTATGTGTGTGTGTGTGTGTGTGTGTGTGTGTGT
>NW_017304758.1:340103-342998 GCF_001594115.1 Trachymyrmex septentrionalis
CGATATTAATTTACACAGTTATTAATATTGTTAATGTGTGTGTGTGTGTGTGTGTGTGTGTGTGTGTGTGTGTATGTAATAAAAATTAGTCATATTAATTAATACTTTAACAAATCTCGCATTTACATTCTGTTCAGAGGAATTTGTTACTTATTTTTTATTTCAAACAAAACAGTAGCTTTTAAAATTTCTAAAAGCATATCTGTATAGTGTAACAAAGATATTAAAATATATTTATGTGTTTATTATTACAACGTTGTGTAATCGGAGCAGTGCTGTTCTATCAAAATAATCTAGGACATGTTTAATGTTACGTTGAGAATTACTGTGGTACAGTTCAGCTATCTCACACAAACTTGTTTTAATGCTGCATACTATCATGACAGTGCAATGTACAAGCTCGTTCAACTGCGCTGTAATTTAATTAGCATCCCTTAGCGAGTTTGTCATTGTCGGCTAAGCACGTATGAATCATCTCGACGCCTATCAACAAGCGTATTTCTGCACTTTCATGTAAAGACACTATTTTATTCGAATCAAAGACTAAACTATTGTCTCCAAATTGTCTTATTTAAAGAAAATAAAATAATTTTGTTCTATATTCCATTTCTGCAATTTTACAGTTAAACGAAATACATTATCCATTTTTTAATACAAACCTCATATAATTTGAAAGTAGATTTTCTATTTTTTTTTCGATAGTATTACAAGATGTCATTTGATTTATTATTTAGCTTAACATATCGTCGCTACGTCATTAATTTGCTCCGCGATACATTTCACAGTCTCTCCAAAGTTTTCAACGTAATTGATGTAATACGATCGTAAGTAGATAGTTAAAACCGTCAGGGCTGTCTCTCGGACTATGGAAGGGTGGTCGATTGGTGAACGGCAAAATCGAGTCGACATGTTGTTAGCGCACTTAAAACCATTTAGCACTGTCATAGTTCCACAGATACAATTCGCGTGCATTATATTTACGCCTCCACGACGCTCGTAAACTTTCTTCCGATACACACGGCTTACCTTCGTTACCGACACCACACCGATGTGCGTACGCGTGCACGCACATCGGCGTATCGGCGTTGACATTTGGAATGCTAATGTCGATTAGCGGAATATCGATATTGTCGCGGTGCGTGATGCGCGTATCTTGACTGGAGGCGTATACGATATAAAAAGAGAAAGGAGAAGAATCGTGGAAAAGGGCTCTGCGCCAACACCAAGTCTCGTTCCTTGTGTTGCTATTTGCAAATAATGCTGCCTTGAAACACGTCGCTGCTTTCTGCGATCCGAGCATTATGTGCAGCGACGTGGGGGTTTATTCCGCTCATTACAAGATCTCCTCAAGCGTACACCATGAGGGAAATATGGTTGGAGAACTACGAAGAATTACTAGCGAATTACGAAGAATTTGTGTACTAAAGATCGTTTGTAGTCGGACGCACGGCATGAGTGCGCGCGCGGCGTACGCCGGGTTCCGTTTCACCTCCATCGTGTAATAAATTCGTACGAGGGGCGTAATTATTGTGTTCCCCGAGTGTCCATTTATTCATTTAATTAGCTGGTTTGGGAGAAGAGAAAAGAAAAGATGTGTAACGAAGCACCGATGTAAGTTACATTGTAATTGGCGTTTCGGAGCAAGTTGAAAACGTGGCTTACGTGGCTTACGCAGGACGAGCTTTATACGCGTACATAAGTAAAGGTCTTGTGAAAGGATATTAATATTGTGCAGCACCTACGCGCTACGTGACCGAATGGCATCCACGTTTTGCCACCTTCAGGTGTCATAACAGATCCTTGACGGTGAGCGAACTCTAGAATTAATTTGTAACCGGAAGACGTAGGCACGGCTGATATACCTGAGGACTTAGTTGTTGAACGATATCACGTATATAGTGCGACGTAATTTCAGGTCCACTTTGCCTTCGTCCACCAGCAATCTTTTACGTTGCAAAAGGCGCACGGGCTCGAGCTGCAAATTTTCGGCACACGACAATACCACGGGTAATTTTATTAGAAACCGCGACGGAAGTGAAAGTAAAACACAATGCGCCTCACGAAGATGGTAGTCGGTCTAACGCGCAACGCTAATTACAAACCCATAATGATATGTTTCCCGACGGTTTGACATTCTCTTGCCTTTCTATGCATCAACATTTCCTCTACCGTCGAGTGCAGTTTTTTCGTAATGTTATCGATTTTAAAAGACATTCGCAACGTATTTTTATATACCATGTATCGACAGATGTTAATCTGAATATTTTTATACGTGGAATATGCTAAAATCATCACATACATATCCACGAAGGAGGAGTTGAGGTAAACATCCTCAGGCAAAGATATCGTAAAGTCGAGGGAACACAGCTGGCCGTAGACAGTTATTACGGATCATTCGGTTCCCAAGGAAGATTCGTTTTCTTGCAGAAGAAGAGAGCGTAAGCTAACAAACTCCGTATCTCCGGAAACAATTTTTACAGCTGATTTTGCCTCTTTTCGACGGGGACTGAATGGCCAACCTTGAGCTCGAAGACGGAAAACTCCTTTTGTGCCGCGATCATCGCGACGGTTGATTGGCCGACCCCCCAATCGACTCGGTGACCATGACGATCTGAGAAAACGCTATAATAATATACCTTAACCGATAGGTTCTCTCTCGATTTTCTCACTTTGATCTTGATGGCTCTTGTCGCGTCGGCTGGCCTTACCTTGTCCCTTGGTGGGCTTTCAAAGAACCCGTTAATAGCAGCATGCTACGAAATACAGTAACAACAGTGATAATAATGTTGATGTATGTTTATTGTATTCAACCCAAGCATTATTTAGTTCATCAAAGTTGCATACATAGCATACATAAAAGTATCTCTCGGGGTTGCTTCTACCAACAAGATTTCG
>NW_017304758.1:343098-368278 GCF_001594115.1 Trachymyrmex septentrionalis
GTACATATGTATTGCATACATAAAAGTATCTCTCGGGGTTGCTTCTACCAACAAGATTTCGTTTCCACCGTCTGATATTAACATGAAAATTATAATCACTATAATGTAAAAGAATTTATGCCTGTCAATTGATCATATAACTATTAAATGTTAACTATAATAATTGAAAATAATATGGAGAAAATTCAAGAAATATAATTCAAGAAAAAGTGTAATTAAAAAAATATAAGAAGTATAATTCAAGAAATATAAATTTTTCTACATGTTAAAATAAAATGCGTATTTACCGTTAGATGTAAATCGTAGCATGATAAATATTAATTTGAGTTGGAACAAAAAAGTGATCGGTAGCCGCAAAATTATGATTCACGTGCGATATCTCCATAGGATTTCTCATGTTACACGCCGTATTTTCCAGCTGACCAATGTTCTCGTTTCTACGGATGTTCGACGAAAGGGTACATCCCGCTAAACAGAAGCCGCAATTTATCTTGATAGACGCCGGGATGCTGGGCGCATTTACGACAAACTGCAAGAGCTCGCGTGTAATTCCACGTCTGCACGAATGCGAATAGATAAATCCTATATTCACGCAACCGACTAACCCACCGGACAGTTCCTCGCCTGTCGGTGTGCAGACTGGTGCAACAGCAAATACGCTGCCTTGTCGTTGTTACATACGATACTCTAGGCTCCGTAAAATGCGTTTGAATACTTTATTCGTATACGATGCGCAAATGTGCCTCTGACGGTAGTTTCGTGTTCGAAGAAGTTATATCTTGCGATACGTGTGAGGGATATATCCCGAGTATACGTAATATACATATGTGTATGTGTAAACAGGAGTATTAATATGTAGACGGGGATAAGCCCTTTCCTTGGAAAAATTCAGAATATCATCATTAAATGAGTGTCATCGCGGTCAGTTTAATGCAGGCCTGTCCAATTTGAACCAAAACGCAAAGCCATCGACATAAACTAATTCAATGTGAGTAAGGTTTTAGGAACTATAAAATATTGATAAGCGTCACTCAGATCAAGCGTATTGACACTTTACAGTCCCCGAAATCTTATCTACATTGAATTTTTTTTGCGTCGATGGCTTTGCGTTTTGGCTCAAATTGGACAGGCCTGGTTTAATTCATGTAACGATTCGTTACATATATCAAGATTACATACATCACGGCGTATCGACGTCATCGAAAGTGACATTTGTCCGATGTCATCGCGCGACTATGGCCGCGGAGACGAAAATCATGTGATATCTTTCTATATGATATAAATATTTGCACAGTTATAAACTTATGAATCGGTGTACCATGTACGAGAAATTTTATTTATAAAGTTTATTTTTAAAGTCTCGGCATATTCGCAATGTACATATTATGTAAATAATAAAATTTACAATATCGTTGAGAGACTAAGAAATTACATAAAATTATATAAATATATGATTGTGCAATGAAATTTCAAGAGAATATATACTTGAAAGATGTGTCCTTGCTCCGTTTTTATAGTTTTTATTTTTGAATTATCAATGACCTCGTTGTGATTACAGCTTTCATAAGTGCCGATTTATACATAAATAAAGTATATATTCTATCATGCAAATTGCAATAAATTACGCACAACCTTGCACGTTGTTATTAAACGCAAGAAGCTTGCACAGAATTATTAATTGTAAAAATCTGCGCGACAGCCTAAGATATAGCGCAATGTAAAATGGTCCAGGAACGTTCATAAAGAACGAGTCTTTCATTCTGCTCTTATACCATGACTCATCGTGCTTCGTTATATCGTTTATCGCGTTGCGCTCGAGTATAGTCACGCGCTGATGTCATTTGAAGAGTCTATCTAGTCATTTCAAAAGGCGTATTAATATACTATTAATATTGACCAATTGGACGATTTGATCCTCATAGATCACCCGTCGCGAATTTATCCGTCAGGTAGAATCGTAAATAATCGAAAGTATATACGTGTTGACGATCCAATCGCAGTTGGTGGTGGCAAAAAAGAGTCAAGTGATTTCCAGAAGTCATCCGGTCCGAAGTATATCGCCTAAACTACTTCTCGTGGTCATCTCCAAGGTCCACTCCGATAATTTTGGGATGTCGACGCGGCCACGCTTGCCAAACTTGCGAATCTGGTTTTTCTTCCTGCGCGGCGGGGCGGGGCGCATTAGCATCCGTCAGCAATTATGCGAATTCTCGCGGTGCGAGTGCCGCTTACCTCCGGGGTTGGATCGGACCGGTACCGCGGTGGTGTCAACGGCCCTCCGAGCACCTTCATAAAATTCGGCCGAGAAACGCCGATCGCGCGTCGATATCGTTTTCAATTCTCGACTCGGCTCCAAGTGTCCTTAAAGTACGGCTGCCGATGCGGTTCCGTCATTGTAAATATGTTTGGTATTTTTACCTGTTTACGAGGAGCGGCGAATATAAATATAAACGTATGCAAATCAATATCTTGTCAGAATTCTTTCTTCAATTTTTATTATAATCCTCATGATTGTGATTTGAGAAATCTTACGACGATAATCGTCATAGAAGTGCATTGTGTTGATAAGAATAAAATAATTAGGCCGATATTACTTATATGTACATAGAATATGAGGGTTCACTAATATATTTAGGAAGGGAGGAATTAAGTACTATACACTGAGCAACAAAATTAACGCAACACCTGTTCATTCTGCAAAAATAGGCAAATTTCAAGATACAATAACTTTATCAAAAATTGTCGTATCGAGATGTTTAAAAAAGCATTTTACAGGTAGAAACCTCTACTTTTCGGATTGCTATTTAAAAAAACGGTCTCGTGGAGATTTCACGAAGTTACACAAACATAAATAAAGATATAGCAAATCTCAAAATTTTTACGAAATTTGCGGAGTTCCACGGAGTGTACTAAAAATTGTATACAAATGCAATTTACATCATTCGAGAGAGCGAATCTTTACCTTTAATTAACTTTTTTACGAAGCTCCGTACGATTTTTTCTCATCGAGTTATTCAACGTTGAAGAAAAAATGGCCCTTTTACTTCAACGTTGAATAACTCGATGAGAAAAAATCGTACGGAGCTTCGTAAAAAAGTTAATTAAAGGTAAAGATTCGCTCTCTCGAATGATGTAAATTGCATTTGTATACAATTTTTAGTACACTCCGTGGAACTCCGCAAATTTCGTAAAAATTTTGAGATTTGATATATCTTTATTTATGTTCGTGTAACTTTATGAAATCTCCTTAGACTGTTTTTTTAAATAGCAATCTGAAAAGTAGACGTTTCAACCTGTAAAATGCTTTTTTAAACATCTCTATACGACAATTTTTGATGAAGTTATTGTATCTTGAAATTTGCCTATTTTCGCAGAGTGAACAGGTTCCGTTAATTTTGTTGCCCAGTATATACTTAAATATTATACTTTTTTATATATTATAAAGGGAATTATTTAAAAAATTTATACTGTGGTACGAACATTGCTTCAATTTCAATTAAATTTTTATTATAAAAAATAATTCTTTGATAGAGATTATTATGTGATTCAGAATCCGACTTCTTTAGGAATATGTTAGCTACATGTTGCAAGACATTACTATTAAATTTGTTGGCGTTTACGGGCATGTCATGTGCACGATTTTTCGCGCGTTACGAAATACATAAATAAAACAAAACGAAATGGCAAATTTTATTTGCGTCCGGATAATTTGAAATTACTCTTAAATAAAATTTGCTGTCTGAAGAAGCAATTCACAAGATTCATTCTAGCTTATATTTTATCTATCCACTGCATTCCACTCTTTTTCTTAATATTTTACGATTTTGCGTAACGCGTGTATATTCGTAATTAGGTACAAAGTGCACATTTGCCTGATAGTTACGTTTCCAGTACATAGTCCGTAGCTATATCAGGAATACGTGCATATCGGTTATATTCATCTCTCGTGTAGGACATGCCATTGTCGTGTCAATGCTTGCTCCATTTTGCTCTTTACACATTCGGAGCGTGACGAGAGACGATTCTCAGCTCGCCGGTACATTTACAGGCAACATAAATACCGCCTCATGACACAGGTCACGAGGTGGAGATCTCTCGTGGAAGTAGTCCCGCGTTTCCTGAAGCCCCAGGCAGTTAACGACTTGCGCGACAGAATGCCGTAAAGACGGGCGCACGCTCAGAGCAACGTGCCTCCCGACTTTTGAGCATGGTTCCGATATGACGAGCTCTCGAGGATTTCGCGCACTCTCCCGACTCACGTGGATAATTCGCGATGATAACCTTTGCGAAGTAACAATGTCACGTCGCGATGACTCTTCAGGTCAGCTCGATCGACGAGCGAAATGTTCTCGTGCGACTCTCTATTTGCCTTTCACGGTAGGTCGTCCATTGAGAAATCGACTTGCAATGCAGATTTGTAGAAAACGAGAATATCTTAAAATACAGTTCCACAAGAGGATTATTATAATTTATTATTCAAATCGTTTTACACATTCATATATCGTAATGTAATCAAAATATTGCTTCAATCATTTTCAATTAAAGTCAGTGTAACACGAGGTGAGTCTCACAATAAGGGTTAGTATTAATCTGAATATAATGATTACAAGTGCGAATTGAATTTTATTTTTGTTAGTAAAAGTACGTTACGAAGATAGTAAAACATTTCCTGGGTTTATGTTTATATTTCAAATCGGAAAGCTATATAAAAGCATTATGCGTCAAATTGAAATATTTTAGTTATGATCAGAAAATATCAATGCTTAAACAAGATGTCAGACAAGTACCGAAGTCAAGTTAGAATTCTTCACAAATAATGATTGCGAAGAATAAACAAACAAGACATAGTTTATTCAATATTATTCAATGTTATAAGAAAACTCGCGTCTAACACGGTCGATCCTGTCGCTCCTTCAATTGCTGTTGCATATTGTATTTAAATAACTGTATTTAGTACTCATAATGATACATTGTTGCAATCTCCATGGCTATCGACTGCAGTTGAGCGGAGTTGAATAAATCTGTATTTATATTTCATTATCATAAAATAGTCTGAGCATTTCGTAGCGCTACACACATATTTTTACAACCACGTGTCTCTGACACTTTCGAGATCAAGGTGCTCACATTAAAGTGTAAGGCTTCGTGTCTCTACATGACGTCAGACATGGCAACGCTCGCTTGACAAAACTGACATCTGATAGTTAGTGAACAACTGGTATCTACCAGCTCCCAGCATGGTTTCTGACGTTCAATGTCGCATCACCGGTCAAATATCTAGTTGCTAGATAGATAGTATTCCTATTCATTCACTCATGGAGACAACGGTGCCGGTAGTCGAGTTCGTGGAATGTCGGAATTTATCGGAGACAGATACTCCGCACAATATCAGCGTTATGATATACTTACTGTATAAATATTGAAGTATTTCTTAGATATATTGGATATTGTTTCAAGATTTCAACCAATGCCAGGAATCGGATTATCTCGCAGCCTTGACGTAGTTTATCAAACGCAAATAATAGAGATTGCAACATTTTTTATTACTAAACATTAACAATGAGATTTCATGCATTAACAATACGAAACGTTTTTTTTTTTACTCTTGATAAGCGATAGTCGATCGATTGTGTCCAGGTTAGTGACATTGTAATGTGTATCTTGAAACGTACCCTTCCTTTCTCTTCTTTTTACGTTGGTGAGAATTTTAGTGAGGACCATGCCTGAGTGTGAATATCTCTTACAACCAATTCTCGATCGTTTTTTTTAGCGATTACATAAGCATTGTGAATATAGGCAGAACGACTTCCAAGATTGAGCACTTAAGAAATGTAAAAATCAAGTTTTGTGTGTCAAGCGATGTAAGTACCAGTGATACTTTATTCCAATTTTAAAGTCTTATTATTTATAATTCAAACTTCCTCTGGTTTCATTTCATTCATTTTTTTTTTAATCTGGAATCACACAAAAATTGATTTTACGTTTATTTGCAAAGTAGAACGAGCGGACGTCAACAATGAAATTGAAATACGGCAAAATATACTCTATTTCTTATAAATAAACATTAAAGTTGTATTTTACATGTATTTAGTATGCAAAAATATAAGCATATGGAGATCATTCGATTAATATCCTACTTTTATGATCGTGAAGTGATAAAAAAAAATACGTCTGTGCAGCTTTTTCCAATATACACGTTGTACAAACATTCGAGATATACAATAAAGTCTGATGAGCAATGTGCATGTCTGAAGAAATGTTTAAATGAAATCATAACTATTTACGGATCTTAACTTTCTATTAGCCGACTCACCATCTGCCGCATCGATTCGATTACTCATCGACCGAAATTCAATAAAACTCCTTTTTATTTGCGTCTAGCGAGCACCTGTTCGCGCACTAGTCGTTGCAGCACATTGGCGGCGTTTCGTCGCATCCGTGCCGCCGACAAAGCGCATTTTTGCACGCCCATCTCGGTGATAAATTCACCGTGGTAAGAGGACCTCTAATCTGCTGGCCGGTTATCTCATCGCTGACGACGACGCAGCACTTTTGGTTGCTCGGCCGCCGCTCTTGCGGCGATCTTGGCTTTCCTCTTTCGGTTCCTTGTTAAGAATTTCACGAAACGCGCACGCAATCTCGTATGTCGCCAGTCTTCGGTTACAAGAATCCTCTCTAAAAGGGAAAAGGACACATCACGTTCGTGTCCGAGGAATCGTGCTCTCCGCCGAGAGAGAGACTTACATACAGTCCCCGCATATTTTTGTTACTCGCTTGAAATTAAACGAACTTGCTGTATCTTAAATGCATGACAAGCGTTGTCCCTGTTGAATGCAAGTTTGTCATATTCGTTATCTCTCTAGCGATATAATCCGACTAGTTGAAAGAGAACGCGAATGAGTGAACGAGCGCGCGAGAGAAGGAAAGTTTCCCACAGATTACCGCGCGTTAGAAAGAGAAGATCTTTCCTTCCTTCGGAAGTTTACGTCTCCCTCTTTTCTCTATCCTTCGTTACACGCGAGAGTTGATTACATATCCGCGGACCTTGACGGCATTCCTCGCCGTCATTGCTTTCGAATTATATGGAAAGCATTGCCTGGTTCTTTTACCGTGCAGACCATTTTTGCGAACGATTTAACGAACTAGTTTACTGTTTTATTGTAACGTATTAAATACCGTGTGTATCATTGCCGCGCGTAAAATCAAGCATCATCAGGCATCTCGTTTTATCGAGGGGTCTAACGCGAACTCCTGTCTACGTAAGAAGTTCTCTCTAGTTCCTCTCGCGAAATCTTATCCGTAGAAATTCCAAGTTCCCCTTTTCTACAATTATTAGCGAATGGACGGGATGGAATTCACGTCCTTGAATTCGCTCGCGTATCCAGCCGCGCTAATTTTCGTAGTTCGCCTGCACACGCTGCGCACGTCGTCGAAACTGCCGATGTAGTTTGAGGTAGTGCTAAGTTCAAGGAGAGGAGGACGCGAAGGCAGGAGAATGTGGAAAATAGGAGGTGAAGGCGCTGCTCGGTATCCAGGGATTGGAATGTCGTCCCTCGCCCGCAACTTTGCGCCGATAGTGGTCTCTTATTTATTCGCTTGAGAGAGTATCCTGTTCTCAACTCTTCGTTTTCTTTCTCCTATTCCTTTTTCCTCTTCCTTTCTCTCCCTTTCACCTGACCGTTGACAACGTGTTTTGGCTCTCTCGCTAGACGAGATAATTCGTCTCTTAATTACGAGATACTCTCTCTCTCTCTCTCTCTCTCTCTCTCTCTCTCTCTCTCTTCAGCACGTTATTAATTTCGATTCAATGGATAAATTATAGTTTGGAAGAATGTTACGTATGAATAACTCCGATAATTTCACGGCGAGACGAACGGAGTGGCAACGCGTTCATTCATCGACGTACGTCCCACCAAACAGTCACGTCGCGGCCGATTACGATAAATTGCATCGTCTTCCGAAGACAATGCAAGACAGATAATGCGTGCGTGTGCAAAGTACTTGTCGCGATCGGGTTGTCGAGTGTACACACGTTGTTCTTTACGCATGCTGATTGACTTGAAGAGACAGACACGCGCGCCGTATCTTTGCGTAGGAACATCGCGTACAACAAGCTATTCAGCATACGACACCAATTCTCCCATAGAAAGAATGCTTTTGCTCAAGTATTTAAAAAGTTTAGCTGGATATAGAAAATATGGTTTAAAAATGATATTGTTGAGCCATCAAAATTATGCTCAAGTTGCTACAATGTTAAAACTTTTTGCAGTATTACTCATCGTACTCGAATGTTAACATGATTACTTAGATATAATCCAATAAAGTTATTTTCAGATCTGTATCCTCAACAAAATCATTCTTTCCACGTCGTCAAATAGCTTATAGTCAAAATAATTTACATAGAATGTTCAAGCTGAACGTCAAGACACTTCGCGGTATCACTCGTGATACTTTTAGTGTTCTACATAATTATTTTGACAGTCTAACAAAATTATTTTCAGATGCGTATTTACATAGACAAATTTTTAGATACTTCGACATTCTTTCTCCCCTCGATGTGGAATGAATTTACAAAAAAATTTCGCATGATCTGCGACGGTAAACGTTGAGTAAATCACTCCGAGTTTTCCCAAGTTCGCTCACCGACGACTCCCATCGTTTGCTCCGTACCGTCGTTACGTAACGCAATTCGTAACGTACCTTTTACGCGGCCGCATACCACGACCCCTGAACTCTTCTTTCCACATCCAATAAAATCCGTCGTCCTCACGTCGAAGGCCGCTGGGGTGGCCGAGACGATCATCATGAGGAATTCGCCGCGATGCACGATCGTTGCGTGGGCGAAAGCATCGACAAGACCCTCTGCATATATGGATACGCAGAGTCGGAGGGCACGATGCGCCATTTATTTACGGCTGTCTATGTACGTATGTCTCGAGTGCTATCGCGCAACGATCATTAGCGCGCACGGGCGTGAGCGTACTTCACTCCCCGGCCCACGGCCCATGCGACTTTAATTCGAGCTAAAGTAGGGGCCTAATGTTTTATTACTCGAAATTATTTTCCGCTGTATCGATGAAATCGAAAAATAATTGGTATCAATTAAAATCCCGCCCTCCCTCCGCCCCTTCTTCTCTTCCTCCGACTTTGTAACCGTGCGGCGTGAACGCGCAATCCGAATGGACAACACAGTAGGGGAGAGTTGGCGCGAGCGCTTTTATCGGATTTTATCTTGCGACATCAAAAATTGTAATATGAACTGGGTACAATCTTGGTAAGTACGATCGCACAATTGTAGCTGACTGGTTCTTAAATTATCGGCGCGCATGCAAGTCGTGCAATCGCGCGTGTACCGTAGACGCGGCGATTCTTATGGCCTCGTGGCACGATACAATGAAGAGCTTGCCGTAGTAAGATCATCAAAACGGCGTTAGACCGGCGAATAAAAGCCGTACGATACCCCGATCGACTCGTTATTCTTGACGTGATATACACAGTCTAACGTAGTCATGATACACTCGAGCATAATCACCGTGTTCTCCATTATTATGCACAGAGTGCATTGTTCTCGCGTCTGTATTCGAAGGACGAGGAACCACGGAATCGCCGCGAGCGATGCAATTAATATCTAATCTTCAATTACGAGTGTACATGCCGGCAACTTAACGCAGGCAGCCTCTTATCAAAGAGTCAGGATCTCTCTTATTTTTTGCCCTCGTAAGTTACGGCATTGCAAAAGCCCGGCAGGAAAATTATCATAATCCTCATCCTAATCATTAATTATTTATTATTCTCTCGATTATAACACGTGGAAGAATATACATTCCTCTCGAGAAGCCGAACTTATATCGTATGATAAATAATACTAATATAACAAGATCTGTGAGGAAGGAAGAAGAAAGCATGAAAGGATCCGGGATATGGAAAGAGATCAGTCGAGGAAGAAGGGTGCCTTTGGTAACATTGCCAGCCGAGCGTTTATTATCCTTTGGCTTCGATACCGGATTATTTTTAGTGTACGCGTAGGCATAAATGAGCGCATAAAAATGCACATACCTGCCAGCTTGTTCGCCTGCCTCCGGATCGGCAATGGCCGAGAAAGAGAGAAAAAGCGGAGAGAAAGAGAGTTAGGCCATGCAGAGGCACGATCAAGAATCGAGGAGGAAAAGAGACGAAAAGACCGAAGACGAAAGGATGGCCAGAGAGCGCGTGTGCAGGCTTATAGGTACCGACCACGAGCTGTCCGACACGTTGGCGCCACCAAAGTATTTTATGCATGCCAGATGAGAGTACTCATCTCGGATCTGACACTGAACTCACTCGACGACCCACGCGATCGACTCACTTTCGAGTCAGGACTCGAGACTACATATCAGAGAAATTGTGCGAGTCTTGCGTTTTCGGTGTTATTTCGGGCAAGTGCAGTACGACGATCTGATCATCTTTTATAGCAATTTGATTGGATACACACAGTACGTACTGGTGCATATTAAAGCCGCCGACACAATTTGACGTAAAGATGTATGTTTAATATAATATATAGATATAAAAAATGAATTAATATATAAAATCGTCAAATCCTTAATATACGCCATTGTGTTATTAAGCAAAATATGTATTTTATACACTGGGCAACAAGATTAACGCAACACCTGTTCACTCTGCAAAAATAGGCAAATTTCAAGATACAATAACTTCATCAAAAATTATCGTATAGGGATATTTAAAAAAGCATTTTACAGGTAGAAACCTCTACTTTTCGGATCGCTACTTAAAAAAACGGTCTCGTGGAGATTTCATGAATTTACACAAACATAAATAAAGATATAAAAAAATCTCAAAATCTCAACGTGGAAGGAAAAGGGCCATTTTTGCTTCAACGTTGAATAACTCGATGAAAAAAAATCGTACGGAGCTTCGTAACAAAGCAAATTAAAGGTAAAGATTCGCTCTCTCGAATGATGTAAATCGCATTTGTATACAATTTTTAGTCCACTCCGTGGAACTCCGCAAATTTCGTAAAAATTTTGAGATTTGATATATCTTTATTTATGTTCGTGTAACTTTATGAAATCTCCTTAGACTGTTTTTTTAAATAGCAAAATCTGAAAAGTAGACGTTTCAACCTGTAAAATGCTTTTTTAAACATCCCTATACGACAATTTTTGATGAAGTTATTGTATCTTGAAATTTGCCTATTTTTGCAGAGTGAACAGATGTTGCGTTAATTTTGTTGTCCAGTGTATTTGAAATAAATAAATTTCACTTTTACACTCACAATGAAATTATCATTGTACAACGGGTTTAATGTACATATATTAATAATTTTCACCGAACTCATTATTAGACGATGTTGCACTACACCTATCTGTTGAATTGCTTGTTTTAGTTTGATCGACACATGAAAAATATTAATATAGTTCTCACGATATTGCATTTATTAAATAAATGCTATCATGGATTCTCTGTAATGCGCAAATTGCTTTTAATAACGATTTGAACATCGGATAGTTAATTTCTCTTGTATTGAAGAATATTACCTTAAAAATTTCTAATACATGAGACAAAATTATCTACAATGATCGTTTTTGTTTGCCATTATAATCATAAACAATGTATAGAGTTTCACTTTTGCCAGGACCTTAACCGCTTCGATCATGCGAACTTTATACATAATGAGTTTCTTGTTGTCGAAGAAACATGGGATATGGCACGATTAGATTTAGACTTCGAGTGATAAGTCCAAAGTTCATCGATGTTCGATCGTGATCCAATCGGTTTGTGAAGTTCATGATCTAATGGAAAGTCTACGTTTTGAGTTTCGTTCGACATATTGGTGTGCCTCAAAAGGTCTCCAAGTGTATCATAAAAATTTTACGAAAAATAAAAAAGTGAAAAAATTAAAAAATTGACAGTAAAAAACGAATGAAACGCAAAGTAATAAATATTTTTAAAATTATAAAAATTACCTAAATTATATATTGTGTTTACTCTTATTTTAACCAAAGCGATATATCATCATTGAAGAGAAATCTTTTAAAACAATAAAATAAATAATGCAAACTTTATTTAAAACTTTACTTTTTATTTCTGAATTCTGTGTATCTGATAAAAGATGCTATGTCGAGCATAAAACGTGTGCACCTAATAAAATATCTCAACAAATTTGGTTCAATATTTATGTGCCGAATTGAAAAAGATTGAAAATTAATTTATAATAAAATGGAGTCAAAAAGGGAGGCTTAGTACTCGATCGCGACTTCCGGTCCGCTCGGATGTTTCTCTAGTGAATCATTGGTCACGGTGAAGCCTCGAGAAGGGTTTAGTCATCCAGTGCACGGTGCATCGGCTTCGTGCGACCTTGCAGCTGGTCTCATTGTCGCTCGTGCGTCGCGCGCGTTCGTCGCATCTACTGCGGCGTCGTCACCTCATTGTTCGCGAAGCCGCAGTGCACCTTTGTCGTTAGCCTTCTTATCGTCTTTACTTATGTTGTCGCTTAATGTCGACAGTGGCACATCATGTAGTTTATTCGCACGCAAACCGCCTTGCGTTTATCATACATGATCAAGGGAAGCAGCACCTCACCTCTGTCAGCGGTTAATCCGTAGCGCAAAAGCGAGAATATTTTATTGCGTCAACTTGTCGTGCGCGTCAAAGAAATATGCATTTCATGGTTTTCCTTCTCTACAATGAATGATGTGAACATTTAGGCAGACATAATATAGACACACGTAAAAATATACGGTCACGAAATTAATTGTCAGGTACTGCATAATACTGATTTCCTCAAACCGTTATTTGAGTGTTAAAAATTATTTCACTTACGCATTACGGTAATAATAATAATTTTACAATTATTTATCTAAATATATATATATAAATATGAACTATCAGTGCTATAATGCGTAAAATTTTTAACACCCAAACAACAATTTGAAGAAATCGATATAATGGCTCACCGTTCGAATTAATTTCATGACAATTAGTCTCGTGACTGTATATTAAAGTATATTTATTGATTAAAACTGTAAAAACGGACCTTTCAGATTAAACATTTTAGCAAAATTATTAAAATATAATTGTTGGAGGTATAGTCTAGGGGCAAAATGTAGTAAATTCGAAGAAACAACGCAGGTGCGACAACAGATACATATAACGTGACTGTTTCCGTCATTAGATACGGTATTACAGCACTTATGTTTAAGTTTACTCGATTCAATCGGATTCACGACCAGTACATCCGGGAATGTTACGGTAAGAGTTAATTCCATAAATGTTTGCTCGTGTATAAGATGCTAAAGGAGGTCGTTTCTTGATTTACGTTGATTGGTCGTCGAAATCCAGCCTGATTCCGCTCGGCCACGAGGAGTTCGTTGCCCGCGTTTATGAAAGACTCGACCGAATATCAAGTAAAATACGTAACGCTACTTAATTCTTGAATAGAGCTGACAGATTTCGCGTTTCCGACGCGCAAGTTGTTTCGCGTTTATCATTTACCGTTGTGCCTATAGACTTCTTTCGTAGAAGCAGGCAAGAAGTCGCAATAATGTGGAAGATTGTCAGTAACCATGCGAGGTAGTTAACGGACTATCGTTTTTCACAGCGTTTAGCTTTTGCTAATACGAGTTGCATCTATCTGCTAAAATTATGGAACGTGTTACTAACGAATATGATAAATCATTTTCATTTACATATGCGTATATTAAATTTAACCCGGAAACGTTTTCTGGATTAACACAGCTTACAATTTAGAATATCTATGAAATATTACACAAGCGATTAATAATTTGAATTTTATCTGTTCCAGGTACGTGCTAATAGCAACCAAAGAAGCGTGCGGCAGATATCACGAAATATTGTGAGTTATCCTTCCTGATACAAAAATATACTTGTATCAACATGTCAGTTGTAGTAATGACTCAAAACTAACAAAATTTCATAGTAATAATAAGTGATAATAAGTAGTGAGATAATAAATATGATTATATACATATTTTGTTTCATTTATGGGACATAAAATCCGAAGAAAATAGAATTATGTAATAAAAACAAAGAAATATAGAGTTAAAATATAAAGCTCTAATCTAAACAGTCCACAGAGATGAAGTCATAGAATAAGTTGATATTGTTCACGATTATAATGTCTATATAATACGGTATAATATTATAGTACTTATTTATATAATACTGTGGCCAATATTCATAGCCGATTTTTATATTTGAGGTTGTCTTAAGATGTCTTGAACAATCAGAGAGCCGTATTAACATCTTAAGACATTCTTAAAATAAGAGAACGGACTATGAATACCGCCCTATAAATGAATAAAACCTTTCTTCAATAGACAGAATGTTAACTATGTTGCGCAGAATTTTTTATGATGAAGAGCTAAAATATGAAATTGTAATTTAGATGATGAAATCATTGAACAAATGTCTATAAGGTCCACGATTATAATATATGATGGTATTTATATAGTGGTATATAAATAAAACACATCTCTTCAATAGAACGCTAACTGCGTTTACGCAGGACTTCTGATGAAAGTACCGAAAGTGCAAATTATTTTGAGAAACATGCACTATTTGCAAGCTACCGGTTGAGTTTCCTCCAGTCTGCCGTACTCCAAGACTATTAATAGTACTCTCTTGGAATCGGAATGTGATTCAGGACTTTCACTGTCACCTCCTCACGTGAAGCTTGTAGACACGCGAGCGGTAGTCGTGTACGCACGTCTGTAGGCGTGTCTTTGTCTCGCTCTGCTCGAGCCTGTTCTCCGTTTCTTTCCGACTTCGTATGCATTATGTTTTTTTCCTTTTTCTCTTGTGTCTACCGATGTTACTTACGATCGTGCGTGCGCGCTAGTGTCATTTCTGTCCGCCGTTGCGTGCTCACGCTTATGTCACAACTGAATCATATCTCTATCTTCGCGTATTCTACTTTTCACTCACCTTTCGCATTCTTGCGTGTACATTTACGAATGCTGCGATTAATTAGCGTTATCAATGTCTGAGAGAGAGAGAGAGAGAGAGAGAGAGAGAGATATTCCAGATAAATATATCATCGGCAAAAACGACAAAAACTGACGTAATGCTGTTTGTAATAATCTTTCGTCACGACTTCGGCATTTCTAGAGATATATTAACTGATATAACATATTAGGAATCATTCATTAACGGATATCAAAAGATAACTTATCGATGCAGACATCAATTAATACTGTTTTGCTTACTTTCTGTTTCATCATCATGTTTCTTATTCCGTTAATTTAGGCCGTCAATTATTGTATATGTGTATGTTAGCTACACAAAATTTTACATTTTATATAATTTCTTTTTTCTTATTTCTTTCTCATACTACTTTATTTCAATTTTAGTTTGTACCGTATTTTACTTTTTCCTTTGATTAATTTTTCTTATTTAATTTTGTTATTTTATTTTTTCTTCATTGTCACAATGCTGCATTATTGTTTATAAATCCTTAGAAGATCCATCTTACACTAATTGTAAGAGAAAAATGTACTAAATTTTAATAAATGTATTTGAATAGAGTGCCAGTTGAATATTTATTAAAAATAAGTATATATTTATTTAATATAAGAACCATTAATTTGATGTGTTTGTAACTATAATATTATTATTTTTTATTTAGCAAATATTTATTTTCCCTAAATTTACATTTTTCTCTCAGTGTAGAACCGTAATGAAAGCTCTATCAATCTATCTATTTATCTCTCTTTTTCTCTGCTTATATTTTTTCTTTCAGGATATTCAAAAATGAACTTTGTAACGTTTAGCGTAACTAAGAAGATGTATTAAAAATTAAAATATTCCGTGAATGCATTAGCTTAACTTATTGCGAATGTACTTTCTTTTTGCTCGAGGCTACAATTATAAATTTCCATTTCAAAGTATCGCGCTAATACGCGGCGCATACGATAGATTCTGACGATTGCACGCATCGTAGGTAAAGTTTACGTTCATGGGCGGAATCAATTAGCTCGGAATTTTCAGCCGCGCTTAATAGCATTCATAATTGCTATACTCGTGGTATCCTATCGGTCGATCAGTTTTCTCGGGGAAAACTCCCTAAGCGGAAGCGCAATAGTGCATTTAAACGAGAAATGTAAGGGAATCTCTAGACTGGCATCGGTTCTCGTTCAACATTATTTCATCTATAAAATCTATCAACCATCTTCGCCAAGTTCTCAACCGTTCTTCGTTGGCTCTCCCTCGCTTTCTAAATCACGTCCCCTGTTACACGTGTCTAAGATTAACGCGCGCCATCGTTAAGTCCAGTACATATCTATATATTGGATCATTTAACGAAAACGATTATTCGTCTTCGATGCCGCTGGCTATGCTCGTTTTTCATGTTCTTACAGTGCGCACTGCGAATGGATATAAAGGAATCGCGTGCGAGCGCGCCGTTTGCAGCGGCCGATCGAAGCTCGGAATCCACCGCTAGTTAACAGACTATTTCAAGTCCTCTCTCTCCCGGCCACCTTTGTGACTACGTAGAAAGAGTACGGTGTCTGAGTAGTCCAACGAAATTTCCGATCCGCCGGTCTCTCGGTGTGTGAGATGAACGAACATTGATAATGCACGTTCGCTCTCATACGTTCCTCTTTACTTTATAGCGCGAGCTATTCGTCGTGATTCGCGGATCGATTCGGATCGGAACTCGGTAGAATGCACAAAAGCACGCACTAGTCAGCCTTGCAAAATCCCATTCGAACCCATGTTCGGGCAAAGTTTCCCGTACATAAGTTCTTAATCGTCGATGCCGATTTGCGATTATGTGAAGATCGAATTATCGCGGTATAATAGAAAATTTCGTAACATATCCATTTGACTTGCAAAAGTGGCACAGTACCGGCACGAGTGCACGTGGTTATCGAACCTACGACACGGAATCAAACGAGCGGATAATGCAGCGGGGAGATGAACGAAGTGATGGTCGGAGCATATTGCAGCGCGCGATGCACCCGTCGCGGCCCTGATTTCGCAGCGTGCGATATCGAGTCCGCGATTGGAATTACCATCGCGCAGTAATAATCGCGCCGGTAGAAACGCGCTGGTTGCATTAAGTGAACACGTGCCGCGCGACCAGTGAAAGTATGCACTTACGTATTGGAAACATGCGGAGCGGTGCGTCTATCATACGCGGCGCCGCATGATTAAGGCGCGCGACAGATACGCGCCGGACTTTAATTATCATTGCGTGCTACGGAACGAAGGTTCGTACGTGCGTAAATATCCTCGCCGCCGACGAGCGTAGAAAGGTCGCCTATCGTGGCTTTGAGAACGAGAACCAGTTTCTTCTGGGGAAACTTTTCTGTTCCACGTAATATTCGCTTTTCTTGCCGCGTTGATAACGCTCGGCATGGAAACTGTTTTGCGAAATAAATAGAAGAGTCAAGCGATCATATAATTATTATAAATAAAAACGACGATATCGCAGAGTATTTCGATAATAAAATTTAAAGGCTCAGTTTTATGTCATTTAAACAAATTCATAACGATTTGGAATTTTACGTAGTTCGTCATATTTTTTTGCTGGATGTACGAAAAGAATGATTTTGCTTTGATTTTTGTTTGAATCGATAAATGTAGATCTTACACGGAAAGAACGAGTTTGCTGGTGTCTAAAAATTGAACTACATTGTAAAAAGTTACATATAAAATTACTACAATCATAATGGCTAATTTTGAGATCCGATATTAAAGAGGTATACTCGTATTTATACATGTAAGTAAAATTACAACTTACAAATAAAATTATTCTTCTTTATAGTAATTAAACAATTTATAAAAGTAATTCAAAAATTAAAGTTTAGTTTACACAATAAAAATATTTATTAGAAATGTTTACGGAATAATTCGTCAATGTATTTTAAAAAATTTGTATATTTACAAAAACCTATAAAATATACTATTGTTATTGTAATTTTCCAATATAGTTATGCAATTAAAAGTATAATATTAATTCTTGTAAAAACGCACAAAATATAACTATATAATTTATACATATATTATTTATGTAATTTGTACTATTTTTTAGTGTAAATACTATTAAAATAATAACATAGGGCATTGTGAAATATAATGAGTAAGGCAAAAAATTTTAACATTCTGACAGTTTGAATATCCGTAATTATTTTAATGTCCTACAAAATTATTTGCGGATATCAGATTGCTGTATCTAGCTAAATTTATAGATACTTCAGCAAAATCATTCTTTCCGTATAAAATCTACATTTCTCAGTTGAAATTAATCGCGACTTAATAACTATGAAAATTTCAGCAGCTGTGTAACGCTGCGTATCTGTTCGAAATATGCGGCTCTCGAAGATTGGCAAATCGCTTCTCGCCGCGGATTGTATCGGTGCATTATATATCGATTCAACGGCGCAATATCGCATACGCTTATACATACGACTGGCCGTTGAGCGTTAGGTGCAACGTGCTCCTAGAGTATGTAGGTTACATTTCACAAGCGACGTTGTGTCTGGTGACGTGTCTGGCTCGGCAACAGTTTTCAGTTTGTGTAGGCAACGAGATTCTCTCTCCCGCTTCGATCGTGCCCGGTGCAACGCCGGCTAATAGAAGCCGGAGTGCCGCAGCGAGTGGGACCTGGTCAACAGTATTGGTAGACAGGAATTTAGAACGGCTCCATTGTCTTCTAGGATAAAAGCGGATTAATCGTTTCCTCGATGGTTCATTTCGTAAAACGCGAGCTCGTTAATAAGGATGATAACTCGTTTACGACAGATTGCGAGAGCAGATTTTTTTTTGTATGTGTAACGATTTCGTCATAATGCTGCTCTTACTCGTTCGATTTATTATCTTTTGTTGTTCAGCGGCTTGACGATTCTCTATCGATTCTAGTAAAATCACTGTAGCATCAAGATGGTTTCTCGTAACAGTGGATTTATCTAACCGTTCTTTTGTCTAACAAGCTTTTACTATCCGTTTTTATTAACATTTTTATTGTCGTTTCGACACAATATTGAGCAAGTAGTCCAAACTATCGATTACGTCTCTCTCTAAATGCTGTCATCAAACCGCGCCGTTTCAAGATGAAAGAAAACGATTAAACAAACGACATAATGACAGTTCTTCTCTCTATTATCTTTTCGTTATTCGTCTATCTTTGTTCAAATTGAAGAAATAGCCTGCAATAAGGAGATCAAGTTTTGCTTTTCATAACACGTTTCGCTACACGATAACTAAAATTGCACAAAGATCGCCTTCTTGAAAATGAATCTCTGGATTTTATTATGGTCTACAATGAAACGTTTGCGAGATGATAGCACGATTGTCTCAACAGATTGTTTCGCCTTTTCATACGTTCATGATGAAATAACGATTGACGTCATGGAAAAAACGCGTCCGTGCGAAAAAAAAGTGAGGCAGAAAATAGGTATCGGATGAAATATGTTACACGGAGATTTCATGAGGTTACTGTTAACAGCCTGAGCCGTCACGCAAGGATACGACCAACGACGACAACGTTATCATCTTTCGTTTTCCTCTCGTTCGCGCAAGAAACACGTTTTACCCCTGTATTACACTCGGTGCATCGCCGTATGCTGCCAAGAAGACGTACAATAGCTGCTTATTATGCCTTGTACACGCTCGCGACTTCCGACTGAGCAATCGCGAATTCTGAGTCACCGTGGCGAGAGAGTCAAGAAGGCTCCGGAGATCTCGTTAACCCTGGCTATCCTATTTCCCCTGAGAAACCGTGAGGATAGCACCATGGAAGAGCCTAAGCGTGACGCGGTTGACGGGCAGTCGAAAGTAATACCGCGGCCGCCGTCGTTAATTATGGGATAAGTTTGAGTTTCGAAAGCGGAATCGTGCCTCGCCGCGAGCTGCGGGATTAATAACAAAGTACTCATCGGGTTGCGCATCGCTCTGAACGCGCCTTGTCAAGAGCAACGAGCTCGTGTCTATTATGCACGATGTTTCACTTGTGCTCGCGGCTCGTTGTGCACCGAAGAACTCGCCGGGAAATCGTTCGAAGCTAAAGATTATCATGTCGTCGAATTTACGGCGTTATTTTAGTAGTCACGGTCATCGTTTGGCAGCAACAGAATGCACGGCAATAAAACACATGGTTCTGTGAGATGGTACTATGTATACCTCGTATACTCCGACGTCTTCTAGATCTGACGAGTGTGAATTTACCTTCACGGAAAAAACAGTTTTCCTGAAGAAAAATTTAGCTAGATTTGAAAATAATTTTAGTGGACCATACAAATAATTATAAGACCAAAGCTCAAACTGATTACTAAAATATCAAACTTTTGCAGCATTATTGTCATGCTTGAATCTCCTATATAATTATTTTGACGATCTAAAACAATTTGTTGATGATTCAACAAAATTTTCAGATACTTTAGCAAAACTGTTTTCCCCGCGTTGAAATCCTAAATATATCCTCGAATGAATTATTGAATAAAATAACGTGTAAATTTCACGTTTAACATATATTAGGTACAATTAGAGAGTTATATCAGGTATAATAACATTTATCCAAATTCATCGGACGAGAATAGGAATATCAAGAGTAATTCTTAATGATTCCGTCGCTTAATGAATCACAAAATTGTATGTCTTGAATACTCGAGACATAATTATATATTACAGCTAATAGATATTTTCTATTACTTCTAATGTAGCATATCTTTAAAGATCTAATCTGACGAGTTTAAATGTAGGCTACTTTGATGATCTCTTCCGATGAGATAAATTATCGATGATACATAATATCTATTTGAAACTGAGATTGGTAGATGAGACCAATTTCGAGCTAACCGACGTAAATTCTTCTAAAGTCGTTCGTTCTCCCATCCGGTCGACCTCGATGCAGTCACGGTGCAGAGCCGAGGGAAGATGTTTTGCTCCGACACGCTTTAAGTAGCAACAGGCGCGTGATCGAGGATTCTACGGGATAATCCTGGTCGGCGGCCGACCTTGAAAGGGCCTATCCACGTACTCGTGCAAGTCGCGTGCCCTATACGATGCCTTCACGATGGCTGACATCACCGCGACCTGGTCTATCGCGGTGGCGGCGTTCCCGCGCGATCAATTACGGGACGGGTAAAACGACGAACACGCCCATTTACGTTCGCTTCGAAATTTCTGCTTTATTTGTCAGCGCGTCGGATATTGTCGGAGAAGAAAGAAAAGAGTCGAGAGAAACGCAGAGGCGTGTCTAGCGGACCCACTTGGCTGCCCTTGGCTGCGACTCCTGCCCCTTCGGACCTTTTTCTCCCTTTCTCTCCTTTTTACCGCCCGGGAGTTTTATCTTGGAATATTCGGGACGTTTCTCGAAGCAACGACTCTTCAACGAGCAAGAGTTCCGGACTTACAGAAGACGATCTACATATCAATAAGACACGAAACGAGATTTACTTTGTCAGTCGTACTTTCAGACGAAACCACGAGCGTTCGAATTAGCTGTTCAAATGTGCAAATAAAAAAATCTCGTTGAGATTAATCGGTCGTATCTCGCATGCTATCATGCGTGATAAACGAGGCGTGAAATTTCGCACGCGACGAAAGGGAAATACGGTAGAATCGTGCGATAACTGATTTCGCATATCTACGATATATCGCAGATACGCGTATCTATTCAAAGGCGCGAAATTGATTTAGGCGTTTAAATCTACCGCTGCTCGTTAGACTATCAAGATTATTAAGCCTTCCTTTGTATAGAAGTAGGTAGCGCACGTGCATCTCTATAACAATTTATTTCAGTAACCACACTGCGAGTCCGCTGTAGTTTAGCCGTATTCACATTTCCTTTTCTTCGCACAACGTTACAACCTGTCATGGCATTCATAGATTAATGATCCCTCGGCAATTAAGCACAGATTGCTATTGTAATTTATAATTTCTCATGCTCATCGACACGATTGCACGCGTTACAAAAGTGCTCGCTATTCAGTACACGCTTATTCGCATCGTGCGATGTAGACCACTTCGATTTCGTCGCTCATCATCTGATATCCCGCAAATCGAGCGAGTCGTCGATACCGCAAAACGGCTTGTCTTTTTCACAAACTTAAGACGCGCACGTTAAGGAACAAATTTCTTACGCACGCGTATATTATCATCGTCCGCCTCGTCCGCCTGCTTCGCCGCTCGCGAAGTTACGACCGCGAGATTCCTGAGGAATCTCTATGCTATCTATCGATAGCAATCGCGGGGTTACGTGATCGCGCGAGAGTGCCCCGCTGGAATCTCACCGGAATGAGCACGTTCACTGGCTTTGATTTCACGGTGGAAAGGGAGAGTACGTGTGTGGTCGCGACTGGACAGACACACTGGGCAGCTGCTCTCGCAACATTGTCCGCGCAAAGTCATCGTCATGCCCGTCGTAATGCCCAACCAAGAACGATATCATGTTGATTGTGAAACGAGCCGCGACGAGGTATGTCGCGGTAGAAATATGCGGTCCTCCCTGCGATTATCGAAAATGGCCATTTGTTGCCGAGAGCTCTTCGATCGAATTGCTCGAATAAGGAGCATCATTCCTAGGAACTCTCTCTCGATAACGAGTCTTGGACGTGAAAATGCTTTTGACCTTACGAACGAGCTAGTCGTCGAACCGATCAGTGAGGAAAGTAATGACGAGACAGGCTGCGTTACTGGATGATTCATTGCCCCATTGGCGCGAAAGCCGCCTCGAGGGCCGCACTCTGCGTAACTTCTAGCGTTCTACGACCGAAGCACTCGCACAGATCGGATTATTTACCGAGAAACTGTGGAAACCGCTTTGACGATTTAACGGTAAAGACACGCGGCAAGCGAGGTGTCTTATTGAATGACAACGGATCATTGATGACAGCATCATTGATTATTTCTTTCTTCAACGATCCTGCGATGCCGCAGGTGAAACGCACTCTATCAAGCACGGTGATTTGAAGAAGAGGCTTAATTACTTGTGGAATCTCTGTATTGCTAATCCCGTTGGAGGAATTTTAGATATCTTAGATATTTTAGATATCTTTAATTAAACATATCTAATAATCTTTAAATTCTGATGACTTTTTGCCTTTTGTATTATGCTTATTTTTGAATGAATCAGAAAAAAAAATTGAGAGTATCATCTTTATTAACTCTCAACTACAGCAACGAGTCATTTGGACCTAAATGAAAATTTGTAGATGATTATATAATCAGCACGATTAATACTATGAAGATCTTATAGGTAAAAAATATTTGAAATAGAATGTTTCTACATTAATTACCTTAAGGTTCATTTGCATTCTGTACTTCAAACAGGATTCTTTAGAACTTAAGTGTATCTTTTACAGCTGTAGTTGAGGATTAACATCGATGTAAAGTTTCGTTCTAATGTGTGCGGAAAAAATAAATAAATTTATCAAAATATTACGAATACTTTAGAATATTTGGAATAAGTAACGCTTCCAAAATATTTCTTTCTTCTACGCGCATTGTGAATAAAACTTGGAAGAAAAAAGGAAACATTAAATCACGTTAATCATGTCCCACTATAAAGAATAGCGCGTTTCTTTCTTCGTCAAGTTTCTCCACGACATTTCGATCGCGCCTTTGTCAGAGCTTCAAGATGAAATATCTTAAGTATTGACCTTTGACGCGAATCGTGATTGCGTAACGGCCTGAACGAACGAGCGACAAACGCGGGACAACGTGGTCGTGCCAAACAAATGACCGCGATCCATCAGTTCACGATCTCGAGCGGATCTCGAATAGCGACGTAGGATCTAATAGCGTGTTTTCGTTATAATATCGGATCACTTTCACGAGGCAGAAACCGTGAAACGAGGCCGTTGGCTCCCACGATACATCTTTCTCGCCCCCCAGGTTCTCATCTTTCTTTCTTACTGCGCCCGGTCGAAGCCACCATTAAACGACAAAAGCAAATACATTCACGGACCGAGCTATTGTTTGACGTTCAGCCGTCTCGACTCTTCCGCGTCGGATCCCGAGTCCAAATGTCTGAGAGTATCGTGTGGGTGTGGAAGGGTACCGGCTGATGGAAATGAGTTTTCTGTCTAGCACGAACGATAATATGGCGATTTCCGGTCAACCGCACGCTCTGACAAATGATCGTATACGCGTAGCGGCACAAGTAGCATGGATGCAAATGTATCTTCACCACTTACCGATCCGTTGTGGTTTGAGGGATTAGACGCGCGAAATGAAAAAAGCTGAAAGTCTAGTCATCAATCTTGGGCACAAGTCGTGCAACGTGATTCGATTCTATGTGGATCGAATAGATCGCGTCGAATAGATTGGACATGATCGAATGAATTGGAGATGTGAGAGTTACTACCTGGGAAGAGGAACCCAGGGACGAGAAATCGCGAAATACTCAAAGTTGTGCAGTCATTCAACACACAGAGCCACTTGGCCACTTCCTCTCGGTGATGTACCGCTAGATACCGGATAAATCAAACTCGATAGATTTGTGTTTAAACCGACGATTAGCGACGAAAAGGCGCGGCACGGGCTGCCGTAATTGTCCGAGCAATTACGAGCCAACGGACTTTTTCTTCGTCTAATTATGCGACCGCTTCGTAATGAACGGGATGCTTTCGGATGCTCAGCGGCGTAGGAATGCCATTCGGATATATCGCACGGCGATCATTAATAACATACGCCGCAACACCTCAGGAGAAATGTCAGCGTCTAGACGTACCTTCTCTATGTACGACGATAATTAGCTATTATAAGAAGTTACGCAATCTTCCGCGGTTGAACGCCTTTCCGGCGTAACGATCAATGAAGAATGAACAATATTCTAATCATACAAGCACGTGAGCTCACATCAATTCGACACGTCTCGTTTTATGATGTAACATGCACGATACGGAATCAGTCGCGTGTAACATCGTCCAAATGGAATTGAAGCCTCAACGTAACGTGGCTAAGTCCAAATGGAAAATGCTCGCGCGCACGGAAGGTGGGAGGATCGCGCGGAGGTCGTCGCTCGCCTCGGGCGATGGAAGGCAAAGGCGCTGATAATTTCCACTTGCGTCTCTGCTCCATCGCGTGTGCACCTACACGCGTGTGAACCCGCGTATGCAAGCTCGCGTCCAACGTGAGCGTACGCATATATACGCAAGAAAGCGCGCGCGCGCGCCATATACGTTCACACGCCCTGTGTTCTTAGGACACA
>NW_017304758.1:368378-412251 GCF_001594115.1 Trachymyrmex septentrionalis
TCGTACGCAAGAAAGCGCGCGCGCGCCATATACGTTCACACGCCCTGTGTTCTTAGGACACACAAACCCCGCTTATGGGTTTCTGTAAACTCGAACAGGTAATTCCATTAGCGGATGAGAGGAGTGGGTGTGTTGCGGCGGTGCCCTCGAGCATGCGGAGCGCTCCCGCGGAGCACGCTCGCGTCTGCGTGCGTTCGTTTACCTACCCGCCGTTTTACAGTTAACCGGTGATTTTTGTAGGAAAAATAAGGCGCGCTTGATCCCGGGATCGTATATCGAGGATGACCGTACGTCATTGCTTTGCATCCACTTACATCACAGTAGCTACCTACTCGCGTAGATTGGCCAGTAAAAGGATAATTTAAGTGCAGGTGCTACTCGCAACCACGAGCGATCGCTTATAGTTCTGTCAGTCTACATGAGTTACGATGTATATAAATAATTTATTTCGGATAGATATGACGGCGATAGACGTCAGACTCCGAACGATTACTTGAATGACTTCGTCGCGGATACAGTTAACATTTATACCGCGGGTCAATAGTATGTTAAATTGTCGTAGAGTTTCTAAGTGCTCATTGTGTTCCGCGCGCGCTGCCGCAACAAGTCCGATCGCAGCCGGCCATAAACAATAAATTGTCGTATCAGTTGCTCGAGGCGTGAGCCTGTGACGCGACTGTCCTTGATCCGAATTAAGATGTGTATCTTTCGCAATTAAGATGATGGACGTATCTGTGCATAAGGCACGCATATTGTAGTCGCAGGCTGTACCTGGCAATTTTGCTCTGGGCCGAAACGCTGCACGATCCGTCAATTATTGTAAGAAGTGCCGTTACTGCGATAATCGACCTCATGATCGACTCGCCTTATGCCATTTCATCTTTACCTTTCTCTCCCTTCAGGTATTCTCAATATTTATGCCCGTTATTTTTGCGAATTTGTCTGTTTTGCGATCACAATCATAGAATTCGATTAAAAATTCATATAAAAACGCGTATACATCGCAATCTACATTTCTGTATTTTTACGTTGAATATTAGTTATAAATCTGTTATTTAGAAACGTTATTCAGAAATTAATTAATCGATATATTAGATTTTACAAGTTTAATTTCAACATTTGTGTGTGTTCCATTCTAGTAGATATCAAATTTATTAAAGTTCAGTTGATTCTCAAACTTTTTTCGAATATTATTTCCAAAAAGATAGTCAAATCAGTGACAATTAAATCAACTTTAATTAATGTTTATAGGAAACATTTTAATATAAATTAAATCTAAACGACTATCATTTTTTAGTAACAATCGAATTAATATATATTGTGCACGATTTTTTGAATAGATAACCTTTTCTTTCACATGCTGTCGCAATTAGCGATTGCTTGATCTGTTAATCGTAAATAAATAATCTTACGTTACTCTCGTGCGTTCTCAAACAAAATTCTCGCGATGTCAGAAATGTCAGAGTTCGCTTCTCAACGTGACATCTCAACGGGGAAGGTACATGTACCACAAATGTACTTAATGTCATCCGTCTCGATGGGTTGACTTGATGCTCAAGCCACAGCTGGAAGATATTCGCGGCCACTTCTCGGTTTTCAATCATAACAGCGACGTGCTTCAGGGTGCGCCGTTTTTCGCGTTGTTAACATCAACTCGACGTTGCCTTTAAGTCAATTACTCGCTTCCCGTCGATTGTCGACGAACGGTAGGAAAACGCGTACCTGCCGATCCCGAAGTCAAAACGACACGCCTGGAAAGCGGCATCAGAACCATGCAAATCGTCGTGATGGCCTCTAAGATTGGCGGCGTAGGGGTCGTGTGAACCGTAAACTCTTGATACGAGCGTAAAGGCGAAGCGGCCTTTCCGAAGACCTTAAAAGTCGCTTAGCCGCACCGTCCGACTGATGAAGAAACGGGTCAACCACGCCGAGAGATCTGCAAATCGACACGACATCGTAAAACTCGCGAAGAGCCGAACTGAGCTGTGCCGAGCGGATGAATGGATTTCGCTACGGTCGACTTCAAGATCGCGACACGTAAAATCCTAATCTATAGAAAATTGTGAGGTATTTCATCGTAAGTGGTGAGGCGATTTCTTCGAAGAATTATCCGATATTCGTCACCGCTTAACTCTCTTATTTCTCTCTTCGCACTCGGCGACCGTTTTTGAAGTGCTGCTTTCGCGAGAGAGACTGGCTTTGATTTGCGAAACATCAATCTTCATAATTTATTGCCGACCTGCGCAGCGCGATGTGGCAATGGCGTTCCGGCAAGCCGACCGACGAGAATGCAGCCCTTTTCGGTTGGGCAACAAAGGGGACTAGTCCAATTTCGAGCGATGATTTCATTCCTCGACCAGCACTCGCCATTACGGCCGATAAATGTTGGTTGCCGCACCGACGCTAAAGCGTAAACGCGAAATAAATCATATCACGAGTGACGAGGACGTTACCTCGAATTGCCTTTATAATTATCGCGTGTAATTCCTTGCGCGAGATACGAGGCGAGAATTATCCTCGACGCTGAAACGCGTACAATGCATAATGTCATCTTTAAACTAGCGGATACTGGCAATAAATTCTAAAGATTAGTATCAATGTTATATGCAGAATTACGATATTCCTTTCATTACCATGTGAATTGTTCATATAGCAATTATTATTACTTAATCATATATATATATATATGTGTGTGTGTATATACGTTTGATAGTTGCTTTTCCTTTTTCTCGAAAGCAGCTGCACGCAGTATCTTTCTGCTCGGTGACGCAGGAATCCCGTGGAACGTATGTAACTTCTGGCTGTCAGGTGATCACGATGAACCCATATTTGAAGGTCCTGAGCAACGATCCTTCTCTTTTCACCCGGCTTCTCGATTTACATCCACGCCGCTCGAATATCTCGATGTACGAGTTTGACGGGGAACTTCGTGTTTCATTAAATAAAGAAGTTTACGCGCGAGCTCCAGCCTGGAGTCGAACAACGCGACTACGTGGCGTCGAGTTTCATCAAAGTCGTGCAGCAAGAGATGGCCGAGAGATTGTACTCCGTTACTTCGTGAATCGGATTTGCGCCGAGTTATCTCTTGGCCTCACTAAGAACGAGAAGACCGGCACACGGTCCCATCATAACGACACGGATGGTCGTTAGAAAAGCATTAGAGAGTATATATGCCTGCACGAGATCCGACGGTGGCCAGACTCCGCGGAAATCTCCCGCAGTGTCACGTTCGTCTTTCTCTATTTAATTGGGCGCCTATTCGTTCGCGCGACGCTCGATTACAGCAACTCGCACACCTCGATACTTTTCGTCACGCGTCGGGTTAACCCGGGTCGATCGTCTCGATTTCATCTGCCACTCCGGAATTCTCCCCCGACGAGAAACTTCCGACGGCGGTTGCCCGAGTGCTTTCGCTTTCTCCCTTCCTCCTTCTCCCGCGGCCGTAGCAGATCTAGAGGAAGATCGATGTCCCGCATTTCTCCGCTAGATATCAGCGACGAGGAAACCCCGGCGAGTTTCTCGCGAGAAGAGCGTTATCTCGGGAAGAGGCGGTGCCTCTCTTTCCCTCTTTCATCTCGACTCGTCGATACTCTCGCGAAGGATCGATGATCCTCAGAACTCGGGTAGTTTGGGTAGTTCAGGCGAGACCGGTCACGATCGGCGGGTCCAACCGCTCTGAAAAGGCGGCGATTCGAAATCTGGGCTAGGCGGAGGCTGATGCAGGAGACTGACGAAATGCCTTCTTTCTCCCGTATCCCTCCATATCATCTTTGTTCTCAGGCTATTATGTGTGCGCGCGCGTCTGAAATGACGTACAACGTCGGTGCGTCCCTCTCTTTCTGGAATCGCGCGCGATTCTTCGCGTCTCTTCTCTCCATCTCTACTCACTCAGCCATCCTCCCGCTCTCTTCAGCCCTGCGGGTTAGGTCGTCTTCGTGTCTGCTACCTGGCTGCTGCACCGTTATCTAACCTCCAGCACCGGGACGCGCGTATGCAGCACACGCGCCTTCCCTGCAATCGGTACGCGCTGAACTCCACTGAACGGCTCGAGAGGATCGTCCGCCCGCGGTGAAACGAGTGAGCGGCATGGTTAGTGCGTTCAGCAGGTTCCGATGCTCGTCGCCTTGAACCTTTCGCACGGGGTTCAAGCGGATAGGACGCCACCCGCGTTCTGTACTTTAACTCCAGCCGTCGTCACGATCATCATCGCCGCGGTGGCAAATCGTTCGCTCGTAAAGCCCGCGTTCTGTCGTCGCGTTGAGAAAGTCGCTGTGACATTATGATTTTATAGCGCGACGTCGTTGTCGTCGCGATTGTAAAAATCAATATCTCGATCGTGCATGAGTTCGAAGACGACCTACGCATTGCGTAGAGAGCGTTTGCTTGTTCAGAATTAACACACATACGTACACATTCAATGTATGCATCCACCATAAAAAAACTTAGAAATCGTAAAGCATAAGTACAAGTCACGATGTTTCAAGCGACTCTCATATCGACAATGCCATTTATTTATCTGCTTCGCGATATGGTGCAGATCGAAGTTACAGTGTAAAAGTCCAATATTTTTATGTATCCATGTAAAAGTGTATTTCAGATACTTTGTTTTTTTTTACGAAGTCGTAATACCGAATCTCACCATTTACAACACAGCGCGAGCTAAAATTACATGCAACATCGCTGTCTGCCGTCACCGTTATATTTTATGATACGTATCCTGCGGACTGCATAATGACAGTAATACTTTTACCAGCCGGAATCGACTTTAGAATGGAGTTTGAATCCAAAAAGAGAACGGTAATACGTAATAGCCTTAATCGTATCACGGAGATATAATCTTAATACATCAGAAATACGTTGTATAACGCTGCGTATATTTAGATAGTCATTATGTATATCCTATAGTATTTTATCATTCAAAGTAACAATAAGTTGCATAAAATACTATTGAATTACCGTTCATTATATAATGGTGACATATTTTTAATGAAAGCTACATGTTCTTTATAATAATTATCCTTTTATTATAATTATCCTTTTTAAATTTATTTAGATTTTCGAAGTGTCGCCAAGAAATTAAAATTGTCACAATGTTTCAGCAACAGTTTTTAATAGGTTTTTCTTTTTTCAAAATAATTAAAGTGTGTGTTTTGAATGAAAAGTTATATTTATACAGAAGTTGAATTAATACGCAAGAGAGTTATATTTTGTACGTTATTTATTATGACGTAAGACATAAAAGACATAGGCAAGAGATTTTGCTTAAGCGAGCTATGATAATATACGCTCGGTGAGCAAACCAACCGCAACCTGGCGCAGCTATGCGATCTCGTAAATCATCTTGAAAATGATTGCTCGATTATGTCTACGGATCGATTCTCTCGTATGTTGCAATGGGTGGCTCGCAAATCGTCGATCGATCGAGTGTCTGTTTTTCAACTATATCAGGTTTGTTCAGGTCAACTATAATAGTTTTCTTGGTGTAGAAAGTATTTATTCAACACATTACCGATATTATTGACACTACGTTGAAAGAAAAGATTGTCTGTTGCAGCAAATTAGATGGTGAAATATGGAATAGCATTTTTAATTGGCTGCAGCAGTCAATTTTTCGTTGTGTTAGCTTATCCATAGTGTCGATATAGGATTTCGATAGGCTAACGCAAAAATTGACTACTGCAACTAATTAAAAATGCTGTTCCATATTCAGCCAATCTTTTCTTTCAGTGCAGTAATTAACAAGAGGCTTAAAAAAAATTTTTATTTCAATTGAAGTAATATCGTGCTAATTATAATCTTATAACAGTAAATTTTAATTTAACATTGTAATAATTAGATAGCTGATAAAGATAATGTTGTCATCAATGTTTAAATGAATGAATATACAGAATCTCCATTTGGATATTTGCCTGAAGGTTTTCTAATCGCTCGTGGATAAAATTACACTGCAAAAATTAAGGGATAATGAGATTTAGATCTGGGAAGGTAGATCTCCTGATTAGGAAAGGGTTTAATTCGCTCGGCGTCGTGATGCCGGCCTTTGTTTGCCAATACTTCAAGGTTTTCCGCCAGGCGCCGCGATGGCGATGTAGATTGGAGCGATGAGGTCAGCTTCAAATATGAAGAGCAGGTTGTTGCTGAGACGTCCCGCCAAATGTCTTCGGCCAAGAATCCCGATGAATTCTCAGCGGTATAACTAAACTGTAATAGAGTTGGCCGGTTTTCTCTTCCCCGTCCCCGCGAGAATATTCCTCAAATTCTGACTCTTCTAGGCCATCCAGGGCGCCAATTTCGCACGGGTTACACCGCCGATTATTTCTACGCTTCAAGGGCAGAGACTGCGGGTACTCCATGGTACTCTGCGCTTTCCTTGAGCGCGGTAACGGTAATGGTAAGTGCCAGGATTTACGAGCGCCAATTCGCCTCGATAACAGCGCGGCGATGGGTTTCCTGGAAATCACGCGAGTGCAAACCATCGGGGTATTGCGTCCTCCGTTCAGGAGACGAGAGACCAGTTTCGCATTTCGCGCCGAACGACGATCGACAATCCACCCCGATTGAGAGACGAATGTTAATTACCCGTAAAACGCTGCTGCGCGTCGCCTCTTAGCGGCGAATTGCCTTTTAGCCGTGTAATTACAGCTGGCAAGTAGATGCAAGTGTTGCCGGTTGCAAGTGTAATGCCCGTAAGTAGATAATTGCACGGTGTGTAAAGGCGTAAATTTTTTCGCGAGAATAAAAGCGTCGAGAGGTTGTCGGTAGCCTTTGAATTGTAGGGGACTACTAATGGATATTACTCTCACCGTGCCGATTAGCGCGATCGTCGGAGTGCAATGTGCGTTCGAACTTTGTAGCATTTCTTTCTTTTTCTTATTTCTTTTTCCATCGGTTACGTTTCGCCGCGTACAACCGGTTACGCTACTAATTCCCAGTTCGCATCGGAAGAGGGCTAAGTCTAAGCGCTAACACGTTAGCGACTCTATCGTGCCACACTCGGTCCCGAAGAAGATTTTAGATTACCCGTTGAGGTGAATATACGGTACTCGCTTTTAAAAAGTATAGTGACCTAGTAACACGTGGGAACGCTTAGGCGAAGCGACGCGAGCCAGGCTCGTTCTTGGATGCATCTAATGTTTCTTTGTGTGGCGGACTTTACCGTGACAGAATGTAGCAATGATTTCCAGGATTTCACTGCCGTTACATCAGTTACATGGTCTTCGTGGTATGGCCGGAGAGTATTCATATATGCTCCTTTGTTTGCCTAATTAATGCACAGTTAACTCAATATTATTTCGAAATAGATGTTGCATAAATATTATGTGGCAATGTCATTGTTACATACTTAAGTACGTTGTGTTGTACTTGTGTCGTAATGATAAAAATTTTAAAAATGTATATATAAGTAATTTTCTTAAATTAATAACAAGGTAGTTATATATTGACTTGCTTATTGTATATAAGTAGATTTTCTTATACATGATTATATTATCAGAATAGATATATGAAATTTAAAATATAAGTAACAATTATAACTCATAGGATAACTTTGACGGAGTAAAATATAATCTTATATTTTTTTCTTGATAAAAATATTTCTATTGTTTCATTATGAGACCACACTACTGATCGTATTTTTATTTAAAAAAATTTTAAATATAACTAATAATTATAACTCATAGACAACTTTGACGAAGTAAAACATAATGAAGATATCTTACATTTTTTTCTTGATAAAAATTCTTCAGTTTCATTCTGAAACCGATCGTTTATTTTTTTATATAAAAAAAAAGTGAAATATCTTTATTACATTTTTTTTACCTTGTCATAATCATGATGTAAGAAGAAGTCTGTTTTCTGAACCAGTGTTTCGGAACTTAAAGTGAAATAGGTATATGTTTGATATTTGTCGAAAGCGAGAAAGAGAGTTCTAGTGCAGTCTAATGGAGGAACAGAAAACAGACGAAATGTCAATTACTACCCTTCTTACATCATGGTCACAGTTACATAATTCTATAAATTACAATGTTACTTATATTTTAAATTTTAAATCTATTTTAGTAATATAATTATATAATAAAACAATGTCAAATTTACCTTTTGCTCTAAGATACTCTCATATCATATATAGTATGCTCTTATCACAGCACATACCATAAAGTGGTAATGTCATGTTGCAATTGTATAATAGAATTAAATTGTTCGATACAAAAGCTAAACGCGAACCAAAGAGGGGAACGTAAAGCAGTTTCTAAAATTGCAATTTATAAAATTTAATACTTTGACAAAACGAGAGTACCGTTCGACACGGCGAATCGCTCTACGAAATCCGGCGTGTTCACTCGTTAGAGAGCGATCGCTTGTTCTATCGGCTGGGCGGAATCTCCATGAAATTAACGGCAGATTAATTAACGGGAAAGATTTTCTTCTTGACGATGGTGCTACAAATAAGCGGAGCATCGGAACGCAGAGGGCGACGCGAATACATTATTAACCGGTAAATATACGCGTACATACACGCATAGTTGCTCCATTATGAGAGAGCTAATTTACTTGCTTCCACTATTCACTTATCTCTTAAGCTACACAACCCGGCATTCCAGAAACGTGGAAACATCTGACTGGACGCGGTTGTTTATGGCAATTACGAGCCATGTAGCTGCGGATTCCTATCCTCGCTAACATCGATGTACTCGTAGATTTCGCGCGACTCTTAGCGATCTTCATTAGAACACGGAGTTTTGATGGTAAAACGGCAAACACTATGAAGAATTTACCACGTTTACCGTGACTTATGCGAGCGCAAAGCAAATTACCGCCGGATAGATTACAAGTGTAATAATATTATAGAATATAGATAATTGAGAGTAACTGTATAGTTCTAATGCGACAAGTTTAATAATGAAGAATTTGTTCGTCGGTTTTACAGTAAACAAAAAATGTATATAAAATATAGGAGCTACATTCAAGAACTGTATTGTGACACATTAAAGTCTAACGGCTAACACAACTAAGAAGCATTGCGGACAATAAAAATAAGGAATAACAACTTTTAACTTATGAGAAAACGTGTATTATACCAGAACACATGATTCTGATTAAAATCTGTTATTCCCTACTTCTATTACCTGCGTTTTTTTTTTCGATTATATCTCAGATTTAAGAATTACATAAAGTAACAGAAAAAATGGCATGCTGCATAATTATAAGAAATATATCAAACAAAAATGTGTCAAATGTTAGAAATATTTTACAATCATCAATAAGACAATAAGCGAAATATGAAAAAAATCCAGGTAAAAGTCTCTTTCATCGTTGATAGTACTTGAACTATTTGAATTTGAACATTCTATTGCACGTATAATGCAAGAATTATATCATTTCCATAACGTGGAATATCAATGTAGGTATCGTTAAGAGCCGAGTTCGGATGATTATTCAAAGGTCGGAATGTGCCGGATGTGTTCGGATCTTTTCTCGGGACTTGATAAGATGCTCAAGCCTTTGAACGTCGCGTCGCTCCGAATGAGCTCCGAAGAGCAATGAACGTCGCGTGTAGCGAGTATTCAAGCACGCGAGGCATGCTTTAATCGATCGAACGTTACGATCGTGCTCGATCGATCGCCCAGTTCGGTGATCCCGGCGAAGGTGATCGACGCGATCCTAGTCGTCCCTATGCCTTCGCCGACACCGCCACCGCCATCGCGACAGGTACAAGTACACGTCCATGTTTCGCGTAAGAAACCCGCATTTCCGGCTTCTTTACAGTTTCTCTGACCTCCCGGAAAGAGGAGCTCTCACATGTATACGACCCTGGCGCGTCGCGTCGATTTACCGCGACGTTCCACATTCTCTGCTTCCGCGTGTGAGACCAATGGTAATGTCACTTGCGGGCTCTGAGGAATTTGCTAACTGCACACCGTCTTCGCGGCTTCTCTGTTTCTACACGGTGCTGAAGAATGGAAAAGTGAAAAGAACACGTTTTATCACACGCGGTATACAAGATGATTTTTTGCTTTTTGTGATAAAAATTGATTTTTAAAAATAAAATATCTATGCGTTTTTATAATATATGATGTCAAAATGTGCAAGTTAAAATATTTATAAAAATTATAACATTTTTTAAGTATTTATTACAATTGATTTTTTTTTATTTATTTGCAGATTTGGACCTATATTTAGTTGTATTCATATAATGTTACGTAAAAATTATGCGCATTTAATTTGGTTTTACATAATTTAGAATTTATAGATACATTTATATTTACATTATGTTTTATTGTCTATAATGATATTTATTGTGTATGATGAGCGTTTCAAATATTTTATTATTGGTGAAGCAAACTCTGTTAATTCTGAAATTGATTATAAAATCAAGATTAGTGAGCGAGATTAGTTATAGTTCTCTAGCTATAGTTTCTCTTTGTTTTCTTACCGTGAGATTTAGCACGGTATACGGTATTGTCATCTGTTATCCATGTTGCAAGCATGTTGTGGTGTATAGTCTAGTCTTCTGAAATTATTCTGAGAATCTCATGATATCATAAACGATACCTGTCTTAAAAAAATACGATCGTAAAATTGGTGTTACTAGGTAGCAAAAGATAATTCCCATTGCTCTTCCCTAAAAGCGTAAAAGCTGGCTTAACATGAGGTATACCAGTGAATCACCGACACATTGAATCGCCGACAAGGTCTGATCCGGTTTGTTTTAATATTTCAACATCATCACCGCGTGCCAGTTCCTTTTGTGTTTCAAAGAAAGAAAGAGCAGTGTACACTTAACATTTGAATACGTTCATGGAACCGGCCTTGAGGCTCATTCACCACCCGCGCGACCTTATAATCTACATTCTCTTTTGACGACGAAGGTAAAATGTAAACATCTTCCTATTCTTTATTGCATACAAAACACAAGTCGTGCGGAAGAAAGCGGGATGGAAGAAAGTAAGCAGACCGTGTGGCGAATTTCATTTTCACTTTCTTTCAGATAATAATACAGGAAGCTGATTTCTCACTTCCATAGTAATGTTTCCAATTACAGCACGAAATCGTTCTAAACGTTTATTCTTTTTTGTCCCCCTTTAAAGATAAATAAATCTTCCTTTGCATAAATCGCGTTACCTCATTACCTCTAAAAAGGATCCAATATAAATCTGTTCGTCTTTTTATTACGGAAATTGATAAGTCATTTTTTATTTTACGATTATTCTATATACTTAATTGCTCAAGTCTATTTATAAGGTAGTGAAGATAATCTTTATTAGTGTAGCATAGAGGCTTACGTTACTGCATGTTTCTTTCAATTATTTCCTGAAGTTCCATGAATACAGTTGACTTAGGAAACAGCCGAGCCATCTGTTCTATGTCATTGATTAACTATGGTCATTTTGAAGAGCTTTAGAAGATAATCGAAAGAGACGTAATTTACAATACCGAGTGTGGACTTATGAAGCATGCTTGCATTTTAATGGTCCATTTGATGATATTAAATGCGATTATAATTGTAGTCACGCAGAATAATCATATTAGTCTTCGGAGTTGTTACGTCATTAATATCCTTTCATCAATGTCGTAATATATTCGATTTATGATATAAGTTAATGTCATTATCGGCGATGACCCCTCAATTACCAATATATATTTTATTAATTCTATTGTAAAATTAAACATCAATTTACGTAGATTTCACATATGGATAATATATATTGCGCTCATTGAAATCTCCTAGGATTTCGCGGAATATTCCCGGGAATATAGTAATCGTTCCATTCGTTGAAGTCTCCGCGAAATTTCGAGAGACTTCGATGATCGCAATGTAGTGTTCTCGTGTAAAATACACATAAATATTACAACATCGCATTTATCAGTAAATGTGTGTATAATTATTAATAAATCTGAGGTAATTGTATCTACAATATAATTATAATTATTATATTTTAATTATATTTAATTATCTGCTTAAAATTTTTTCATTATTACTTCTCCCTCTTACAGAAGAATCATCTTGAACTCTCAATAAGTTTCTTCCCTAATTTTTTTCGCGAGCAAAGCATTGAAAATTTCGCGTCGGATTCTATTTAAATCTTTCACGCTGTTCAAGGATATCGTGGTTTTACTTGTACAAGTCTCTTTGTATGATACGACATTTCCGTTGGTAACCCTCTATATCTTTAACATTTTACTAGTCAGTATATTTTCTTGCCAACTTAATTACGACGTAGTTTACAAGTTAGAGACCGTACTTGTAACAACTGAAGATATCGGGGATTGTATCAACCACTAGGAAGTTTACGGCCAATGTTTTTCTTTTCTCCACACCCGAAAGGAGAAAGAGAGATTAAGTCCAAGTTCTTCTTCATGATATCACCGTCTTACATAGAAAGTCGGGAGTCGTTTTTGCCGTTATTGCCGCGCTTGATTCACCATGACAAAGAACCCGCGATATACATATCCCTTGTATTATACTTCTCGTGGAATGCTCACAGTTTATAATACATATTACACTCATAGAGCCTTGAACAGCAAATTAAATTATCATAATTTGATTTAAATAATAAAACCGATGCATTATATTTGGTTAATTTAAGTGTGAACCTATAACATAAATTATCGGACTTATAATTGGCATAGTGCACACATAATCGAAAACTTGAAGCTATCTTTTTTTTTTACTCGATTGGTCAGAATTATAAAGCAGACTGCAGACAATGATAAATATTTTAGGATATCGGAAGCTATTTTTGTTGTTGTATATGTTTGAAAAAAAATGTTCTGATATCGACAATACAATTAAAATCTAGTATTTCTGAGCTGTATTTTCTGCTATCGGATTGTTTAACTAGATCATCATTTTTATGAGACATTTCGTGACGGCCAAAAATATCGTTAGTACGGTCATAATTTGTTCTAGTCATGCGGGATTGTTTTTGCTCGATCGCACGGCGATTCATGAGATTATGATACGTCTGATAAAGTGAGATTATTGCTGTAATCTAAATATGGAATTGCACTTACGAGATAAAATCGAAAATCACGATGTCGATGCCGCAAACCATGCACGTCGGAGATTAGATTTCCGCGCTCCACTTAATTTCGAAAATGATTTCTTACGAAATATGCCGACTTAGCGGAACCTTTCCATCATAAAAGCGTGTTGAGACCACCGGGATAAAATTTCACAAATACGTTATATTGGTAATCTTAACTACTGAAAGACACCGCCGCTACTTTAGGTTTATGACTCGAGGGTTAACGGTTTTTTCGTTTAACAGTTTTCATCCTCCGATATTACTAAATCTATCGAGAAAAGCGTATACGCTTAATCGTATATATATATACCACTTCTTACAAGAGCATGCCTGATGAATGTTAATAAGCCACGGCGCCCGCGCTAACTCAATTTCAAGTTTCTTATCAGTACAATTATTTATTCTCTTGTTTGCGTAATTATAGCTCATTAAGCGAGACGCAGCTTGTAGCATTAATATGTTGCGGAGAGCCCGAAGAAATCCATGGCACACATCTCAGTACCATATTTCTTCGGGCTATTATGTCGATTATCATTACTCCTATGTGGAAGTCTTTAATTATAAAGTGTTTTATATATAGCCTTATCTACTCCTGTTCTATCATGAATTGTCCCGAGGCTACTATACGAGAATAACCTCGATTCGATACCTCGAGGCTATCAATCGTGTAAAGATTTTAATTCGCTCGCTCTTCGCCCGCTGCATAAGGATGATAGGCTCATCGTACGAAAGATTCCGCGAACTCTGCGCTCTTCTCGCACGTCGACTACTCTTCCACCGACACGGAGGGAAAAACGCGGAATGTCTCGGAATTAATTGAAATCAGCATAACTCGGTGCCGAGGCGCGCGTTCCTTCGTGCGAAACGACGACACGACGATTAATGGCTGGGATCATTTCATTCATCGTTCTCGTCTCGCGCGCGGGGGAAGTAACGTAAAGCGTGATGGTAAAGGTCAATGCCAATCGCCGTCGATGCGGCAAGCCCCTAACTTTAAAGGGAAGAATGTGATTTTTATCGGCGACCAGCCGGCACAGGCGGCACATTCTCCGTGCGTTTATTTACAGCGTACTAATTAGTTCCCAACTAACGGGACAGATAGAATTATTAATATTCCATCGCCGACCATCATCGTACGTAACGTGCTTTCACGCCCACCTAATTCGTTTAACTGCGAATATTTCGTCACGAAATCGTGTTTCCGAAACAAATTGCCTTTGTAAATGCGAGCATACTCGTGAAATTTCACAGTCAATTTCCTGTGATAATTCAAATGTTGAACACGCAATTCTTATCAATAAGTATTATGTCGATCTTAACCAGAGTATACTGGAGCAATTCAAAGATCGTAGATCGAGACAAAGATCTTTTACGCAAATGCATAAATTTTTGTGCAGTGAATAACAGAACTAAATTCATCTTCTTTATGCAACGCCATATTCTCGTATTCTCTCTTCTACTCATTTAATAGCACATGATTACTCGTTGTGAATGTTTGGCCACACCTGCACGTTTATATCCGAGTTCGTTCCCATGTTCGCTTACGTGATTGTAAGCTTCGTCGCACGACTCCCTCCAAGGCAGACGAGGGAGACGTCGTAAGAACCTTGGTGTATTATATCAGATAGAAATATGCATTTCCGTTACTCAGAAAATCAAGTGATATTAACAGACCGAACAAAGTGTAAGAAAGCTTATACTTTATACTACAAAAAAATATTTTGCGTGCGTGTGTAATTTGTTTCTGTAAATTATATATTGAGTATCTCATTTGAAAATTGATAGGTACAGCACATTCACCAGAAAAAATCTGTTACAACAAATTATGATAGTTTTCTTTTCAAATTTTAATTTTACACCGACATCGAATTGCTGCTAAATTTTAAAATAAAATATAAAATATCTAATTATGTTTAATTATTTCCAAACACATTAATTACATTAATAGATTGATTGAGAGACGTATCAATTTAATTGTTGATGATGATAAGAAGCAAAATATTTTTTACATCAATGTCTGATCTATTTCTTGAAATAAAATATATTATAATTTTGCAATTCGTTCGTTGCACGTGCAATAAATCTTTAGCTATTTGATTCGTCTACTGCATGCCACAAACTGCGTATATATCGGGACCAGGTTTTTTTCAAGTATCCTTACAGTTACGCTCTGTACTGGTCTGCCTCATCCTCGATGAAAGAAATGCTTGGTCGTTTAATTTCGAAGACGACAACGGAGACGAAGCCGAAGACAAGATGGTATCGATCGCAATTACCGGCGCACAGACAAAACGAGATGCGGTTCTCTCATGAAGGGAACGCGGAACATAGCCAAGAACAGATGTCGTTTCAAGGAATGTCAGCTAGTTGCTTGTTCTACGGAATATGGCGTTCAGTTCTTCTCAATTCCATCATTATCGAATTTTTCATTTTTTTTGTACTTGTTAGTTTTTTTTAATTATCCTTAGCTCATTTTATGTAATATTTTTTGTTTTATTTGAATAATAATAATAATAACTTATTGAAGTGTAAAATACGCGAAATATTTTATGTATAAATAAAATAATAGAGAATAGCTCCTCAAAAAGTGAGACATCGGCAATAACGCTGCTTATGCTCGTAAATTCTTGATACATTTAATATAAATATACATTCTCTCATCTTTATTTTTAAAATTATAAAATTAATAGAATATTTTAATAGCAATATACTGTATTCTATTCTACAAGTTATCTCGTCTATATATGTAAGTGCCTGCATGAATGGTTTGACTTGTAAATCTCTGATAATCGAAATAGGTAATTGAAAATCTCAAGAACGATTGATTCTTTCACATATTTTATAAAAGAAACTTACATCGTATCTATAACGATAATAATTGCTTCTGAGCGCTTGTATTTCTGCACGTTATATTAATCATGTTTATGCATTAATTTCATTAAAATGCGTTTTGCAATTCGTTGTTGGTCATAATTTCTTAAATCTTGAACTTTGTGAAATGGTATATCAAAATGCTATCAGAGAGAAAGTGCAGTATGCATATCTCTTCGGCAAACTGCCGATGCAGCCTAGTGAGTAGGCGAATTTTTGATTAATCGATTAACCAATGCGATACGCTATGTGAATGTACATACATTGCCGAAGCTTCACTGGTTGTCAAACGTTGGCGTTTATATAACTCCCACAATTACAAGAAATGTGGCACACAAGCATGCAAGTGAGAAAAAGAAGTGCGAAGTAACAATATCTTGTAATATTAATGTATACCGTGTAGAATCGTGGGTAGAATAAGAAAAAAGATTCGCGAATCTTATAACATGTATCGCTCGTTATTTTGCTTTTTCATTCGTCAGGGGCGGGGGGGGAGGGGAGGGGGCGAATCAATCCTTATAATTAACAGTACATGTTGGCAGTTCCTTTATGTATTCGGAGTACAAAATGCAATAACACCTGGAGCATTAACTGGCACATGCACCGTGCCAATGACCCGCTTCGTCAGTAACATAAACGGCCGTTCGTGTCCGGCCGCGCTAAAATTCCGTACGCTTCGTTTAAAGTAACTTTACACGCAATCAAACCCCAATTCATCCTACGACGAGGACTTATTGGACGGATCTCGCTTCGGGTCAAACTCTTCTGCCAAATATTTCTGCTGGATCACCCTGATGCCTTCTTGCACGGTCTGCTCCTATCTCCAACGATATAACGCAAGTTATGTCCGCACTGTCGTGCACGTTACGCGGCCACGAAACATACGCGTATGATTATCGATCCTACGTATCCGTCGGTGATAAAGTTGCAAGAATAAGTATTTATCTTTATGCTTAAAGTATCTCCCCCCCCCCTCTCTTTCTCTCTCTCTTTTCTCCCCATTTCTCCTTTAGGTCGGCGTCCTGCCGCGAGAAAGAAGGTCCTGCGGGCTGCAGACTCGCTCCCATCGCCGCGATAAATCGCCGTTCATTCTCGCGCGGGCGAATCGTCGAGCGAGCAACAATGAGCCCGGTAACTTCCCCGGGTAGATAGGGAAAGGGAGAGGGAACGAATGGGGAACAAAGAGAGAAAAGCACGCGAATGTATACGTATCTGATAGTTCGACCGTGAGTTATTAGTATATAGCGTATACCGTCGTAAAGGAGCGCAAAACCCGCCTTTACGCCGCGAACCTTGAAGTAGTGGCGTACACACTACTCGAGTAGATCCGACGATAGCTGCAAGAAACGACGTGAAATTACGGCGAGAGACTCTTTGCGGCGATTTTAATGGAAAGCTCCCGGACGTGGCTCGACAGCGTATTTTTTTTTTTCCTAGCGCTAATCATTATTTTAGCATCGTCAAGGACCTGCTAAACTTCCTTCTCCATCCCCACCGCGGCAGTAATCTCCTAATTGTGAATTTCTATGCGCCGGATGTCCTGTCAAACAAAATTATTCCAATCTTATCGACTGACCGATCGGGACTGATCCTTCGGAAGTAAATTATGATGGAACATGCTTTAAGCTTCGATCATCTTGATCCATCGAGATCAAGTTTTTGCGCTGGCAACAAATAAGCTATGTATTCAACACTTTTTACGCACCCTCTCGCGCCTCTCTATTTGCGATCCTCTCTTATGTGCGTGAATTTGCCGTACCGTTTATACGCAAACACATACCCTCAATCGCGTCCGGTAAAAGTACAAGTTCATTGTCGCAGGAAGGACGATGGAAACGCTCGATTAATCGGACCGGCGTTATACCGGTGGCAACTAAACCGGCCTGGCTTCTCGCGCATCGATTATGCCAAGCCTGCATCGCGCAGGTGCGCAGTCCGTATTCCGTTGGTCTGTTTGTTCCTGTTATATCCGCGACAGGAACCGAATCACTCATGGATTCCTTTCTTCTACGCGTCGGATGCGTTTTGTCCCTGAGGAATGAGATATCGCGGTGATTTCTCCATGAGATTTTTTCGTTTTCGTGATGGACGGAAACGGGTATAGCGGTTAATGAAGCTCGCTGATCGCTTATGCGTTCAACTACGATCGATGAACTAGATGTCAGGCGAGAGTAGAAGTATTCACTCACATTCCTTTGTGTAAAGGACTAGTCGGACCAATTTCACGTTGCTAATAAGTAGAAACTGGAGCACTATACTTTCTTATATATATATATATGTGTATATATATGATATTTTTTAAGATACCATTATTTAACTATTTTTAATGTATTTACAAAAGATAATTTTATATATGATAATTATCGACAAAAAATACATATGGTATATTTTTTTAAATTAACACACATCTTAAATTAATAATAATTATTGTAACATATGTTTGATCATCTAACGCCATTGAAAAGATTGCTAGTAATCAAGTATAATCCATCATTATTATTACATTACATTACCATTGAATTTAAATTGAAAGTGTCACTTGTCACTTTTACGGTACACGCTGAGAATAATGATGGGATTGGATTTCTGGAGCAGCACGTGTCATCTTGTTGAGACAACGAGAGAAGTGTCACCGCCTCATACGGTTCGAACGTCATCGTCGTCACTCTTTGATGGACTGTTTCTTTTGATGATTCTGACCGTACAAGGTTCGAAAGACTTCGAGCTAACTCGAGAAAGAGATATACGTACAGACAATCACATTCCTGGCCTTGCATGGCGACAACAGCTTTTTGAATCCACGAATCACTTTTTAATGCATTTAATCTCTAATTGATGAATCATAAATTTTTTCAAATACGGAACTTTTTCGATAATTAACTCGAATACGTGTATCAAATGTCATTCAAAGTATTTCCTGTACTTCAAAATCAATTTTTTTTATTTTAAAGCATTAGTAAAATTTGTAATAATATAAAAGTCTATATATATATATATATAAATTATTAATTTACATTATTTTCATCATGGACTTCCTTTTCTTCGCTTTATTTCTATCATTTTCATTCTCATATTTCACCGTTTCATATTTTCTTCGAGGTATTTTCTTACCGAGTATTCCAGCTCTTCATTTTGCAACGTCACTCGATCGTTTGATCGAAGGCAGATCTGGTAAATGTTCGGAAGATCTGATAAGTAGATAGTACGCCAACAAGATATTTGGCGGTTGAAATCGATACAATCTTATTAAAGCTGACGCACTCCGATTGCCTTTTTCCATAAGACTGCCTTAGCTGATGACATCTTGCCAACGGTCAGGAATGCCAAGCAATAACTGGTCCCTCTCGATACTTACGGTGCGGTATTTCTGCCTAGGTGAAATTCCTGAACAACAAGCACACATCCCTTGTCGAGTTCGCGCGGGTTTCATTTTTGACATTTCCCATAAACTGTATTTACGATTATTTTATTCATATAAACTAAGGCTCTTCTACAAGCGCAATCACTACGGAGGCGATCATTTGCAATTGATAAGACACGCGTACATACGTAACTGTTTCTGGCGATTACGACCGTTTGTTTCGTATATGGAACTTGGACACATTTTACATAGTAAAATGTGTAATTTACCCTCCCTTTTCTGTCCCTGTTTAAATTCGTGCGATCACTCTTAACATCCGCCTTGTCTCAATGGGATATGACTTGGCGTTATTTATGTTTCTTCGCTTTAGGTCAGAAGATTAGTTTTCCTTGGAGCATAAAGAGCGGGATTCTTTCTGACCTCCTGTCGTCACACCTGCGTTCCTCCCGGAAGCAGACAGGTGGGATGCAAATTATTCAATTAACGTCCAAACCTCGGGGCGCGTGGTGGTCGTTCGTGAATCACGGTATATAGCTTTTTACAACGGCTGCTTGATTCACCGAGAGAGAGAGAGAGAGAGAGAGAGAAGAAGAAGAAGAAAAGAGATGAACATGCGGAGGACGATGCTCTTCGAAGCATATAGCAAATAGCATTAATACTTTAATTGGCAGAATGCGTATCCTCTCTAGCATAGTGTAGAAATAACTTTATGGCAACTGTTGTTTATCTCAGTCTTGTAGTCATCGTCGTCGTCGTCGTCGAAAGTTAGATGGTCATCTACGGCAAGATCGTTTGTTCAACAAATCGGTTCACGTTTTTCGTTCCTTGCTCGCATGGATAACAATAATTAGCGTGGTCACGATTTAAACACGATGCACTCGATGCGTTACATCTGCAGAGAAAGTAGCGGATGCGTGAGGAAGACGTCGCGGCGTATACGTTTCGCAGCATCTCATTTCGCCGAACGCGATTCTACCAAGTTGTATAAATCAGCGCGTTAAGCGATTTAATCGCCGTTAATTAAATTACAACGTACAACAGGCAACGTGAGCCCCGCGTTACCGTTACCCGGATCACTGGATATCTGTAATTAGTAATTGGCCGTTTAAATCCGCCGAACACCATGGGAGTTCGAGCGACTCGGGATGCGCGTTAATTTGTCACGGGCGTAAGTGATATTTATTATCGTTCTCTCGAGTTATTAATTGCTCACAGGTAAGTAGCCCGTTAACGCTTCACGGCGTACCGTGGGTAAGTTTCTTGCCCTTCGCGCTGACGCGGAAACAAAGACCGCCCCCTTTTTTATTCGCGAATGGACAAAGGATTACCACGACTCTTACTTGTCTCACAGAGACGTTTTTTCTTAAGCGCATCCAACAAAGCGCAGCGCGACGTCCTCGCATTCCAGGACGTGCACTTCCTTCGCGGATTTAATTTTCCTCTATGCAGCATAAACAGGCGCGAAAAAAACCGTTATCTATATCTTGCTGTAACTGTTTGGCAGTAATCCCACTCGATGCTAAAAATGCTTCGAGGCATTTGATTGATTAATCAGGAAAAGAATTTTACTAATGACCTGATACAAAAAAATTTTAAGTACAATATTTGCAGCATTAAGTGGATAGTAGCCTGAATAAAGATGAATAAGACGAAAAGCGAAAAGTACCGCTGAATGGCGCATCTCCAGTTATGGAGATATTTGAACGTGTTATGAAGAAGCAGCAAGTTAAGAGTAATCCATAACAGCTTTAGAAAACGTGCGTGCACTCAGTAAAGGCATGGATTATCAATGACCTACTATCCTGTACGATCGTGACGTCATCCAAAAGCATTCAAAAATATTGCTGACATTATACACTTACAGTACTTACAGCGCCTCTATTCTGAAATATTCTCTTCGCAAAGAAGTACTTTTCGTTGACTCAGGAATGACCTGAGCTCTAAATGTTAAAAAGCGCGAAAAGAGAACAAATCCTCGCGCCTTTCTCGTGTCTTCCCTAGAACGGCTGACAGCAGACGCAGACACGGTTAACAGTATCCGGCCCCCACCTTGTCTGAATTATACACGAGCAGGGCAAGCAGCGATTCACCTCCGCGACGCGACGCGAGGCGACGCGAGGCGACGCGACGCACAGGTGGGTGTACAGCAAGCGACTCTCGCGCGAGCATTCACTTGCTGATCGCGCGTATTCACGTGCGTACATCACGTACATGTGTGTATATACGCACATGAACGGTCCGCCGCGTGACAGCCGTTGACAACGACGACGGGGTGGCGGCCTAACGGCACTCAGGTCCGTGAACGTTCATCTTATTCAAGAAACACTTTGGACGCGATCTCCTCCGTGGCGTGTGTAGGCGGGTTCAATTACCGTGGTCACCCGTTTGAACTCTCTTGGTACCCCCGGCTTCGATTGTGGACTCGCGATAACTCGAGTTTAACACGCGAGACCGGCACGGTGCAGCGCGCGGCGCGACGACGCGTTCCGCTGTTTTCGCGCGGATGCAAATGAGGCCGCCTTATTTATTCGCGACATTGTGCCAGACGCTCGAGACGCATGCAATCGTCGGGGTGGATCGTCATTTGTGAACGAGCGAACGTTCGTTCCGCGACTTTTTTTCCATGGTGCATTTCTGCGATTGTAAACTGTTCGAACGCGAACGGCCCGTTCTTTATAGAGGCTGATAGCCTGAAACGAAAGAAATGCGCCACGTGTCGTAATTGATTGCGGGTTCGCTATGCACGAATGCAACGACGTTTACAAGGAGAAGGACATTTACAACGAGACCGGAGTCTCTTTCCTTTTTTCATCGCGCATATAAGGAATATCCTGTGAGACAGCCCGAGGTTAATGACCCGGACGGAGAAGGAGAGACAGGAAGGAAGGCCACCGGCGAAAAAAGTGCCTCGATTCCGTACGAAACCTGCACTTGTACGCCCGACACGATTATGCATGCATTAGGTGTATTTCGACCGGGGCCTGATTTCAGATTGCAATCGAATATAGATGGATTGCTTCTGTACGAACGTGGATTAATGACGAACATACACGTATGTCGTTACTCCCGTTCTTTTTCTTTCTCGTCGATAAGAGGAAAATTTAGTGAGTCGTTTGACAATAATGAAATATCCAAATTAAACATATCTAGACATATCAGGATCATGGCATTAAAGCATTTCTTTTTTTACCGAATACAGAATACACGCCAAAGTGACTCTCCTCATCGTATTATTTACGCCAATGTAATTACGGCGACGAAAGAAACTTGACCACGCAACATTAAGTAAATTTGTCATTATTATTTGTGATAAATTAATGTAAAGCATTAAACTCTGCATTAAGAAAAATTCGTCGCTGAAGGAGACAATGCAGCTTTCAATGTTTTTAGTTTAGCACCCACACTTGGAGCGTCTACGCCAATGACGGTCAAGTCGAACGAGGGCCGAGGAAGGACCGGTTCTCTCTCCGGTCGTGCGAGGTCCCTTCTACTACCCATCGAGCCCCGATCCGCGGGGTCTCACGTGGCCCCCTGGGCCCCCCCCCCCACTGCACCGACTCGTTCGCTTGATTCTCTCAGGCAAGCAAACTTCGGGATCTCGAGAGGTTCGTTGCGAATAGGCACCACGAGATGCTCATTACCGCGGAGCTCGTGAGATGCCTGCCAAATTGGTCATGCGAAAAACACCCGATATGTCCTTGAGACATTGCAATATAGGACTCGTTTTAATTTGATACCAAAAGAAAAAGATATATTCTCTGAGAATAATGAAATGCGCGAATTAATGTTACGGTAACGATAAAAGAAATCCACAGTGGCAATAGTATGAGACTAATTATCTCAATGATTTTGTTCTCATAACGAAAACGATGTATAATTTATATTTATATTAGCTTTGATAATGTAATATAATAGAAAAATTGAAAAAATTTTTTCAAATTCAAACTTAAACATGAAACATTACGATCCTTCATCGCTTTCTGTCTGTGTAAGAATTTAATAATCTAGGAAAGAATATTTATTTTGCATAAACTTATTGGATATATATATATATATATACAAAAATATTTAGAACAGTTAACTGAACAGTTAAAAGAAAGTCAAAGAAGAAAAGGGGAACGATGAAACTTCTCGTAAATGTAATTAAATGTAATAGCTTTCACGGTGCTCACTTATGGTAATATGAGGGTAGTGAACGAAGTCGAGGTCACACTAATTCTGCATCTAATTACATACTGCTTGTTTACGCAATTAGCTAATTGCGTCGGCTGGAACCGTAATGCACCGTTAAATACCAAGTATAAAGAAAATTCTGTCGTGTCGAGGGCAAGCAGCATGTCGTCGTAAAAGAGTATCGGCAATGGATGCGGTCGGTGCGATAAGACTCTCTCACGCTGATCGTCTCTCTCGCGAGATAGTTTATAAATGATTCGTCGCAATCGCCGACGTATCGCGTAATTCACTCCTCCGGATAGAGCGTGCCCGCGGCGACTTTCCTTGCACCAGGGTGAATCGGCTTTCTTTGATTGCCTCCCGTTTGCCATATAGAAACACGCCCGCTCTCCGTAGGAGGTACCCTTCCGTGCCTTTTTCTCCAAGTCGTTTGACTTGACTCGATGGAGCACGCAAGTGGTTCGATAACTCCCAACCATAGTTACGCAGCGGGGCGATACTGATCGGTCGATACGTCATCCTCGATAACTCCCTCTTTCTTTCAGCTTCTCTCTCTCTCTCTCTCTCCCCTCTCTATCTTTCAATAAAGAAGATCCCCGAGGACGGAAAGGCGAGGTCGTCCTTCCAATTAATAAATTCACCTTGCGTCTCTCTGCTCACCCGTCCCTTCCTGCACGCGTCTCTCCACGTGTCTCTTCGTACACGGTCTCCGGACACGGTGTGATTTAAGCCGCGACGATGCACAGCAGGACGACATAATAATAATAGCGACCTTACTCTAAACACGCGTACAATTGCGTGACTTTGCGTTTTCTCAAGTCGTCCGGAAGTCCCACGGCGGCTAAGCCGATCGATTTCTCGAGCGCACACTGTGCCGTTGTTGCGTGTCGATTAATAAGTTCGATCGAATTGTTGTAGCGCGCGCTCACGATATCAACGTAAGTCTATCGATGAATCAGCTGACGTTTCTAGTCGATTTGTATGCATCGCAACAACAAACCACCGAGTACACCCTCGTGGCGATATTTTAGGTATAGCTATTAACCGCCTGGCCGGAAAGAGGATGCCGACAAGGTCGAGCTCGCCGTGCTCCCAGGAAGACTTCTTTCCGCGTTAATTAATCAATTCCCCTCGTTTCTCGATTATACGCCAGGAGCATTGCCAGTGGCGTAACTCGGCTCGTACGCTCGACGTATGCTCGGGGCGTAATGATATTATTCCTGCCACGATTTACTGCCCGATACAGATAACTGAAGACCAAGAACAGGTATTATGCGCGTTCCTCCTCAAGAAGAGGCAAATCGATTTGTCCGCTCGTTAATAAGCGTTCTGTCTCTTCACACGATTTATCAAAAAATCCTATACTGTAAGATTACACATGTATTATTTTGGACAAGAGAATATATGTATGTATGTGCATAAATACATATGGATACATACATATATAGAATTTTCGGTAATAAACGATTTCTTAAGACCATATATGTGAATGCACAACAAGTAAGAGTTTAATGTCTATAACGGTCAAGTCATCAGTTGGATCTTATTGTTAGATACCTTGAATAATTTCTAGATAAATTTATATATTAAATATGTAGTCATTTGAATGATTAGCTCGATTAGGTCGAATTGATTTTTCGGGCTTATAAACGCAATTAAACTATTACAGTAATATTACAAATTAAATTAATAAACAATTTAATAATACGATGCTTAATCCTATTAGAAATGTTAAATTCAAATGACTACACATTTAGTACATAAATTCACATAGAAATTATTTAACACTAGAAGGATTGGATAAAGGAGCTCAAATTGAGGAAGACAAATTGGCTCCAACGGTCTTTCTAGATAAACAATTAAATAAAAATTCAACCATTTTATAATTAATTAATAATTAACATTTTTTTTTTTACTAAAATTATTTATTTATATTGAACTCTTATTTAGAATTTTCAGTTTTTTTTTCAATAAATAGGAGAAAATTCAGTTTCTTTTTTTTCGTTTCGCAAATATAATGTTACAAAATCCAAGAACGAAAAAAAAGAGATGAAACACAATTAAAGTACAATACTTGATGTTCATTTTAATCTACGTTAATGAAGTTAGTAATTACATTGATGCAGCGAGCAAATGACGATGAAGAAATCATCGGTTTAATATAGCTCAATATTTGTTTAATTGTACAAAAGTATGGAGTTGCATTTAGAATTCCAATATGTACGTGCGATGACTTCTCTTCTTATGCATTTAGCCGTTTCAATATTTTACTCGCTCGTCGGAATCCTGCGCACCTCCGCGCGCGGAACCGATTCGCCGCCTCGATAATCGTTCAATTCTTTTCGTGTTTATCGGTACAAGAGCAGGAAGAAGTTGCGCGTGGTTGTGCGAATGCGAGTCTCGGCTCCGGGGGCCGTTACTCCAGGAAATCGCATGCGGTACTACGCATTTGCAACGCGCGAACGTTACGTATACTGCGTAGCTTGCGCGCAAGTCCCTCGTAGCGTGTTGCGCCGATTCTTTCCGGCGTGCTCGCGAGCGCACAGGGGGCAGATAAGGCGAGCGCGATGCAACCGTGGGAGGAACGAACGGGCCGAGATTCTTCCCGCTTGAGAGCCTTTCCACGTTTCCGCGAGCGACCTTATCCCGCGAGCGACAAGCCGCTCGTTTTCGACCGAGCCGCCGCGCCGCGCCGCGCCGCCTGACCTCTTCCGGATGCGTCGCCGCTCGGTAGTCATTGCGAAAGCCGGATTACTTAATCCTTTAGCTGCACAAAAGGTTTCTTCAGCTGCACAAATGAGTCTCGTTGTTATGCTTCAGACATAACATGTTTTACGTTTTACCACATCGCTTGTTTAAGACGAGGAGAAATTCTTCTTTAATCCGGGAATAATCACTTGGAATATTCTTATATCCGAGTGGCAAAAAATACATTATTTAACATATTTTCTTTCTTTTTTGATAACTTTCGTTTTACTAATTATTCTTTACGAACATTTAAATATGCAATTTTATCAGAAATTCAATAATACAGAAAAACGTTTTATTAAAACTAACATTTTTATTTCTTAGAAATACTATCGTAATAATTATTATCCTGCTTATTTGTAATATTTGTCTGATTTTTATAGCTTGATGTTTTCAGAAAATTGTCGGTAGATTCATATTCATAATATTTTTAAATATTAGTAAATCAAAAATAATTAATATGTAACAATATGTAATTAATATGAATAATTTTTAATTAGAATGTAAAAACATCCCAGTGGTAGCTATGTAAAAAACAATTATGTGACTCTCTCGGGTTAAGAAATGATTCTACTCTATGAAGTCTATGAGATACAGCATCATATTTTTATTTAGATTAAATAAAAGATAATTCACATGAACTTTTCGTTCTATTTGATATTACTTCCTAAACAGCATACATGTGTAAAATAGGCATATAAGACGTTTTAAAGGCGCGTATGGGTTTATTTTTCTCTGTGTAAGATAAATACTACGTGTTTCATTAAGTTATCATTCGTGTATATTTATGCAGTCGCATAAAATTCGCATGCAATGAGTGTAACTATGTAACGCCTGCGCACTCACTAAAAGGGTTTAACGCGTGGAGCCGCATAAAGAACGACGGATGCGAAAGGTGACTCACGTGGAATGGAACGTGAACGATAAGGTAAAGAGTGCGCAGGATCGCAAACTAGTATTTAAATAGCGTTCTTTTCTACTTCTACGATAATGCGTCTCTCATCTGTTCGGGCACGAGCGCGTATTTTACCTCGCTTTTAACATACAGTGGGCGGAAGGCGTAGATCAGTGTCTTCTCTATGAACTGCTCTGCATATAACTGTAACGAGGACCAAAAGAACCGCAATCCATCCTATGTCGTAACTAAATTTACAGACACCGAGAAATCGGCGTGTCGAATCGAGTACTCTTAGCATCCTTTCGCATCATTCGTTCGACATAATTACGGTGCGATTTTGCTCTATTAGCATAGCAGTTGCGTCATTTATGTCTGACGAAAGCCTACATGATGCGCGCCGTAAAAAGCGTCGGGCTTGGTTGCGATCGCACGAATCAAGTCTTCTGAAGTTATTGATTCCGCATTTACAGAGCAGGGTCAATGATCTCACTATTCGAGCTAGTGAGATCGCGATTACCGGCAGCGTGATTCGAGAAATGAATTAGGAGAGAAATACAATGGATTATCTCGATATCGATCGATCGAACGAGAGAACGCATCCGTATTCCTTTTTCTTCTTTCGGGCGCCGGAGATAAACACTCTTGCTGGTCCTCTGAGTAGTATCTATGAGATCTCAAGGAGGTGGAGAAAAAGAAAAAGAAAGAAAGAGAAAGAGAAAAGGGATATATAGATAGATAATCTCTAGTTTAACAAATGGAAATGCGAGTCAAGAACCATGATAGCGCAGATTGTGCTGAGCCTGCTCGCGTTGTGTAGGTATTACTTGTCGATTATTCACGATAATTACTACCGTAATCGGTAAGAATAAATTGCGCATTACAGCACGTCGTTCTTTTATCCATCCTTTGCTTTTTCGTTGCCGATCGTGCGCGCCTTTTGATCTCCCGCTACAGAAGTAACGGCGCGACTGCGGTGGATTCCAAACGGGCGCAAAAATCACGATGGGATTGAATCACGATCGACACCGATCGCATTTCACACGGTGATTCTGGGCATAGCGTTTTACACAAGTTCATGAAATCGACTGATAAGATCAAAGACCCTGTCGAACTCCGAGAATCGTCTCTAATGTCACGATCTTTACCAATATTTACGATCACGACGCCAAGGTATTTCACATTGTCTACGAGGATAGCTTCTGGTATTCTAACGGTCGCACGCTTTAACAGGCTTGCATAATTACAGGCGGGTGATTGATCGATCGTCGCCGTCAATGTTTGATATTAATTGCTTCGATCGAGGTTGTAAAGAACTTTGCGTGAAAGTACACGTTAATCAGGCGACGTAATACAGGCTTAACGTTTCACGCGTAACATCCATATCGTGCTGTCGAGTCCGTCGTTATGGCCCACACTTTCAAAAAGGAGCATGAACTCTCGACCGCGTCGTGGGCTAAAACGACGGAAATTACGAGCCCCTTCCCTTGGATACGAGTGCGTGATCCGTCGTATTTTACCAATTTATCTTTTTCTCATGCCTCGCCTTTCTACTCCATGCTTTATGCCTTCTCCCTTTTCGGGTGAATGCCTTTTATGCGGGAAAAGGATATTTTTACCGCTTACGTCATATCTTAATGGAAAAGTGTTACTCAATTTTTGCAATTATTGATTAATGATTATCAACTAATGACTACAACGACGAACTTTTTATTGCTAGATACTAACGTTCGATAATAATATCGCAATAATAATTTTCTATAAATAAATAATACCCGATATGCGTATGTATATGCCGACGATTTCGAGATCTATTAGTGACTGCGTTCGGAAATGTCGCTCGGATGCCTCCATGCCTCATCATCTGTCCTTGTTTAACATTTAATGTCCATTAATGAGGCATCGGAGGCATCCGAGCGACGTTTCCGAACGCAGCTAGCCAGTAAATTGCAAATACTCGAAATGAGGAGAGACTGAGAAAGTTATAAACAGAGAATCTCACGGATGCGCGGGCTCTTATTATTGTCGCGATTGCCAGGATGTGGACTTTTCCGGATAAGTTTTTCCAACGCAGTCAATAGTCTTGTTTGAAATAATTTTATCTCCCGTCTGTAATCGTGCTAAAGAAGCGAAAGCGGTTTCCTTCATCGACTTTCGGCCCATCAAATCTTGCAACTATCATTGACTAACTTCTGTCATGAATGTGCGATAGACTAAACGCATTTGGTTATGCTAATTCAAATCGACTGCCGAGATGATTGTAGCGAAAGAGGGAATTGGATTCGCCTCATTACCATAAAATGACGATGTGACGGATGGGAAAATTGATTGGCGTAGACATGTCGAAGCACGTGCCAGGCTTACTGCTGTGACGGTTGTTTTCCAATCTCTTGGAACGAATAATGTTTCTCCGATTATTATGTTAGTTTGGTTAGTGATGTTATTACACAAACGATAGACAATATCTTGTAGCAACACTGGATTAATTGAAGAGGGGGGGGGAGGGGACGCAAACGAAAAGCGAAATTAATTACCACGTGATTATATCGTGCGATACAATCATATGCGTCCGATATCTAGAATATCTGTGATTATACACTGATTGACATGAAACAGACATGGATTCACATAATAAATATCAGCATCTATCAATCCGCTACATCCGACGGAATACATCATCTTCTGTAAGAATCGTAATACCTCAACGTCAATTGTTGATGTTATTAACATCGATATCCATCAGTGGCAGAATGTTATATTTTCGTTTTTGCAAACGTTTGAACGGATACAGGTTTTGATATCTGTATCAGTTTATCAGAAGGGTGCCATCATCAGGAGGATTATACGCGAAAGTTCTGATATATCAAGATTCGTAGAAGGATAATTTTCTCATAAATCTGCCGTTACTCGAGGAGTCCCATGGCATTCCTTAAAGCGGATGAGCCATATCTCACGCAGCTGGATCTGTCCTCTGCTGCCATATAGATTGTGAATTTGTAGCGAGGTTTCTTTCGCAGTGGCCTCATCTACGGGCAATCGACTACCTACTCAACGTCTACTTCAAGAACACGTGGCGGGACATCGTCTGGATATTCATCGACGCGAACAGCCTGATACACGACACGCGATGCAGTACTGTACTCGGATACCGCGGCGGATCGAATAGAAGATATACGACACGCGCGAACGTTGTACGAATAACGATTTACACCGCGGCGCTAAACGAGGCTGCGACGTAACGATCAATTTCGTACGTCCTCCGCTTACTCACAGTCACAAATCAAACGCTCCTCAAGGGGTATCTATATTCGACATACTTCCACGCTGGCAAAAATAAATTATAGCTGTATAGACATAGACCGGTAATTAAGCAGCACATAAAGTATTGGAGCATTTATCATGAGATGGTGAGGGAAGAGTATAGGAGGAGAAGATTTGCTGGTACCGAGACGTGGAAAGCCCTCGCAAGCGCAACCACGGGATGAGAGGAGGATTTTCTCATCTGCACTGGCGTCCTACGCCAGTGAGGTTGCACCACTTCTGAAGGCGTGCTCCTTCGCGAGAGAGATGCTCGTACGGCCTGCATTTTCAGCGACACACCGGTACCGACAATGGCTACCGTTGGAAACGAAACGGTGAAAGAGGCACGACGAGTGACTGGCGGGGTCCACGTGAGAGATGCGAATCCGCCGCCAACGCGGGCACGAGTTCCGCAAGAGCGAAAAAGTTCGGCTGGGGAAAAGAACCAAGTCGACTCCGGATTTCCATGAGCGGCCCATGAGATGCTGGGGAGTCGCTTCTGTTGTCCCGCCCTGGTTCACACCTTCCACGCGTAGCGTTCTACCTTCTCTTGTCCCCTTGCCCTCGTCTACCTTACATCCTCCGGCCTTCCACCTTCCATTCGTCGGCCTCGCGCACTCGTTCGCCCGCTCGCCCGCTCGCGTGCGCACAAGCCGCCAGCCTCGCATTGAATTTACCGCTTGGAGCTGCTTCGAGAAAACCAGACGGTTCGGCGATAAGCCACGCACCCAGTGTCGTATGTCTTCTCTACATTCTGCGCTTAAGATTTTTCTGCGTTCCTCATCAATTTCTTTCTTCTTTCCTCAGACTAGATATCAGGAAGGCGATTTACGCGAGTTTCGCTGACCTTCATTGTTCCCCGAGTTCCTGTCGCTATAGCTACTAACATCTCGCGAATTTTTTGTGCTGATTTCTTCCCGAAAATTCTCTGTATTTTAAGTTAATCAGACAATGTAAGTCTAAATCTTATGAATTAGATTATTAAATTTTTTAGATCCCAACAGAAAAATAAAACTATATCTTCTTGAATTAGCTTGATGATTAGCAGCGATATTGATAATAAATGCATTCAGAAAAAGGCATAGTGATGATAACTATAAAGGTAACAATTATGCAAGTTTATATATATAATAGAATTAATATACATAATTGAACAAGCTATTTTATAATTATTATAATTATTATAAAATAGTTTATTTAACTATATTTATTATTTGTTCAACTATGTACATTAATTCTACGTACAAAATTTGTATTTGTTGTATATTTTACACTATATTTTTCTCTGAGTAGTATTATATTGTAAGAATTTTTGATAATATTTAAATGTTTCGAAAGAGACAAAAATATACATATACATTTGTATACGTTTAATGTAAGCTAAAACGTTTTCTTACTTATATCTTTCGTTAATTAATGATTTACAATGAAATTGCGTGGAAGTACGTCATTAAGGTGCGTCGTGGCGAATTTACATCTGTGAGTCACGTTGGACCAAGTCCAACTCGATTTCTAAGAGCCTTCCTTTCCTCGTAGATCGTTCTCCGGAATTACGTGTATTCGGATACCCAGTCAACGAACTCAACATGCATTAATTACGTGATGCAACGCTTTCGCCCCACTGCGGATCTACCTGTGTACCTTCTCTTTCTTGGTTGAAAACCAAAAGAGCGCAGCTTTTTTTTAGCTCTTTAATTTTAACTCTTTTTTTTTAGCAACTCTTTCTTTTTCTTCTCTTATTAAAATCGTATAAATAATGAACACCAACAAAACGAAACATTGCAACGTAACATACTTTTGTGCGTACACACATTTGTCAGTACGAAAAGAACAAATAATACTCTTTGCAGGTTACAGTATATGGCTTTAACTGAGCATAAAAATACATATTACGAGTTAAGTAACAAGATACTCCCTACATGTATCTATAACTCATTAGTAACATGATAACTGACGTACTGATAGAGCACGATCGTCCATGTTGAGAAAATCAAACACGTTTAGTAAAAGAAGTTATCTATTTAAGTCTTCTGTTAGTTTCAAATTATATCCCGCGGATAAAATTATTTCACTAATAAATTAATTGAATCGTAAGATAATATTGTATATGTATAGTCACGGAACTAATCGTCCGCTATTATATCGATGATTTCTTAAAACTGTTGTTCGGATATTAAAAAAACAGTTTTACGCATTATTTTGTTCAATAAGTTACATGTATATTTAAATATAACTAACTGTAAACAACTAACGGTGTAATGTCGTCACACTTTGAAGAATAGTCTAATCATCGATATAATGTACTGCCCGAACAATTAATTTCGTGACTGTACATATGTTAATTATGCGACGACGTACATACATATAATGAAAATTCCAGACGAACATCGCTTTGAACTGCAATGTAGTTATTGAATTACATCTCGCATTACAATGCATTACGAGGTACGTTCCCACCATGTGTAGACCATTGCTAATCTTAAAGAGTACATTACGATCTTCTTTACGATCTCCTCGCGCCGGTAATCGTCGCCCGTGAAACTCGCTCTCGTGCATGTCGGCGAGAAATTAGTGGGAACATCGTGGTGACAATCCTTCCCTCCTCCGTAAACGGCAGTCTTTACTCGCGCTCTCTCGCGGGAAATGAATTCCAGGGAATTTATCACGGCGAAACTCGACGGTACCCGGCGCGATGATACCGTCGGACAGTCGGCAATTTACAAGGCGTGATTTAGGGGCACGCGGTCCGTAACGCTTTAATACGCGCGAGAGTTGCGCCCGCCTCTCTATCCAACTTCTATACGCGCATAACGTGAGAGCGCAGCGCGCTGGCATGCGCCTTGCGCCATCGTCCGTTCCTCAGTTCCTCTGTTCCTCCTTCGTTCCGTTTGCTTCTACGAACCCCGCACGACACGCGTGCGAATGTGCCTCACGACTGCGGAAAACAGGCGAGTACAACGCATAAGTGCATCAGTGAATGAACGCACGTGAACGAACGTCGTGTATCCGCCGATCCCGCAGGCAGGGTCGAAAGAATCAAAGGGTTCAAGAGTAAAAGACGATTCTTCCCGGTCCTGTGTGTGTGAGATGATCCTTGTAATTTGTGCTGTGATTTTTGTCTACGTTCTACCTTTCTCCTCCCCGGCCCTCTCCCCCTTCGGTTCACAAGCATTTATGAAATCACCGAAATCGGCGAGTCGTTCCTTCGCCACATTGTTGCAATTTGCAGTAATGATCACTCACGCGGCGTATTCCCGTTGGCAGTCCATGTCGGAAATTATACGCTACATTGGTGTTGCGTGCACGAAAAGAATAATGCGGGAGTCGCGCATCAGCAGCAACCGATCAACTCGTACAAGAAGTAAAGAAAAACAGAGATAGTCTACGTGGGCGTGCATAATAGTTATTGGATGCGGTACTCCATTGCTCCGACGAAGCGGTAATTGAATCGCACAGCTTCCTATCGCGGAAGTCTCTATCGCGATTCATTCGTTATGAAATCCAGTATATCATGCGTGGCACACTAGCCTACTACTCGCCTTCATGCGAGAGAAATGTGCTCGCGCGAACTCTACGATTCGAGAAAATATTGAAATGGAGGTAGTCATTATGTGTCGATTAAGGTGCCTTAAAAATCATGATTCCCGTTTTATGCATTTGTCCCGTCTCGTTTCTCGTTATGCAAAAACCGCAACATCGACACGCCCACCGTAACAAACCCAATTTAACGCACGCTAGTTAATCGTGAGTTTCTAATACGCGGCTGTTGATAGCTTCATGTCCAATTGATTAGTGGGAAAATCAGTTTCGCTAATCAGGCTGTTTTTTTTTTGCAACGTATGCATTTGAGAGACAAGACAAATATCGCGTTTTGCGGACTATTTTGAGATACGGTTGGGTACAGAATTGCAGAATTACGCCGTCTAAAAATTCCAGCCGTCTATGATCTGTTGTATCTGATTGTGGCTACGGCTGGTGCAGCACAGTTAATAAATCCGCTACTCGCGCGCTATTGTATTCAGAGCGATCGTAATTTCGATATTTCTCAGCGCTTACTAGTAACTACTTGACAAATATTGAAAGAAATATCGCATATCGTGGTATACTTTCGCTTATTATAAAATCGTTCGAGTATTTTACGATCTCCTACGCGCCACTATGCGGATGATCTAATGTTCGCGATGCGTGCTCCGGGTACGCGTTGCGTGTTGTTGAGGATTCTTGCAATTGAAGAGGAATCATTGCTGGGCGAAGTTGGAAACTTCGTAGGTCGCGTGGGTAAAAATCGGCAGTACCTGGATGCCTCGGGGGCAGCCGATTCCAGGACGATTCGCCGCACGTAAGATTGCAAAGTTTTACCGTTCGCGAAACGGCGCTCTCGGCCTCGCAAGACCGTTTTCTTGCTTGTTCGTGTCTTTTTTTTTTGTCTGCTTCTTGCGCTTCTCGTGATACAAGACATTTATGGAAAAAGGACGAAAATATTTCGATGATGAAACGGAGAAACGAGAATCGAATCTTCGTGATACATAACGTTATTATTAATATTTATCTCGAAACTGGAGTTAATCATATGTATATTGTATCCAGGCAACACATAATGTCCAAAATCGGGACATGAAACATGAAAGACGGTTCGCAAGAACCGTCTAAAAGGTGTTTAAAAGACATCTTATATTCCAATTTTAGACTTTATGTTGTCTACACTTATAAGTCCATATATATATATATATATACATATATACCTTCCTTTTATCGATAATTGTGCACATTTAGCATAGTATGTACGTAGCATACACTGAGAGAAATATTTCAGTCCATATAACCGTAAATTTGTTGATGTGACTAATAAAAATTTTCTTACTTTTTCATTAGTAACGTTGTATATAAAACTTTTCTCTCAGAGTATAGTTTATGTTACATTATAGAATGGATCTAAAAAATAAATGTGCATTTATTTCTGAGATAAAAATGAGGTGAATACGAATTATAGTTTTTCGATTCCGAAAAGCTCCGATTCGATCAAAAACCTTGTTTGAGCTATCTTAATATTTTTCAACCTAACAAATAATATTTTAATTAAACTTTCATTAATTTCTTGCAAAAAAAAAGGATTTTGATAATTAACCATCCATGATTCTTAATGTTAAAACGCACTGTTAAAGTTAATTTACAAAGTGCTATCGTAATAATCCTAGGGAGAACTGATATTTATAGGCGTTTTACAATTTAAATGAACTAAAGTGCTCGTAATTTATGATTAATTCACTATTTAAATTAATGGTAGAATAGATAAAATCCTGCTTCGCAAAAAGTTAAACGAACTTATACACGGCGATTCCTTCCGCGTTGAAAATATGCAATTATTTCTATTTTACTTTTTGGCATCCGTGTTCCTCGTTAAAAGCTGTCATTATTCACGCGCTCCAGAGACCCCTGACTCGGAAATAGCGTTATCTATCAGTCTCATCAATCACATCGCTTAGTGTGCCTCTATATTAACGCGACTCATTACTTCTCTGTCGCCTGAGAGTTAACTGCACGTATACGTGTCTCTAACTCGCCCAAAGGTTAAATAACCAGTCGTAAGACGCTTTCCTCGGATTTTATCTCGTAACCGATACGCCCAACGTATCCAATCCTACAATCTCGCACCTACTAGCATTGCAGATAATGTAATTTCCCCCGCGAACAGAGTGAGATTAGTATGATGCTACTCGTACATCTATGATATCGCGATCGTTTACATTACTAGAAAATATCCACGACAATGTATCACAAAATACAAGATATCGATAAATTCATTTTAAGTTTCATTCGAAGCAAGGATTAAAACAGGTATAATTTTTATGGCCTAAATTATTATATAATAGCTAGAGAAAAATATGTCTGCTGCACGCTAATCACATTACATTTGCATTTTGTAACACAATTATTATATATAATTTTTGATATATTTTTGTTTCAAAATCTAGAAACAAGTCTTCAATGCTATATTTAATAAGTAAATTCCAAAATAGATAAGAAGAAATTATTGCGCGCAGAGACAGCATTATGATTTAATAGTATTACAGAAGATTAAATCTTTCGATTGATAAAATGTTCACGTAACATTTAATTTGCATGCACGCGTGCAAATTAAATGTGCTACCTCATAAATATGCGAAAATGCTGCACCCGATTCTGTTATACTTAATCGTAATCGCTTAATCTATTCTATGCGACTGTCTAATCACGGGACGTTTATCTCATGGGACGTCGAAGCTCATGATTTTAATTTTCTGCTCACTTAGGTGTATCCCGGATGGCGGGGACGTTGGTTACACGATGACGGAGTTGCAACCGTCGCCGCCAGGATATCGCGTTCAGGATGAGGCCCCAGGCCCACCTTCCTGTCCCCCGGGGTCCTACAAATATGCGAGCCACGGCCACGGGAGCGAGGCTACCAATTTCAAGAGTGCCACGTCGTATTCTCAGGAAGGCTATGGCCTTAAGCAGAGTCCGCCTCGGTCGGTGGCTCCTAACGAATATTACCGTCGCAGAAACGACGGGCGAAGATCCAGCACGGAGAATGATCACGAGGGTGGTAACGGCGGCAAGAAGGCCACCGCGGTTACCAGTTACAACGATGGTCACAAGAAAAATACTCCGGGCTATAAGAACGACTGCGGGTACGTGCTCGCGATTACGTGCGCGCTTTTTTCTCAATGTTGGCTCACGCAACTCTCTTTTCCTGCTTTTTTTCTGCTCTCTCTCTCTCTCTCTCTCTCTCTCTCTCTCTCTCTCTCTTTCTTTCTCCCTTCGATCTTCTTCCGACGCAAATTATCGTAAGCAATGATTATCCGGTGTATAAAATAAATTATCGATATAAAGCGGTTTAATTCGAGTACTGTAATAATAAGATTATTTTAATAAGATTGCAGGATAATAGGATAAGATTTCCGTCATAAGATTTATTAAATGCAAATTAGTATATATTTAACTAGAAGGATATGTCTTTGTTTTTTTAATATGAACGGTATATTGTCGAGAAAATAATAACGGAACGGAACATTGGGGAAATATCCCGATTACCGCACGTCAAGTTACTCGTTGACAGTGCTATAAATTATACAGTCCACACACACACACATACATCCTGGTAATAAAGTGGTTCAATGACATCGCGCTCAGAAGCACCGCGGTCAAGAGTGCCGTATTACGGGTGATTCATTGGGCGAGGTGCTAATAAACAGACGATTTTGCGTCCATGCGTAATTGTTTCCACGTAGAGAGGACGTTGCGTCACACGTGCTATTTCTGGTCTCTCCGACTGTCTCACGGACGTGCAATGTGCAACTGGCATTGGTTTTAACCGCGACGTTTCCATACTCGTCTGTCCCATTAGGTACAGCGAGAACCTCGGATTTAACAGCTTCACGCTTCCACTTAATGAGAGAGACGAAGCTTCGCCACCACCGACGCCGCCAGTCAGGGATGCCTCCAGCCTCAAGGGCGTGTGTTACGGCCCGGGACACGAGAAGTATCCTTCGTGGCCAAGCGCGCCAGAACGACACTCAGACGAGGATATCCACAGCTCAGGGCACAGCGGTTCTCACCGCTCCAAGTCTTGGACCGATCACACCAACTATCCGAAGGAGAAGCCGGCCCAGTACACCAGACCACACACGAAGAGGCCCAATCCTGCATTCACGCAGCAGGTAACTTGTAAAGCAGCCCTCTTCGTTTTCCGCAAAACGATCTTCACGCCGCATCGCTTGTACAATCTGAACGTATACCGTGCATTTGCATAGCAACGTAACGTCGTGATTTACTATTAATTGAATACATAAAAGATATCGCACGCAAGCACACACGATTTCAATTTTCGTTATTTTTGTAGGTTTTATTATTAAATATTAATAGTCATTTGCTACGCGCTATAAAAAGGATAAGCTTTACATTACTTTGCAAGAATTAATCGCGACAATTAATAGGAACAGGTAGCGTGTACTACGGATGGATAAATAAAATGGTCTTATTATATAATAGCTTTTAGAAATTAAATTATACACTTATTATATTAACTTAATAAAGATATTTTCTATCATTTACTCGATTGCATTAGCCCGATTTCTTTATAGAAATCTTTCCTGTTGTAGCTCAGAATTCGCCGTGTCAGCCGTTCTCGATTGTCTTGCCGGTTGCAAAATCGAATCTCGTTTACATGACACCAAAGTACCTCGGCGGTATAAACAAGTCACGAGGCAACGGAGCTTATCGAAACACTTTCCTCATGCTTTCAAACGAATTACAAAGTTTCACGTCGACACCATCCACGTGTTTAACAATTAAGGGGACGTATCCGGGCGAGCATGCCGTGTTAAGAATCGGGATCACCTCGGGGCAAGACCTTGATGTATATACTGTGCTGCGCCCTAAAACGGCGTACGCATTTAATCTCCCACACCCGCACCCTCCTTTCTCTCAGTGACATAATCGCCAGCGTGCTACTGGCTTTCTCAGAAGTAGGCCGTGGTATTTTGATGGTCCGACCCGCATCGCGCCGTAAATTTCGGTATATACCAGCAGCTCCCGGTATCAAGCAAAGAGAAGATTGTGGATTAAAAAAACAGTGAAAGATGTTACAGTTAACCCAAGTTACCTTTTTTCGTTGACCATGAAGTTTTATTAGACCGGCGTGATTTCTAATTTAGAACGCACACAATTAGCTTCCTGCTGATCTATTTTAAGATTAAGACATTTTTACTTCTTCTATTTCTTGTTGAGAAAATGCGAGAGTGAATAAGATCGTGAGTCATAGAATACAACAGCTGAAAGCTAATCGTTGCTAACATATAACAGGCGTATGCACTGCCGATACAAAAATATTTTTTAATCGCGTAAATTTATACAAGTATTTTATTAATCGTCCAATTTTCCGCGTTATTTTATTGTAAATGTGAAATGTGTAACAAAAATTACTTTGGCAAGTGCCACTTTCTAAGTACATTTTCTATTACACTGCAAAAATTGAATATTGCAGTTGAAGACGGTAATGGAGCGTTGCGAGAAGATCCCAGCCGAGACTTACGAGTCACGCAACAGAAGTAGTGTTGAAGAGGAGTCGAGATTGTGGCCGCGCGTGGATCGTGAAGGCAAAGCTTTGGGAGACGCGGAATATGTGGTTCCATCGCCACCGGAACGAGAACAGCAGTCTCAAACTTTGAGTCACGTTGATCTGGAGGCTTATGTAAGAAGCTACCAGGACCCTCAGGTGCCCCAGGTAAGAAGATTCAGTCGAATAATAATTCGAGCCGAAATATTCTGAGAATGCAATATGAAAAAACATACAATGCTTAACAGCTGTAGATATTATTTTTTTCTTATTGTCATGTCGAATTTATTTATTTAGGTGGACCTCTATCGCGAAACAACCTTAACGCAAGCTGGTCTTGAAGAATATACGAGAGTGCAGCATTCTCAACAAGCTAGCTATGCGCAATCCGAGGGATATCATAGCTATGTATCCAGCGTAGATTCTACGACGAACACACCGTTTCTCGATAGGCAAGATTATCTTTAGACATCATTTTATTAACATCAGATACCATACGATGTCTTTGTAATGAGAGATTGCTTCTTTTATCAGATTGAGGAGAGACAGCGAGGCGGTAGCACAAAGGCCTACGGCATCTTGGGAAGATACTTCTCGAGAAGGTAGAGACAGTGTAGTGACTACGTCTAGTGGTAGCGCTTCTAGTAGCGAAACTTTGAAATGGCATGGTTCGATGTCGGATGTCAGCGTATCGAGCGGTATGCCTCCTCGCCAAGTAGTATCGGATCGATGGCATCATGGATCCATGTCAGACGTTAGCAGTGTAAACGGAGGGATTATAACTCAAAAATCCAACAATGTTTGTCACGAAAAGTGGCAGAGTTCTATGAGTGATGTCAGCACGTCTGGGATAGGCCCACCAGCGAAAGGAAGGCACAGCCTTGATAAATGGCAGTCTTCGATGAACGATCGAAACAAGCAGGGACAGGGTAGGCCCAGCTTGCCAGCAGTGATTGGTCACTGTACGACATCCGCGTCGATCAGTGATATCTGCCAAACGTCGACGATTCGAGACAGCAAGTGGCAGGAATCCAATCTCGATGACGATTCGCTAAATGATAGATCGCAAACGAATCAGTGGGACAATTCGAGCAGACTGGAGAACGACAAATATGCTCAATCTATGCCGCAGAGCCCTACGCGTCAGCAAGTTGGAGCAGCAAGTCCACAGAATTCGGAAAATTGGAACCCTATACACGGATCGATGTCCGACGTGAGTCAAACTAATGGAATTCAGTGCAGCAAGCAGCTAATCGCTCACAGTGCCAGGGTGCAGACTCCTCAACGACATCATTCGGAAAGCGTGCTGTATTTGGATCGCGAACGCAGCAAACGAAAACTTTATCCAGTCAGTACAACGCAACCACAAGAATCCACGCAATCTTCCAGGTAAATTGACGTATATATTTTTCTACAATTATTATACTTCTTTGTAACACTTATGATTATAAACTACAGTATGTGCGATATTTCTTTTTTCTAGAATGACCTTAAATTCACCGCCACAACCGCAGCTTTCAGTAGCTGAACGCATCAACGAATTGGAAAAGCAGCAACAACAGCAACAAATGCGTTACACTTATTTGGATCCAGAGAAACGTCATAGGGTATCCGATCCTACTTTGAAAGCGATTCAAAAGAAAGCGCTATTATCTTACTACGAAAGACATCATCAAGCGTCTTGGCGATCGGAACCTCAGTTGGCGCAAGGTCCTGCGACAGCTCCTCAGAATCCTCAAAGTCCACCACCGCAGCCTCCTCCCCGACCGAGACCTTCCTCATCCCGAAGAGCCAGTTCAGCATCAGATTATGCCAGTGGAACGTGGAGAGAAAACGTTAGCAGAGCTCAGAGTCAAGGAAATGGTGACTTGCCGAGCCCTAAGCATCAACATAGCAACAGTTGCAGTAGTCTCTCCACGGATTTATTAGGTCCTGTGATAGTTGGACCAGCTATATCGATAGACGACTGGGTGCCCGAGAGACCGCCTAAAAAGCCACACCTGAGAACCGCTTTCAATGAACGCGTACCCAGCCCCGACTTGCCACCACCGTCGCCGCCGACAGTCACAGAAAGCGAGGTCCACGATTGCGACGATCCATTGCCACCCCCACCACCTGAACTCAGCGAGGATTGTTTTACAGAGCGTAAATCTAACAACATTCACCATCAGACGGAGGAAACGGCAAAGATCAGTCGTGAAAGGTCATGCGAACGACATAAGTCGGAAAGACATTCCATGAAAAGATCGAAACATAACGCCAAGAGAGATCACGATAAGCCCACCGGCAAATCCTCGCCGAATTCGACGTCGAAAACAGGCGTGCAGGAACAGGAACAGCATCAATTCGTGAGATCGGCCGCGGCATTGAAACACGTGGATTCCGAAATGGTACTGGAGAACGGAGTCTCGGCTGGCTTCGCCACGCACAGAATGGTAGTCACGGGACGTTCCAGTTTGAGATATCCTTCTACCCAGAAACTCATGGTGAATGGGAGGATAGCTCCGACGAGGAGAATATCCGAGGAGAGATCTTTTTCAACCAGACCTCCGGCGCAACTACCCGATCTCATATCGCAAAGATACAGTGATTCCGGAAATCAGAGACCTGCCCCGCAAGTTCCCGTGGAACCGAGGATTATTCGACAGGAATCGATGCGAGTCGATGGAACGCGTGTCGACGCGTCCGGTTTGTTACGAAACGATTCTGGCCAGAGATTAGAATCTTCTTCAGGTCAAAGACCGCAGCCTCAAGTGCCTAAAAATGCAGATAAGAATACTATTGCGAGTCCATCCTCGAGACCGAATTATCTGCCAGTGGCAGAGGTCGCGAAGACTCCGTCCAAATACCTAAAGAGCGGAAATCACAGTTTTTCCATCGGCAGCCCGGTGAAAACGGGATACGAAGCTAGTTCAAAGCTATTTCCCTCGGAGTCAAGCCCACAAAAATATCACGAACCCCCGAAATACGTTCCTAATCATCATCAACGTCCTAATGACGTGACGCAGAGGACTACGCACAGTTATTATGCACTACCGCCGAAGTACGTTGATATCCCTAAACAGAAACCTCAGCCTCAATGTCCGACGGAGAAATACAGCATGGATTCTCCTAGTTCGCCACCGCCGCCTTTAGCACCACGGCAGAATATATCGGGTAGGAAGTCCTTGCCGCCTCCGCCGAGACCTGCACCTCCGCACTCTCACCAAGGGTAAGTTTAATTGTAACGATCTTTTTATATTTGCTCAACGTCTTCGTCAATTACGTTACATTTACCATCATTAAATTATTATTGATAACTGTCACAGTCAATTAATCAGTCACATGTAGTTGCGTGATTGTGCATAACGGTAAACTCAACTTGTCGTTATTTTAATTTCTCGAGACCATTAATGGTAACGATCGCCATTAATGATCGCCATCAAGATTTATTTTTATCATAACTTGTTAATCTTTGGAGACACAAGCCCATGATTTTTTTCCTGCGTCGTTCATTCTGTAATTATCAATTATTAAAGGTCTTGAACGGGTTAAAGCTTTTGTTGCTAAAATGGCATCGCGTAATTTAAGATACGGGCACACGCGATCCAGTAATTGTAAAGTAATTGAATAGTAAATAGCCGCCTCCGTTGCTAGGTACAGCATCATCATTATAATCCATGTATCCGCAATGTCCCGCCGTACATTGCGCTTATCCCACGATCGATCAATCGAATTAGAGATAACTGTAAGTACACCTTACTCTGCGTGATCGATACGGCTTGTGAGACTGATCAACGGATCGTCCGGAAATTCGAAGCAACTGATCTTGAAAACCACTCCGTGGAGCGTCTCTTGTGCGTATCAATCAACGATCACGCACAATCTGAAATCGTATTGCCAACATAATTTGTGATTTGCTGGCTCGTCTCGCTTCCTTGACATAGATAGGTTCCATATAATTTTCAGTAATTTTCTGTAATTTCTTTCAAATGAGAACAAAACATATAATCGGCAGAACAATATGTTATTTACGTAAGTATTATATCAAAGAGAGGAATACGCAAACATATTGATCGCCGTGTATATTTAACGCACAAAACTAATATCTAATATCGTCAAAATTACATTTACATATATTTCTAGTATAATTTCTACCATACAATTATTTATACTTTACAAACCATTTGCGCTTCGTGTTATTTAAGTATCATATAAAATCCCGATGTAGAACATTTATAACCGTAAGCGCCATCGCAATGTAAATTATGTCATTAGAAAATTTAATAGCCACATCCACATTCTCATAAAACAGAGTTATAAAACGTTGCCTATCGCAGGTATGGAAATCAAAGGAAGAGGGCTAACGAGATACCGAACGAAAGAAACGCTGTTTTTGTAAACTCTCCACTGTGTGTCGCAAA